>NW_026017213.1:2141918-2157790 GCF_020466585.1 Dendroctonus ponderosae
GATCATGGAAAATGGAGAGCTTTCTCTGTGGAGTGCAGCGTGCCGCGATCGATACCGTTTTTCCTTTCTCTAATGGAATCTGGATCGTTTCGCGCGAATTTMGCTGGGAAAGCGCGTTGACGATGACGCAACAATTTCCACGAAAAATGAACCCCTCGAAGCAAACATTGGAATTGGAAATGGAAGAAAAGTGTCGTRAAAACACCGGCGGTCCCATAATTCGCATGCCAGCAGGCAGTTTTGCGGGAAATTTCCCAATTACACAAATGAAACAGCCAGACGTCCAGATTAGATGTGTTTAATGGGTCGTAATTGCCGAACTATTTCTGATTAAGGCGTTTTCGACAAGTTTTTTTCAGTTGATCGGTGCACTAGACACGGAAAGTCGCATTCAAGGGCGTGAGTCAATGAGTCCCCAAACCCCACTTATGGACATCAACGATCTCCCACCACTGGGTGATTGCTCAGTGGCCACGCCCCCCTTTCCATCGACCTTATAAATTCGAGACAGAGACATCGACAAGCCCACAAATTTCCCTAACCTAGCTACTTCCGGCCAGACGCATTTATCACCGGTTTCCAGACCTTTGCGGATGAGTCTTAAGGCTGGCTGCACGTCCCGAAAGTATTTCGGGATCTCGAACTTAACACGCACCCGGGCCTATTGCGTACGCTGCGACGTTGCCGCTTTGCCCATCCAGCTAAACCTACCCATCATTTACCAGGCTTTGAAGGCTCAGCTATTGCTAGACGCAGCTTGAGAATATCAGTCGCCATTAGGGAAACTTGCCAGAATGTTGGGGGGTTGGCGGTTAGAGGGATTAGCGCGGGTACCGAGCCAAATTTGGCAACCATGTGGAAAGGGCTGGTGGCAATCGATGTTGGCGGCGACGATTATTGAGCGGCGTTGTTGCGGCCGTGGGGCAGGTTATTCCAGGGTCAAGGTCGCAAGATCGGCCGCCGGGGGGCAGGAAGCGGAGCTCTGGACCACGTGGAGCGAGTCTCCAGAGTTTTTAGAGTTTTCCGGCATTGCACTTTCACGAATAGAGCGCGAGCACTTGAAGTGTGAAAATTTCCCGAAAAAAAGGGGCAAATGGCATCGCTGTTAATAGCATTGCCCAATTGGGACTGAGAGCATGACCAATGTGGTTTGACAGGGACGATTAGATGTTTTTCAAAGTTCACAAAACCACACTTTTTGCGTTGGCGAGCCCAAAAGTAGTGGAATGCGATGAACCCATTAGTAGGTACTCAATTTTTAAAATCTGGTTAAAATAAAAACTGTTACGTTTAACGTTTAAAAACGTTAGAAAATGTATGCCACGGCTTAATGTAGCAACAACGCTACACATAAAAACTGCTGATGGTGGAAAAATATACCGAAACGTATTTTAATTGCTATATAGAGACAATAAATGACTGAAACCCAGGAATTAATTTTGATTTGGAATTGAAACACAGTCAGGAAAGTATGTATATATATATATAAAATGTGCGAGCTCTAAACCAATTGAGATTTTGAACACTCAATAACAAAGGCTTTGACTATAATTACCCAACATTACAGTCTTTCATTGGCTCAAGTTGCGACTTTTTTGACGGCCATGGGCACCATGGAGAAACTTTTCTTTCTCATCGAAAATAAAAAATTCCCAGAATCTGAACGCGATTTCTAAATAAATCGAAATTTTGTGCAAATAATTCGCCTTCAAGCGCCCAAAATTGCAGCTTTATATTCGCTAAAGTTTGAAAGTTGAGTGAAAGTGAAGTGAAACGTCTCCATCTCTCATCGAGTTAAGCCCTCAGATGCAAACAATAAAAACGCCAAAGAAACCACACGGGGACAAAACTAGAAATGTTTGAAGAAAAGTCTGTGAAGAATAAAACAGACATAAAGGCAAAAATTTGAAAAGAAACGAACACATCGAACAAATTTTGCGAGAAAAATAGAACACAAATCAAAGTATGAAACGACGATTGATGAAGAAGAAAGATGAAGGGAAAATTTGATTCTTTTCTTCGTTTTTTCATACGTTTTTAAGCACCCGAAAAACAAATGGGAACTAAAACGATTGAAGACCATGGAGACAAGGTAAAAAGCGCTTGGAGAAAAAATTGCAAAAACAAACCCAACCAACAAATTTACATGAATATTAGAACACGTGCTTGGTTGAAATGAATGAAAATGGAAATTAATACGCCTGATGAAGGAAAAACGGCAGCGACGAAAATCTATTGCTCTTACCGCTTTTCTTCTAGACATTTTCAAGTAGCCGAAAGACAAACAGGAACTTAATCGGCGATTGAAGAGCACCGAAAAGAGGACAAAGAGAACGGGAAACAAGACAGAAAGCGCTTGGAGAAAAAATTGCAAAAACAAACGCAATCAACGAATTTTCATGAATATTAGAACAAGTGCTTGGTTGAAATGAATGAAAATGGAAATGAATACGCCTGATGAAGGAAAAACGGCAGCGACAAAAAACTATTGTTTTTACCGCTTTTCTTCTGGACATTTTCAAGCAGCCGAATAACCAACAGGAGCTTAAGCCTCGATTGAAGAGCACCGAAAGGAGAACAAAGAGAACGGGAAACAAGACAGAAAGCGCTTGGAGAAAAAATTGCAAAAACGAACGCAACCAACGAATTTACATGAATATTAGAACACGTGCTTGGTTGAAATGAATGAAAATGGAAATTAATACGCCTGATGAAGGAAAAACGGCAGCGACAAAAATCTATTGTTTTTACCGCTTTTCTTCTGGACATTTTCAAGCAGCCGAATAACCAACAGGAACTTAAGCGACGATTGAAGAGCACCGAAAGGAGAACAAAGAGAACGGGAAACAAGACAGAAAGCACTTGGAGAAAAAATTGCAAAAACAAACGCAACCAACGAATTTTCATGAATATTAGAACAAGTGCTTGGTTGAAATGAATGAAAATGGAAATGAAGACGCCTGATGAAGAAAAAACGGCAGCGACAAAAAATTTATTGTTTTTATTGCTTTTCTTCTGGACATTTTCAAGCAGCCGAAAGACCAACAGGAACTTAAGCGGCGATTGAAAAGCATCGAAAGGAGAACAAAGAGAACGGGAAACAAGACAGAAAGCGCTTGGAGAAAAAATTGCAAAAACAAACGCAACCAACGAATTTACATGAATATTAGAACACGTGCTTGGTTGAAATGAATGAAAATGGAAATGAAGACGCCTGATGAAGAAAAAACGATATCGACAAAAAATTTATTGTTTTTATTGCTTTTCTTCTGGACATTTTCAAGCAGCCGAAAGACCAACAAGAACTTAAGCGGCGATTGAAAAGCACCGAAAAGAGAACGGGAAACAAGACAGAAAGCGCTTGGAGAAAAAATTGCAAAAACAAAAAAGCAACCAACGAATTTACATGAATATTAGAACACGTGCTTGGTTGAAATGAATGAAAATGGAAATGAATAGGCCTGATGAAGAAAAAACGGTAGCGACAAAAAATCTATTGTTTTTACCGCTTTTTTTCTGGACATTTTCAAGCAGCCGAAAGACAAACAAGAACTTAAGCGGCGATTAAAGAGGAGCACCGAAAGGAGAACAAAGAGAACGGGAAACAAGACAGAAAGCGCTTGAAAAGAAGAAGAAAAAATTATAAACCCGATTTGAAAACAGCAAATCAACGGACTAATTAGTGCTTGGCTGAAATGACTGAAACAGGCAAAGGGAGAATGAATGGAAATGAAAACACTTTATGAAAAAATAACAGCGTACAGAAACACCCAGTATATAAAAGCGATGCGGAAATATTGATGAAATCATCAAAACTTTAATTTAGAATTCAGTGATTTGCCATCCACTATGTACCGTGCCTTGTTTTACAGCGGGTACAAATGCATAAACCTTCATCGAGCATTGAAACGCTCGCAGGCAATTTGCGTTTAAATGCATGTAAACCACTGGCGAACAATGCTTGTGCATATTTACAGCCGAGTGGGTGGTAGATGGAATTATTTTTGAGCCACTGGGTTCGTTTGGGTTTGTTTCCGTTTGTTTGGGTTCGTTCGGGTTTAGTTGGGTTTTGTGTGGATTCGTTTGTGCTTGGGTCGGTTTCTTTGGGCTGATTTCGGTTGGCTTGAAATTGACGAAGTTTCTCAAGCTCTGTTTGGGCTTGATTCAGTTCGCTCGAGTTCAATTCGAGTTCGCTCAAAGTTTCGTTGGGTTGAGTTTGTATGGCTGAAGTTCATTCGGGTTTATTTAGGTTTTGCTCTATACCGAATATAAATTTTTGGTCTACTACTATTGTGCGCATTTTTAGATAATAATGCTTATTGTCTATATTGGGAATAAAAAAAATCCATATCTACTTGAGCCTACTGGATATTCCAATTTGAAACCGCTGATAGAGCCATCTTTGCTCTATGTCTTGAAGGAGATTCAGCTCTATGCCATTAGAGGCTTTTAGAGGGCGCATTTTTTCATAAGAGCCTGCAACGCCCATTCGAAACGTATGGTTGGCAATTTTGAAAACTCTCTTCATCTACTCCACCGTAAGGAACGCTCCGAACTGGCATCTCTAAAGGGGTAATTTTTGGTTGATGTTTAGCGGAAGTTTCAGCTCGATTACCATAGAGGACCTGAAACTGTGACTTAAAAAAAATGAATTAATGCATTTTGAATTTTTTTCTCCGCGAAAAATCTGGAGGCTCTCCAAACTGGCACATCAAATAGAGCAATAATTGCTCTATATTTGGTAGCAATTTGAGCTCTGTTCAGGCTGAGGTCTTGAAAGTGTGATTTTTTTATAACGTGTATCTTCGGAGCAAGGTTTGTAGCTGGGAATTTTGAACATTTCCCTAAATCCCCTCGAGCTTAATGTACACATAAAACTTGTATATCTAAAAGAGCCATATTATAAAGAGGAGGTGAAAGTCCGACTTTTTCCATGAGAAGGTGCAACAGTTGAATCGAGATTTGGAATTGGGAATTTTGAAACATTCCCTAATGCCAGTCGAACCCAATAGACTGTCGAAACTGGCGCAATCTGGGCTCTATATTTAGTGGCAATTTCGGCTCTATTCGCGCAGAGAGCTTGAAATTGCGAATTTTTGAATCAGCAAGCAAAACTGAAAGGAGAGAACTTTGAAAAATTTCTGAAATCGACTCAGGCCTAGTAGACCTAATTCCAAATTGCACCAACTAATAGAGCCATCTTTTCTCTACATTTAGCAGCAGTTTCAGGTTTATGCCTAAGGTGAAGTTGAAAGTGCAGATTTTTGAATGAGAATGTGCAATTGAAAATTCTGTAAATTTGCTCGAAAATAATTCACGCTTCTAACTGACGCATCTGGTAGAGCCATATTTGCTCTATGTTCAGTGTGAGTTTCCGCTTTATACCTACAAGAGCTTGATGATTTTTTTAAATAAGAATATTCAACGCCCAACTGTGACTAGGAGCTGGAAATGTTGATTAAAATTTTATATCTACTCGAGTTTAATGGAGACTCCAATTAGGTTCATCTAATAGAGCCATCTTTGCTCTATATTTAGTAGCAACTTCAGCTTTGTACCTAGAGAGGGCTTGAAAGTGCGAAATTCTGCATAAGAGAATGTAGCGCCTTAGAAACATGTGGAGTTCGAAATTTTCTAAAAATCCAGTGGACGCTCCAAGCTGGTACATCTTATAGAGCCAAACTTATAGACATATAGCTCTATATTTATTGGTAATTGAAACACTCTTCCTGAAAGGGCTTGAAAGTCTGCATTAAAAAAAAAAGTGTGACACCCAAGCTGTCTTGGAAAATTTTCTTAGCTCTACTCAACACTGAAGGTTGCTCTAAACTGGCACATGTAGTAGAGCCATAGTTTCGCTGTATTTCAGCTCTATGTCTTATTAAATCCCAAAAGTGCGATTTTTTTAGCAATAACGTGCTGTGCTCAATGGGGGCCTAGAGTTGGAACTTTTGAAAAATTATCTGGGTCTACTTGAGGTTGTTGGAAATTTCAAATTGAAATGTATCATAGAGTGACTTCTCCTCTATATTTGTTAGCAATTTTAGCTCTGCATCTATGGAGCGCTTGAAAATACGAATTTTTGAATCAGACCGTGCAACGCCGAATGAAGGCTTGGAGCCGGAAATTTAGGAAATTTTCTGAGACCTCCTCAAGTCTAATGTTCGCTCCAAAGTAGCATGTCTAATAGTACTTGGCAGCAATTTCCGCTCTGTGTATTTAGAGAGTTGAGAGTAGAAGAGCAAACTGTTCAAAAATACCATGCTGCGTTCAATAGAGGCGTTGAGTTGAAAATTAAAAAAAAAATAATTAGTCCACTCGATCATGTTGGATATTTCAAATTGGCATATCTCATAGAGTTGCATTTTCTCTATATTGGATAGCGATTTGAACTCTATATCTATTGAACGCGTAAAAATAAGAGTTTTTGAATCAGAGCGTGCAGTCGAATGGAGACTTGGAGTTGGCAATTTAGAATTTTCTTCCCCGCTCATGATCTAGAGTCTCCAAATTGGCACATCAAATAGAGCAATATTTGCTCTATAATTTGAGCTCTGTTCAGGCTGACGTCTTGAAAGTGTGATTTTTTAATAAGAGCGTGTAGCTCTGGAGCAATGTTTGTGGTTGGGAATTTTGAACATTTTCCTAAATCCCTTCTAGCCTAATGTGCACATAAAACTTGTGACATACAACATAAAAGAGTCATATTTTCTCTATATTTCGCAGAAATTGGGTGTCTATGCCTATAGACGACGTGAAAGTCTCTCGAAAGAAAATTTGCTCGAACATAATTCACGCTTCTAACTGGCGCATCTGGTAGAGCCATATTTGCTCTATGTTCAGTGTGAGTTTCCGCTTTATACCTACACGAGCTTGATGATTTTTTTAAATTAGAATATTCAACGCCCAACTGCGACTACGAGCTGGAAATGTTGATTAAAATTTTATGTCTACTCGAGTTTAATGGAGACTCCAATTAGGTTCATCTAATAGAGCCATCTTCGCTCTATATTTACTAGCAATTTCAGCTTTGTACGTAGAGAGGGCTTGAAGAGAATGTAACGCCTTAGAAACATGTGGAGTTCGAAATTTTCTAAAAATCTATTAGACGCTCCAAACCGGTACATCTTATAGAGCCATACTTGTATACATATAGCTCTATATTTAGTGGTAATTGAAACACTCTTCCTGAAAAGGGCTTGAAAGTCTGCATTAGAAAAATAGTGCTAGAGTTGGAAAATGTTCATAGCTCTACTCGACACTAAAGGTTGCTCTGCACATGTAATAGAGCCATAGTTTCGGTGGAGCGCTCAATGGAGGCACAGAGTTGGGACTTTTGAAAAATTCCCTGGGTTGAGCTTGTTTGGAGTCAGAAATTTAGGAAATTTTCTGAGATCTTCTCAAGTCTAATGTTTGCTCCAAAGTGCAACGCCGAACGGAGACTGATAGTTGAACATTGTGAGAATCCCCAAAATTCAGTCGATCCCAATGGACGCTTCAGATTTGTATATCTGATAGAGCCATCTTTGCTCTATGTTTAGCGGTAATTTCATCGGTATGCCTCGAAATGACTCGAAAGTGCGAATTTTTGGATAAGATCGTATAGAGCTCAATGGACTCTGGAAACTGGTCATATCTTATAGAGCCAAATTTGTTCTATATTTAGTAGCAATTTGATCTGTTTGCGTAAAAATGACTTGAAAGTGCGAATTTTTAACAAAAGAAAACGCAAATTAGACTTATAGTTGGGAATTTTGACAAATTTCCTGGATCTACTTGAGTCGAATGGTTGTTCCAAACTGACACATCTAATAAAACCGTTTGTTGCTGTTCTTGGCAGGAATTTCCGCTTTTAGCCTCTTTAGAACTTAAATTTTTGGCGCTTTTTTCTTGAGCCACTAGAGCAGGTTAGAGATTTAAAATGGACAGGGCTTGGAAAATTTTCTTGGACCCTTTATACATTTAAAAAAAAAATCCTCTATTCCTAAACTGTGACCAGGAGAACCAGTTTTAATTAAATTTTCTCTTTGTTTCAGGTGAGCACAGTCAAGATTCCCCTCGAGGCAAATAAGTCAGGTAAAATCAGATTCTTTTTCCATCAAAAAATAAAAGATTGAAGCAAATGAAACGTACTCGAAAAACAAGCAGTTCGACAGCAGAACAAGCGTAAACATGCAGTGCATTCTACCCATAGACGCTTTCCGACCGTGTTAATGAACGCAACGTTTATTTTACCCAATGTAAACAGCGTTTGGCCAGGAAAAATCACCCTGAACTCGTCACTTTTCAGGCCAACTCCTGTCTAGAGCAGAACAGGATTTTCTATAGGGTGGCCCCAGGGAATAAGCGCAGGAAATTCACTTCTGGTCAAGCAACAGCTGGAAAAATTGTGATTCATTTCGACCAATTCGAATACATAGTTATATAAGAGAATAGTGGACGTTTCATAACACTAACCCACAAACGAGCTGCGATTCTCGAAAACGAACGGCATTCATTCGATTTCTAACGGTTTGCACTTCACACCCAGTATGATAATGTTACGACCCAAGAATGAATGTGTGCATGTGTGTGTTTCTCTTTACTTTCTGACCAATATTTCTATTTCCTTGCCTAGTCTGGTCAGTTGGTGCAAGCGAGACGATCGCCTCTTGAGGCCGGCACGTCAAACCTAACGGAATCTTCTTCGAATGGGTAAAAGCTTTGAAAAACTGAACAAAATCCACTGGAAAATGTACGTTGGAAAGTCTGGATGCGTTCCAGAATGATGACGCCACGCTTGGGATTTACATTCAGATCCAACAACGCGAAGCTCATTCGTAACTAACAATAACTATAAAAGCAAATTGCGCGATTTTTCCGCAAACTTAAATGGCAAATGGGGAAAATGGGGCAACGGTTTATGCGGGAAACAGCGAAATGAGTACACGACGTTTTTCTAAATGATCGAATATCTTCACTCATTGTGCGCTCAAAATGGCACAACAGTGTGCATGCATCGAATCTCATAAATCGCGTGGAACTGCTATTTATTTCGGACGTTTCGCTTGCTTTAGATATCCTCAAAAGGGGTTAAGGCTGGTTGAATTTATGGAAGCAAGACCGTTCAATTTTCTGTTGAATCCCCCACTATTTACATTGAATTAATTAGCAGAAAATGTTTTTAAAGAATTAATTACACTCGAATCGAAAGAAGTGGATGTTTGCTTGTACGTCAGGCTAATAAATGTAATTAACTCCTTATCAAATCATACACAATTAGTCAATTAATAATAATACACAGTCAGAATGTTATTACAGTTTCGAAATAATTTAGCGTTGCGGCCATGTCAAGCGTCGTTGGTGACCTTTTCTCGATGAATTATTATCGCCATATCGTCTTTTTGTTCCCAATAAACCCAACGTTTTACTGAAACGGTCAGAATCAAGTGGATTTTGTGTGCGTTGCGATTTGCATCCAAAGATCACACTGTTCGCACTGTAGAACTTGGCATTTCCTTAAATAGGCTCAAGGAAACGAACTGAATCGTAGATTTACGCCCATGTTTGGTCAATGTGTAGTCGCTTTTTCGAAAAATGATGTGTGGAACACCTTAATAACGCTATTGACGGAGACTGGCGAAAGAAGAACTAGAAACCTTCAGCTATAGAATCACGGATGAGTGACGAGACTTGGAAAGTTATAGAAGAAACCGCTGATGAAAATTTAATAACGCCCCCTTATTAAGTTTCTTTAAATTCACTCGAGCCTGATGGACGGGCCAAACTGGCACTCCAATACCTCAATCTGGGCTCTACATTTGGAAGCAATTTCAGCTCGATACCTGTAAAGAGCTTGAAGATTTGCATCTTTGAATAAGAGCGTTAAACGTAAAATCGGGACTAGGAGTTTGAAATTTTGAAAATTTTCCGAATTCCACTCACACCTAGTGTACATTCCAAATTAGCGCGACAAATAGAGCCATATTTGCTCTATATTTAGTATCAGTTCCATCTATATACCTGTCGAGGGAGGTAAAGTGCGATTTTTAAATAACGGGCAACCCCCAAGCAAAGCTCAAAATTGGTACTTTTGAAAATTTACCCAAATCTTTCTTAGTCCATTGGACGCTCGATATCTACGCAACGGTTAGAGCCGTTTTTGCTCTGTGCTTGGCAGGAGTTTTAGCTCTGTGCCTGTATAGGGCTTGATTGTGCGAATTTTTAAATAAGAGCATGCAACGCCCAATCGCATTTGAGGGTCGGTTTTTCGAAAGTTTTCCTAGATTTACTCGAATCTAATGCACACTCAAAATTGATAAATCTAATAAAGCCATATTTGCTCTATATTTCCCATCAATTTCGGTTCTCTACCTAGAGAGGGCTTGGAAGTGCCAATTTCCAAGTAAGAGCGTGCAACGCTTAAGAAAGACTTGTTGAGTTGGGAAATTCGAAATTGTCCCTAGATCTACTCGAATCTAACGCTTGCTCCGAACCTGTCCATATAATAGAGCCATCGTTTCTCTATACTTAACAGCTATTTCAGCTGTATGGCTTCTTAGAGCTTCAAAGCGCGAATTTTTGAAAAACAATGTGCTGCGCTTAATGAGTTGAGATTTTTGAAAAATTTCCCGAGTTCATTTGAGCGGCTCGGACATCGCAGGCACATTTCAAAGAACTGTATTTTCTCTACATCTGATAGCAGTTTCAGCTGTTTATCTAAGAAATTTTTCAAAATACTATTTTTTTCATAAATGGGTGCAACGCCAAACGAGCTGGGAATTTTCCCTATTTTAAGGAGGAAATAGCTAGAAAATCCCCTAAGTATTCATTATTAAACTGGTACGTCTATATATTTAGAGGTAATTTTATCTCTATTCCTAGACAGGGCTTGAAAGTGGAAATTTTTCGATAAGAGCGTGGAACGCCTAAGAACGACGTCAAGCTRRGAATTTTCATATTCTTAAAATAAACTTGAGGCCAAAAAAAMCSTKTAAACTGGCCCATCTAATAGAGCCATATTTGCTCTATATTTACCAGCAATTTTGATTCTCTAGAGCGGGCTTGAAAGGGCAAWTTTTTTACTAAGAGAATGCTGAAGAACGACTTGAATTTGGGAATTTGCAAAATTTTCTCATTTACTCTCGAACCGAATGGACGCTTTAATCGGGTACAGCTCTGTTGGCTCCATGTTAAGCGCCAATTTCAGATTATTTGTGCGTATAGAGCGCTTAAATGTGTGATTTTTAAATAACAACATGCAACGCTCAATCGCCACTTGGAGGTGGAAATTTTGAAATTTTTTTATATCTACTCAAGCCTAATCGACACTCAGATTTGGCTTCTTTACTCTATATTTAGTAGCAATTTCAGCTCTCTATCTAAAGAGGGCTTGAAAGTGCGAATTTTTGAATAAAAACTTGCGTTACATGAGAAAGACTATCAGAATCAACTGGATTTTTTTGGGCAAAATGCTTCAAATGTAGGCAATTTTTGCTTTGTTTTTGGTGTGCGAAGGTTCAATCTGACGACAAGGAAACCACGTTTAAGCGCCACTGGATGGTGCAAAACATTTTTTTTTATTGAAGAATACAGAATTTTTGGTTTGTTCAGACTCTCCATGGGGCGACGTTCCATGGGCAATTTTCCGGAAGTTTCAAAAACAAAGCGTTTAATCGCAAATCTTTAAGAGGCAAAAAGTAGAAAAAAATGAATGATTATTGCAGGAAAGGAATTTCGGGAAAAGACGTCGGCACACTTGCCTAGAAACTAGAGGGGCAGAAGGCAGTGCCCCCGGTGTTTTTGCAATATTTTGCTCCTGTTTTCGATTTTTCTTATTTAAAAATAATATAAATAATGGATTCACAAATCAAGGAAAATTAATGAGTTTCTGATCGTGTTGATCGATGTTTTTTGAGAATTTTTGGAAAATTTTTTAATTTTTTAAACCAGTTGAGACAGTTGGGCACAATTTGCTTGGCATTTCAAAGACCCAGTGTTTTATCGAAAATTCTCAAGAGACGAAAAGTAGCTACAAATGAACGATTATTCAGGTCAAATAATTTATTTAATGAATATACACATAGAGGAAATTCAATGAATTTTTTCTGATCCCGTTGTTCCAGTTTGCAAATTTTGCAAAAAAATTCCAAGCACTGAGAAAAAAATGTGAATCCCGTTTATGGATTTGGAAAGTTTCAATCGGTTTATGCCCGATATCTCTAAAACAAGGCGATTCAAAAATTTCTCAAATGACACAAAGTAAAGGCAAAGGTTGTTAAAAAGAAATCTATTTTTGGGTTTTAACATCGAGAGCATCCAAAGCGATGAAAAGTGCAAAAGAATTATCAGCTGTTTAATGAATCAATCTAAAATTAAAGATAAATTTGCACAATTATTGATCAACTGTCAGATTAAACGGTTATTTGTCACTTTGGTTGACGTTTCCGGCGTATTTACACGTGTTTGACACCTTGAATGACAGATGACATCTAGCGCACTCTATGGGACGGTGGTTTGAGCTGAAGTTTATCGTTGTAACGGAGCGAGGATTAGAAAATTGAAAATTGAAAAAAAATCGTCCAAATTCAACGAAAACCCCACAATTTTTTATGTTGACTAACCGGCGATGTTGTACCACTTTGCAAAACTAAATCGTCTATTTGTTGTGGGCATTAGCGCTTGTTTGATTTGGCATTTTACACCTCGGATGTGTGCGAATCGAGAAAGCCTAGATTGCAACTGTTTATTACATTGTTTTAAGGCGAAACATGCGACTTTCGGTCGAAAATTACATAATGCGGCTTTGATAATCAGTTTTATGGTTTTTGTTTGATAAGAATTGCCGATAGTCTCGAACAAAAAAACGGAGGGGGGAAACAACAAGTGCCATCATCACCTGTTGTCTTCGTTGAAACCGCACGGAATTGTTCGTTTTGTTGATAATAATAACCTGTTATCGCACGGGCAAAAGTAGGACATCCGCACCACGCATGTAATATACCGCTTTATCCTCGGAGGATTGCGCTGCGTAACGCATACAAATGACTGTCCGATGAGGCCATTCGTAATAATCATTGTCATACAGTGTGGTCATTTATTATTTTTCCTGATTGCCAATTGAGAGATTGTGAAATACAGGCGATTCCAACGAAGCGCTGTTTGAAACACTGTTGCCTAGCTTACGGTTTGATTTGTGTTAACAGGATAATTAGGCTAAGGATTAAGGTGCAAATGAGGGATTTTCTTCTGAATTTCCACTCATATTGGTCTGAAAATGACCCAAGTGTGGATGCATTTTGGGGCGAGTCATCACGTTATTTTCTATTGCAAGCAGCTAAAAAGAGCGATTCTTAAGTCCTTAGACGCTAAATGAACATGATTTAAAGGTTTTGTGGGGATTTGTGATTAACTTCAAAGAAGACGCTCTGGAGATTGTGCTCGAATTCTAATCTAGAAAATGCAGCCAGAGTCAGAAAATGCCCTCTAAATGTACAAACAGGTCGATTCGCTCGACAAGGCCCTTAAGAAAAGGCCGATTTTGCTCACTTCCATGCAAGTTTGATAGTAAAAGCATGCAATATTTGCGTTTTAAGTGAGTGAAAGCCCGGAAAATTCCAGCCATTTCCTTATTCGTCGTTGCGTCCTTTGGTTTTACGAAAAATGTGAAATAAAGAGAGATTCTGGATGAAACAGCCAGAGCAGTTAAGACAGACAGTTTAGCTGGTTTGGGACATTTGCGACATGAAATTCTCTAGCCAGAGACGATTGCATCGTGGCATGCATGGTCGATTTGCATAAGGAAAAGCCTTTTGCATGAAGACGATGACATTTCGAGCGGGCTTGAGATTTGGGTCAGTCAATTTGTTGTGCAGTTCCGTTCGCCCAATAGCGCAAAGCCCGATTATTTAATTAAAACCGAAGCTATTTGGGCCTTTTTTCGGTTTTCACTTACCAAAGTAAAGCACCATTTTCCCACCTCCGTGTTTGATTATTAATGAAACTTTCCCTGCAGAGCAATTTAGAATCGGGTGCTGGCGATTCAATTAGAAACGCGTCAAACGAGGGAAATTAGGCCTGTCGATTTCAGGCAACATGTAATTTGGAAAAATTTTAATGAAAACAAAAGTTGCTCTTGAGTAGCTTTAACCACACAAAGATCAGTCGGTATGTTGGAAGTTTCGAGGCAAAAAGGGTTTTACTGTTAAATGAATCACGCGCAACAGTACTGGAAATCGGGTAGAGAATGAGCATTTTCTCCGCAATGAAATGGAAATCGGTTAGAAAATGAAGCGATTTGCTTGCAAACTAGTGAGTTATCGAAGGCAGTTGCCATGCAGAGCGGCAACAAATTTGCGCGAACGTTCGCGTAAATAAGAGCGCGATTTAATTCGAAATAAAGAGAGTGTTTTGAAAAACAATTTGCAAGAAAACGGGTCAAACACGCGCTATTTTGCCACTAGGAAAACGAAAAAATCACGCGCAAACTTTTCTTCCAGTAACGTGAAAAGAATCACCCCCTCAGTGAGAGCACGAAAAGAATCACGCGCGATCCCCCTTCCAGTAGCACGAAGGGAACCACGCGCAATTTCTCCGCAATGAAATGGAAATCGGTTAGAAAATTAAGCGATTTGCTTGCATACTAGTGAGTTATCGAAGGCAGTTGCCATGCAGAGCGGCAACAAATTTGCGCGAACGTTCGCGTAAATAAGAGCTCGGTTTAACTCGAAATGTAGAGAGTGTTTTGAAAAACAATACGCAAGAAAACAGGTAAAACACGCGCTTTTTTGCCACTAGAAAAACGAAAAAATCACGCGCAAACTTTTCTACCAGCAACGTGAAAAGAATCACCCCTTCAGTGAGAGCACGAAAAGAATCACGCGCGATCCCCCTTCCAGTAACACGAAGGGAACCACGCGCAATTTCTCCGCAATGAAATGGAAATCGGTTAGAAAATGAAGCGATTTGCTTGCAAACTAGTGAGTTACCGGAGGCAGTTGCCATGCAGAGCGGCAACTAATTTGCGCGAACATTCACGTAAATAGAAGCTCGATTTAACTCGAAATGTAGAGAGTGTTTTGAAAAACAATACGCAAGAAAACAGGTAAAACACGCGCTATTTTGACACTAGAAAAACGAAAAAATCACGCGCAAACTTTTCTTCCAGCAACGTGAAAAGAATCACCCCCTCAGTGAGAGCACGAAAAGAATCACGCGCGATCCCCCTCCCAGTAGCACAAAGGGAACCACGCGCATTTTCTCCGCAATGAAATGGAAATCGGTTAGAAAATTAAGCGATTTGCTTGCATACTAGTGAGTTATCGAAGGCAGTTGCCATGCAGAGCGGCAACAAATTTGCGCGAACGATCGCGTAAATGAGAGCGCGATTTAATTCGAAATGAAGGGAGTGTTTTGAAAAACAATATGCAAGAAAACGGGTAAAACACGCGCTTTTTTGCCACTAGAAAAACGAAAAAATCACGCGCAAACTTTTCTACCAGCAACGTGAAAAGAATCACCCCCTCAGTGAGAGCACGAAAAGAATCACGCGCGATCCCCCTTCCAGTAACACGGATGGAACCACGCGCAATTTCTCCGCAATGAAATGGAAATCGGTCAATCGGTCGGGAAATCAGAGCGGCAACAAATTTGCGCGAACGTTCGCGTAAATAAGAGCCCCAGTTAATTCGAAATATAGAGAGTGTTTTGAAAAACAATATGCAAGAAAACGGGTCAAACACGCGCTTTTTTGCCACTAGAAAAACGAAAAAATCACGCGCAAACTTTTCTAACAGTAACGTGAAAAGAATCACCCCCTCAGTGAGAGCACGAAAAGAATCACGCGCGATCCCCCTTCCAGTAGCACGAAGGGAACCACGCGCAATTTCTCCGCA
>NW_026017213.1:2158726-2161290 GCF_020466585.1 Dendroctonus ponderosae
GCAGTTGCCATGCAGAGCGGCAACAAATTGGCGAACGGTCGCGTAAATAAGAGCCCCAGTTAATTCGAATTGTAGAGTAGTGTTTTGAAAAACAATAGCCATGAAAATGGGTCATACACGCGTGATCTAGCTGGGAAAAGTTGGCAGCAATTGTTTTGGCCGACCTCTTAAATCAAACCGCAATTACTGGGTCTGGTTAACCGGCGAAATATTAGATAGATTGGCCAGGAAGTTATTTTTACGTTTCGTCACCGAATGTATTGACACCATTTTCGCATTGTTCGACTAAATGCGCGTTAATCAGTTAGCACCGTTTCAGCTCAGCTGCCGGCTGCCAAAATCAATCTATCTCCGCTCAAGTTCTTTGATGTTGAACCTGTTAAACGCATTTTGCCGTTTTCTAAACACAAAATCGTATGTTGAATGAAAACGTTCAGTGTCTGCCAACGCTTTCGGTTTTGTGGAGATGTTCCGGGAATTGTACCTTAACACCATCTAGGCAAGTGTTTCAGTTGCGTGAAACACTGATCTAGACCATGCTGGGGAATGAGAACATGTACGCGAAACAATCGGGAATGTTCATCGTGTGGCAGCGAATTAAGGCGAAGAAATCGGGGCGACAGCTAATTAATTGGGAACACCTTGAATCGAACAATAAAGACACCATTTTCATGTTATAACATCTAGACTAGAGAGTGAAATTTATTACAAAACTGTTACCGATTTGTATGAGGTGGGCGCTTGCTTGGTTGGCTGCCTGCACAAGAACTTTCGTTTTTCGCCGGCACGAAACTGAGGTTTTTCTTTTAGGCGAGCGATTTTTTCACTTTGAATGGAATTTTCAAGGTTCGCGCTCTTCAAATCTGCCAGCCATAAAGAACTCGGAATGCTGCTGATAAGATAACAGGATACATAGATCAAGCACTTAAGCAACACAATCAAGCTATAATTGTAATAACACTTGTAAATAGTAATGGAGACAAGGAAACTATTATTGACCTGCGATACGAGCATCTCCACTCAAATTGTCCATTTAAGTGTGGCGATAGTGGGGAAAAAATTCGGTTATCGCTTGGTCTACTTTAGTTATCTTCAATCGAGCAGACATTGTTGTAATATTGCATTTTGATGGATTTTTAAGCGATTTCTCGTAAACAACCACCTAAGGACTTCTGGTAGCAAAACCTCCATCAGAATTGGGTTAATCCCAACTGCGCCCAGAAATCAAGTCCTCGTAATCGATCGTTGACTCTTCGATTGGATTCTGGCATTCGTTCGAAAAAAAATCGAAATCCGCACAAGTTATCGTGAATGGCTCTTTTGTAGCGGTTCGATCGCGTACAAATAAAGATAACCGCAAGTCACCGGATAAACAGCCGCTCGATGCAGTTCTCAGCATCGGGCTAATAGAAGAGGTCGTGCCCTAATCGCAACTCTTTCCCCACATTGATGTTTAATGCCTGTTTCCATTCATTTGTATTGAATCGACAACGAAAACATGCAGAAAATCTTCGTGGCATGTTGGTTATCAGTGAAGCTTGCAATCATTAGTTGTATCGGGTTGACCATCTGTCGTAAGTTTCTCATTTCGAAGCAGCAGGCTTTCGATCAGTGTTTCTGTCGATTTGGAGTTTTTTCGGAAAATCGCTGATTTTTTATCGAAGCCAGAGTTTCGGGCCATTTAAGCTGAGTGACTGAAGCACCAGTAACCTAAAGCCGAAAAATCCGTAAAGAACGTGTGTCTAAATGAACAAAAACTGCTTCGATGGTATTTTTTGCTGAAAAACCCTGGTTTTTCATTGCATTATTTTTGGAAATTAATAAATTTACAGGCCATTGGCAGAGTTTACATTGTAGATTACAAACATTTGCACTGTAGTTCACATGAATTTCACACGAGTGACGCTAGAAAATATTCAATTGTGCCTCTCATCGGGCCAAAACGACATTTTGAGTCTGGAAATCCATGGTCTATTATTAGGCTAACACTGTAGTTTACATGAGTTTACAATGTAAGTTCCAAGAGCATATACACATGCTTAAAGCTGAAAATTAAGCAAGCATTATGTCGGGAAAAGAGATTTACAAATCATGGGCAAGTTGTAGTAAGTTTACAGTGCAGTTTACAAGAGTTTACATTCGCCTAAATCTGTCAAGTGTTCAATTGGGTTTCTTATTCAGGAAAAAGCGACAGTTTTGCAGCTGTTTAAACACGTTTGGAGTGAGTTATATCAGAGTTTACAAGCGACGCATATTTTACACGAAAACTGCGGGTGACGCTGAGTTTACACGAGGATACACTATTCACTCACTCCAAGCTGTAAAAGATTGAAGGATTTTTTTGGGKGAAGCAAAAATTTTCACGTCGTAGCCAAGCTCCACCAATTTTACACTATAGTTTACAAGAGTTTACATTCGCTTAACGCTGCAAAGTGTACAATTGTGTCTCTCATTTGCGCAAATTACAGTTTTGCGCCTATTTGATCACGTCTTGTGAAAGTGTCTTTAAATCGGCATTTTTTGCAGGCCGAGGTAATGTTTACACTGTAGTTTACATGCGCATC
>NW_026017213.1:2162289-2184492 GCF_020466585.1 Dendroctonus ponderosae
GTACAAGAATTTACACTGTAATTTCTATGAGCTGAAAAACACACAAAGCTGAAAACAGATTCACTGTCATTCTAAATCAGCAAAAACGATAGTTCTGAACGGTTTAGTAGCATTTTGAATGGCAAAATCAAATAGTTTACAAGAATTTACACTGTAATTTCTATGAGCAGCCACACGTTCAAAGCTGAAATTGTGATTCTTAATGCGCGGAAACAACAGTTCCGATACTATTTGGTAGCATTTTAAATAAAAAAAATCATCTAGTTTACAAGATTTTACACTGTAATTTATATGAGCAAATACTCGCTAAAACTTGAAAATGTATCAAATATGATTCTCAAAAACGACTTCATTTTGGAGTCCGAAAATCCATAGTTTATCTGCTACCGTGTGTTTATATTTTCCAAGTTAGTTAACTTGTTTTTCAGTCAATTCAAATTCGGTTATAGTGAGTTTACATTGTACCTGACATTAATTTACACGAGATTACTCGTTTCAAGCGGAAAATTGACAAATTGCCATTCTAAAAACACAAAAGCGACGGACGTTAATATTGTTTGGTTGCATTTTTGGGAAAAAATTCATAGATTTCATGCACAAGCGTTTCTACTTTTTCCTTCCTTCTCTATGAGCTATAGCCAGTTTAATGAATTTAAATAATTAACGAATTGGCAAATTTTTGTTTTTGCCCGTTTCGACTCACAATTGTTCATTTTGCAACTCTCGAAGTGTAAACTCATGTAAACTCATATGTAAATTTTGGATTTTTTGACTCAAAATTCAGTTCAATGACAGTTAAAAATATCGTAGTTTTAAGAAAGTGTAAGCACGTGTAAACTACAGTTGTTGTAAACTACAGTTGTTAAACTCATTGTTGGCGGCTATTGTGAGTGAAGGCTGTGAAGTGTCCGCTTTACACTTAACAAGCGTTAGAGAATAAAATAAAAGTTATTTGGATGTACATTGTGGTTTTACGAACTCATAATGTAAAAAGCTCGTATGCAACCAAGATTTCCTTCATTTACAAGTCGTATTGATTCTCCAGTTTTAAACGAGTGTAAACTGGTGTAAATTCATTGTTGTCGGCTATTGGCAAGTAAAATGTCCATTTGATACATAATAAGGCTTGGATAATGTCTCAAATCCGTTTTTCCTCTCGTGTAAAATAATGAAAAATATGCAATGGCTTGCAAAATTAGTGTCTGAAAAACGTGTACAAACTTGTCGTTACATGTAAACTATGGGTTTACTGACTCGGAATGTGAGCAAAGTTTTATAGCTGTCGTTTTTGCGCTTTTAAGCAAGTGTAAACTCATGTAAACAGAGTGTAAATTCCTGTACACTACTATGTAAACACACTATGGCCTGCCACTGGCTTGTAAATGTTCTCTTTCTCCAAGGTAACGACATTAGGGAAGTAGAAACAGAAAGCATGTAAGCTATGAACTTTCCGGCTTGGATTGCGACCAAACGGTATCAGAACTGCCGTTTTTGTGCATTTAGATTCACAATTGGTCGTTATTTTTGTGCGTGTAAACCTGTAAATAGTTTACATGAGTTAACACTCACTGAAAGCTGCAAAATGATCAACTGTACGGACAAACATTATAATTTTGGACTGTCGGAGCACGTTTTAAATTGGTAAGTATATCGTTTACATGCGAGATCGTGAATTTTCCTACTCAGTTTACATTATTTTACACTGTCTAAACTGCGAAATAATTAATTGTGAGTATAAGCGGACAAATCGACTGTTTTTAGACTGTTTGATCCACATTTCAGTTGGTAAATCCATAGCTTGCATGCAACAACTGCAAATTACAAGTTTACAAACCCATCACAGGCTAGAGTAAGTTTACAATGTAGTTTACCATGAGTTTACAATCGCGTAAAGGTGAAAAATGTTCCAATAAACTATCAACAAACGAAAAAGGCTGCTTGAATGCAGTTTTCGTTGCAAAAATGGATCTGTCCTTTGTAGGACCGAGTTTACATTGTCTTTCATGATTTTACACTGGCTAAAGCTGCAAAATGAGTCTAAACGGGCAAAACGACTGCTTTGACGCTGTTTAATCAACATTTTAGTGGGTAAATCCTTTGCTTACATGCATGAACTGCAAATTACAAGTTTACAAACCACTGACAGGCTACAGCAAGTTTACAATGTCATTTACTATTAGTGTTTACACTTGCTTAAAGGCAACTAGGTGCCAATGTAGCTCCAAACAAACAAAAATCTTCTTAGACGCATTTTTTGATGCAAAAGCCAAAAACATCTTTCCTTTGTTCGACCGAGTTTACATGAGTTTACACTGACTTAAAACTGAAATATCCAAGTGTAATTCTACATGAAGAAAAATGGCAATTATTTGCAAATTTTTGGCCGAAAGTATGATAGTTTACAGTTTCAGAAACGTGTGGAATTGCGAATTTACACCAATCAATGTTTTTACAGTGAGTTTACTTTGGTATCAGTACAAGTATCCAGGAAACTTTGCAGATAATCCAAAAAAATCCATTCAATTTCCAGATTGATTAAGCACGCTTTAAATGCATGCTCGTTCTCGGTTGCACACTCATACATCCAAACGAAACATTTGCTGCCTTGCGAAGCGACATTGACACAGTAACATTGTAACACATTGCGCTCGGATTAGCACATATTTTTCTTCTTATTGTCCTGCAGACAAAACTGATGGTTTTTCGAACAGTTCAACCACTGAATGTTTAACTTTAACTAAAGCGAAAAAGGTAACAACATTTTGGTAACAGTGAGGTTTCACTCAGATTCTTTTGTCGTTCAGTTCTAACCTCTAAAAACCTAGAAGCAAACACGAATTTATCGCGCCTTGAAGGTGGAACTTGAGCTTGACTTTTTTTTACTGGATCCTAAACAAATGCACAGCACAATGCATTTGCTGAACAAGCATAGTAATCGGGCCATAAATCCTAGACAAACAAGCACGATGATATCGAAATGTATATAGTACCAGTGAAAAAGTGCCAACTTTCGGCTGAGTAATTACGGGTTTCATGTTGGTCGTCTTTATAAAACAATTAGCGTCGACACACTTCGGGAACATTAAAAAGTCTATTTAAATAGCGAACGTCAGTATTTAGTCGAGCTGATTTGCTTCGTCTATGGTCTGCCCAAGCTGTTTGACAGTGACGCAATCATTGGCGTTTCTTTTCGAATAGTTGCCCATTGAGGGAGACGGAAATTTGATGTTCTTGCTCTGTTTTCGGGGTTCGGAAGGTTCCAGCAACGCGCTTTCGTTGTGAAAACAATTTAAGTAAAATAACCCGAATTATAACCAACAATAATCGCACTACAGTTATAGTTATATATAGCTGTTGGCAACACTCGAATCTTCTGTCAATTTAGGAACATTTGCTATTCGGACTTCAAAAGTCCAGACGCCCCCTGGTGGCTAAGATTCAAACTACAAGTTAAGTAGTAATTTGACACTTGTTTTGTTGACATTGGTGTTTACATCTGATTGTGATTTCTTGTGTTTTGTTCTAATCAACTTTTGCTTAGTTTTTAAAGAATAGAAACAGATCGAAAAGTGTGTAGGATTGTTTTATATTATAAATGTCATGAACTCCCATAAATAAACAAGTCTAACAAGTCTCAACTGTCACTCGCCAACGAGGAATTTGACGTTTTGCAGCGCCGCCATCGGTAGTTGAACTCGCAAATTCCGAACCCGTCAAACTTTCGGTTGTTATGTCGCTAGCGGCGTTGCCGCTACGACTTCTTTTTTCGCGCTCGCCGCAACATGGAAGAATACTAAATTATTGACTTGATTTCTTGATTAGTGTTGGCAGTTCCTGTCAACTTTTCCAAGTTATTTCAAATTACCGATACACTTTCTATTTGTCTGTGTTGTTTCGGGTATCGAAAACGCCTCAGCAGAATTATGAGGGCAAAGATTTATTTTTTTGAAGCCAAAATTACAATGTTTTGTTTCAGACAATATGCTTGTCAAAACAATGGAAATTCGACTGTGACAGGCAGCATTAAAGGGACGCTGGCTAGCAAAGTTTATCATGTTTTAGCCATGTTGCCACATTTATATATATGTTTTAATAAAAAAATAAAAGGCTCATTTTGTGTTAGTTTTGTGGTGTAAAACGCCAATAATTGTGTTATAATTCAACTGGCTCTACCAAAACAGGAATGTTCACCGGATAAGATTTGCTTCTTTCGAGGAGGCTTGGCATCACTGTTGTGAGCTTGTTGGCAGTAGGAACTATAGACTATAGAATATGACAGTTGAGTTAGATTTCATTGTTATAGCACGGTTTTAAGAACGTCTTAAAAGCGATCTTTTTTCCATTGATGATAAATTAAACAATCGTCATTCGTATTGCTTGATGTAAGTGTTAATTTGATTTGTCTGCAAATACCAATTAACTTTTTACGAGAGCAGTCGACAACATGGCCTTTAAATTATGTGAAGTGGCAAAAGTGAGGTTAAATTTGCAGAATTTATTGGGCAAATAAACCACTTTGTGTAGTTTCGTTACTAAAATGCCTCAATTTTGCAGGTCTTGGCGCTTACGGGGAGCGTTAAAGTGTGTTATTTTCGTGGTGGGACTTCTGTCTCGCTCAGTGGACAAGTAATAGAAAGGGAACGACAATTATTGCGTCACTGCCAAAAATATTGGATTAGACCATACGATGACTGGCCAAAACCGCCTTTTCGCCTGAAAAAGTGCTAGGAAATGGATAATCTGCAATGCGAGTACTCTTTTATTCCCGAAAACAGAACAGAGCAGATAAATACCCAAAGTAATCACGAAAGTGATTGGTTCGCCCAATGCATTGTTTACATTCAGCAAACGTAACCTCACTTTTGCAACAACTATTTAAATGCCTTTGTTGTCCGCTGCTCTCGTAAAAAGTAAATTGGAATTTTATAGACAAAAAAAATTGCCACACTTAGATTAAGCAATTCTTATGTCAAACTTCTAATTTATCGACTTAAATAAATTTTTTCAAGTCACTCAGGTGAAAAAGCGCTCAAGCTTGCAACCGCGGATTTTGAAAGAAACAATTTCGAACCTATTAGTTGATTTCAATATGGAGTCTCAAGTAATGACGTCACCGCCTGTGATGGCTGGGGTTCAAGTAAAAGAAGTTGTTTTGGGGAAGCAGAGATGCCAGGTCTACCGATTTTTCGGTATATCTACCGATTTGTCAAGGAACTTGCCGATCTACCGATACCATGCAAATTTCTACCGAAAAGTAACAAATAAAAGTTGCAAACATTTCCGTGGATTACTTGATGGATGATATTCCCAAATTTAATAAATGATAGTGAATTACAAGATCTGGACACAGAATGGCGTCGTGTTGCGAAATGTTAAAGAAATTTAAAAAAATTTTGGAAAAATTGAAGAGTTTTGGAGCCAAGTACAAATATTGAAATATGGAGGTGATACATTCGTGTTTCCAATTTTAACCAATTTTATTTGTAACCTGCTTATTCTACATCACTCATCAGCCWAGTTGAACGGATATTTTCACAGGTTAATCTAATGAAAATTTAGTCGAGAAATAAGCTAAAAACGAGTACAATTTCATCTTTACTGACTCATGTTTATTTAGTCTTGCGAATTTTAGTATGCAAAAAACGCGCGATTTTTTGGAGCCCTTTTTTTTGTGATGAGGTTTTGGACCACCCAACCAGCTCGAGGTGTGCGTAACAGAGCATTTCCAAAATCTCACCAGATGGAGCCCTTAATAATAAAAGAAAAATGAGTCTACCGATTTTCTACTGAAAAGTGTCGAGCTTATCTACCGAAACTCGATTTTCGGACCTGGCAACCCTGTGGGGAAGCGAGTCGAACTCCGGCGAACGGTTTCCGACTGTGCGCTCTCGTGTAATGACAGTTCTGCGTTAATAATGTTTGCTCAGACCGTGAGCGCGCTGTTTCGCGCTTCTGAGCTGATCTCAGCTGATCGAAGAAGTTATTTTCATGCTTGCCAGGTCTACCGTTTTTACGGTGGATCTCTGTTTTCATGAGAGCTCCTGCTCTACCGCTATCAGAACCTACTACTAAACGTTACGTTAAATACTTTAAATCTAACTATTATATATTACACTATTTGTCAACAAATCAACTACATTGCACTGCGATTGGCGATTGGATTACATGTTTTTTCTTTCGTTTTTCGTTTCCTAAAGCGCGCCTCGGAGCTTCGCTGACACCTTCTTGGCTGAAGACCACTTAAAAAGTTCGAAACGCTCAAATTTACGAACATTTAATTATCTCCCGTTTTGTTTTTAAATCTATTCTATAACTATCTATCTAATCTATGTTTTTCATGTCTATTCTACCGCTTTTGTAGTACTTGACCTGGCAACACTGGTCATGTTGTGAAAATTTTAACCATATTTTTCCAAAAACAAAACAAAATGGTTGCTTAAGTGATTCTAATTTGCTTCACAGGAATTCACAATGCACAGATGTTTCGTCGGCTTTTATGTTTGGTGGTTTTTACAACCAGTCTTTTACATTATCGGTTTTCCAATAGCGGTAGGAAATATTTCTTCGATCGATCATATTTGATCGTCATACTCATAAAGACAAGCCCGGAGTATAGATTATGAGTGAAGTATTTCAGTGCTTATTTTAACAAATATCTTAAATGGAACATAAGTGTGGATGTTATTGCTAATAAGGCAAAAAGGCACTTTATATTTTAAGGTCAGTATGAAGAATTTAGTGGGTGTCAAATGCAGCCACCCTTCTGATTATATTTCAAGTTTTAGATGCATCTCATTTAGATTTCGAAGCAGCCCTCTTGAAACTAGTTAACCAAAAAACGCTCAACCAATAAGCTGAATGTAGTTTAATGCGGAGGCCTTTATATTTGCCTGCTTTACACGAGATCCACCCCTAGAGCAGCATTCTTGGCTGCTGCTCTACCTATGGTGGAGTGGGAGCAGAAAGGGAAAGTTGCTGCTGTAAAAACGAAATCTCTATCTATGGATATTCAAATTTGAAGATGAAAATCCGGTTTGCTGAAATGTTCTTTGTTACACGTATGTACCGATGCTCTTAGTTATATGAGCATCTAATTTATTTAAAGATGAATAGGTAGCACCTTTTAAGAAAGGTTATCGTAATTGAGCTGCTATAAAGATGTTCAGCCGATTATTGATACCTTGCTTTATAACGATTACAAATGTCCGCCAAAAACCATTTATTTTATTTATTATAACTTATATTTTCCAATGTGTAATGTATGTAACAAGTGTGCAAAATATCAATACGTATTTATGCAATTGCTTTGCCAGTGTATTTTTCATCCCATAACCCTAAAAAGTCTAAAATAAAATTGAATATGGCGCCAAATTGAAAGCTAGGTGTCTCAGACCGCAAGAGCGCTGCCAGCGCTGGAAGGTCTAAATAGTAAAGAGTGACTAAAGACTAAAAGAGTGGAAGGTCTAAATAGTATGTAGTCTGTGGCCAGACGATTCGACTGATTAGAGTTGATTGATTGCGGATGCGTCCCTATTGGAATAATTGTTGATCTTTGCACTATCGAGCGGTTTAGATGCGAAGCCGCTTTCGCAACGTTAATCAGATTAGGTTCGTCCTGACAGACCTCCACTGGAAAAACTAGAAGGTCGCACTTGTACCGCGCAAAAAAGCGACAATTTTCGCTAGATGTGTGCAGTTTAAGCGACGGCAACGTTGCCGTTTGCGTAAGAAATTTCGCTTGGAGAGGAGTATTGGATGTGAAAGTGATGTGATGTTGCATTTACTCGGACAATAACTGAAAGTTTATCGGACGTCGGGCATGAGAACTGGTCGAACAGCAAAGGTTGCTGTGGGGAGTGATTTTCGTTTTTTTTTGTTTGTCTTACATCCGCCGGCTCGTTATCATCATCCTTTTCCTCTTCCTCCGTCCGCTTTGTTGTTTATCATCGGGAGGATGGCGATGGGTGAGGTGGTTCCGAACGGGGCTGCTCCGCCCAATGAGCGGCAACGCCGCAACGGCGCACGAGCGTCGTCAGCGACTTCGACGGTTTTCGCTCTTCTTCGTCTGCGTCATCGCGACCTACTAACCTCGTTAGCGGACCTCGCGGCGCTGTTGTGATGTGTTGGCGCTGCCCGAAGTGCGGCGAAACCGGCCGATTTCATTCAGTCGCCGACAGTTGCGAAGTGTAGTCACGAACAGCGGAACCGCGTTTCAGTGTCAGCGGATTCGCGAACGTTTGCCGTCGCGACGTTCATCCGCTCGCGCGTTTGGGAAACTTGACATCGTCGCACACCGGCGAACTTGATTCTATCAAGTCGGCGATGGCCGCTGCTCTTGTTCCTACTTGGATTACGACTTGGTTACTTCATCTCTAATACGGGGAACAGTGTCAGTGGAATCTGTGACTACTAACCCAACTTTCCTTTTAGCGTCGTTGCTAATTAGTGTGGCTGTGCGATTATGTGTGCTCTAGTCAGTGCGTAACTGTCCTGTGATTGTAGCTCCTTTTTCCCCCTTTTGGATATAGTATGTTGGAACACAGTGCTATGTATCTCAACGCTACTCCCCCCTATGAAGAGGACACCTTCTTTTCAGAGTTTTACACACGGTGGGTGGAACGCAAGTTTTTCGCTTTGGTGTGGTCAGTTACAGCACTTCATTTTTCATGCCAACACCATTTTTCATATTCACCCACATTCAAGGCGAGGAATTAGGCATGTGGTTCAATAGGAGCAAGCACTAGCCACCAAACGGGACATGTTTTCCAGTTGCTTAGCGACAACCAATGGACTTCGAGCGCTCCTCCAATGGAACGCGACCGTGATATTTTTCAACTCTTTGGCAATTTTCCTTTTTATCACTTGGTTTGTTGGGAGTTGGTTGATCCACACAGTCCTCTTGTGGAAACAACATTCAATTTTCGGTTTTCAAATGCGGTCATACGAACCACTGGAAGCCGGCAAAAGCAACTTGGGCTGAAAACGCTCGAAAGAGCGACTGTTATCAATGCGGTTTCAAAGGGAATTTCAAATTGTGGATCGATTGAAGTTTAAAATATCGGAAAACGCGATTGAAATAAAAATGAAAAAAAACTCGATTTTAGAAAAAAAATTGAGCGGCGATCTTTCATGGCTCTGAAACGGGCTTGAGTGTAAACTGATGCAATAAAACTATAGAAACTGTTCTATAGCGTTCTGTTCTCTGTTCTAACATGCGGTAAGCGTTCGCATTTGATCGCGGATTTTCTTGATGTTTCTTTTATATTTTAAATACTGATCGTTTAAGAGTGCGAAAATGATACGAACAATAATGAATGAGTAGAAAATTTGCAAAGAGGCTCAGAAGAGTTTGCGACTGTTAATAATGCGCTTTTACAGAGTCAGCACCTGTAAATTTCGAATTATGATCCGATTGAGTTTTAAAATTGCAAAAAATCGCTTTTGAAAACAAAAAATCAAACGATTTTATGGAAAACAAGTCCATTTTCAACAATTTTGATGACTGAAACGGGCTTGAGTGTAAACTAATGCAATAAAACTATAGAAACTGTTCTAGAACATACGGTAAATCGCTCGCATTTGATTGCAACTTTTCTTGATGTTTCCTTCATATTTTAAATCCTGATCGTTTAAGGACGCGAAAATGATACGAACATTAACGAATGAGTCTAGAAAATTCGCTAAGTCGCTCAGAAGAGTTTGCGACTGTTAACAATGCGCTTTTACAGAGTCAGAACCCGTAAATTTTGAATTCTGGTCTGATTGGGGTTTAAAATGGCAAAAAATTGCCTTGGAAAACAACAAATCAAACGATTTTATAGAAAAAATTGGAAAACAGGCCATATTTCAGCAATTTTGATGGCTCTGAAACGAGGTTGAGTGTAAACTGATGCAATAAAACTATAGAAACTGTTCTATAGCGTTCTGTTCTCTGTTCTAACATGCGGTAAGCGTTCGCATTTGATCGCGACTTTTCTTGATGTTTCTTTTATATTTTAAATACTGATCGTTTAAGAGTGCGAAAATGATACGAACAATAACGAATGAGTAGAAAATTTGCAAAGACGCTCAGAAGAGTTTGCGACTGTTAATAATGCGCTTTTGCAGAGTCAGAACCCGTAAATTTCGAATAGTGGTCTGATTGAGGTTTAAAATGGCAAAAAATTGCCTTGGAAAAGAACAAATCAAACGATTTTATAGAAAAAAAAATGGAAAACAGGCCATATTTCAGCAATTTTGATGGCTCTGAAACAGGGTTGAGTGTAAACTGATGCAATAAAACTATAGAAACTGTTCTATAGCGTTCTGTTCTCTGTTCTAACATGCGGTAAAGCGCTCGCATTTGATCGCGACTTTTCTTGATGTTTCTTTTATATTTTAAATACTGATCGTTTAAGAGTGCGAAAATGATACGAACAATAACGAATGAATCTAGAAACTTTGCAAAGACGCTCAGAAGAGTTCGCGACTGTTAACAATGCGTTTTCACAGAGTCAGAACCTGTAAATATCGAATTATGATCCGATTTTAAAATTGCAAAAAATCGCTTTTGAAAACAACAAATCAAACGATTTTATGGAAAACCAGCCCTTTTTCAGCAATTTTGATGACTGAAACGGACTTGAGTGTAAACTAATGCAATAAAACTATAGAAACTGTTCTAGAACATACGGTAAATTGCTCGCATTTGATCGCAACTTTTCTTGATGTTTTCTTTATATTTTAAATACTGATCGTTTATGAGTGCCAAAATGATACGAACAATAACCAATTAAGTAGTCTAGAAAATTTGCTAAGTCGCTCAGAAGAGTTTGCGACTGTTAACAATGCGCTTTTACAGAGTCAGAAGCCGTAAATTCGAATTATGTTCCGATTGAGTTTTAAAATTGCAAAAAAACTAACCCAAACTAATGCAATAAAACTATAGAAACTGTTCTAGAACATGCGGTTAAGCGCTCACATTTGATCGCGAGTTAGATGTGTTCTTCATATTTTAAATCCTGATCGTTAAAGAACACAAAAATGATCGAACATTAACGACTGAGTCTAGAAAGTTTGCTAAGACGCTCAGAAGGGTTTGCGTCTGGTAAGAATGAAAATTTCGAATTGTGGTCCAATTGAGGTTTAAAATTGCGAAAAACCAGCAATTTCAGGGAACAAATCAAACGATTTTTGAGAAAAAAAGGACAACAGGCGATTTTTCTGCAGTTTTGATGGCTCTGAAACGGGCTTGAGTATAAACTACTTAATGCAATAAAACTATTCTGTTCTAGATGAGGTAAGACAGTCGCAATTGATCACGAGTTTTCTTGATATGTTTAGTTTACAATGCCCAAAGTGCCGAATATTTAAAATTCTGATCGTTTAATACACAAAAACGATGCAAATATTAACGAATCCTTCTAGAAAATTCGCTAAGACGCTGAGAAGAATTCTCGCTTTTACCGCGTCAGAACCGATAAATTTCGAATTGTGGATCGATTAAAGTTTAAAATAACGACAAAGCGCCACTGAAAAGAACAAATCAAACGATTTTAGGAAAAGAATGTTAAAATTTTTGAAGTTGAGCATTTTGATGGCTCTGAAAGGGGTTTAAGTGTACCGTTCTAGAAAATGCGATGGCAAGCTCGAAAGAGCTCGAGATAATTCCAAATTGAAAACTCCTGCAAATGTGTAACTTTGGACTCTTGAAAACTTGAAAAGCCTCCGCCTGATTAAATTTTTTTAATTTGCGAAAGGCAATCGTACCCACTTAAAAAATCGTATTTTGAGGTAGATTTTAAAAAAATTATCATAATCATTGAAACTGCATGCAACTTTGAAACCTTGGAATCTTGGATACTTGCGCTTGCTTCTCCTACTAAAGTACAAAAATTCCGGTTTTCTACCTGCTCTTGATAAGATTTGAGGAATTTTCAGACATTGGCGCCCCATTTGAACACTCAATTTTTACGTAAATTGTGAAAAATGCGCCAAAATCAACGAAAATTTGTGGACAACTTTTGGGGTCTTAAAAATTTGCATCGTTTCTATCAGAATGTTAAAGGCTCGCTTTATCTGCTCTTGATAGTATTTGAGAAATTTTCAAAAACAATCGCGCTCAACTAAGACAGATGTTGAAGTAATGTTGGAAAATTTCTCAAAAATGACCGGAAATTTTTGCAAATGTGAAACTTTGGACTCTTGACTAGTTGCGCCTCTTCTAGTGAAACACAAAAATTCCATTGCATTACTTTTGCTCGATAAGATTTGACAAATTTTCAAAAATAATCGCGCCCCATTTAAACCCGCGATTCAGCAGAGCGGCGGGAATTTACAATAGGGTGTTTTCATTGTTTCAAAAATTCCTACAAGCTGAACATTAATCTATGGTAATATATTTATATGAAAGATTAAATAAGTGCATACTACCTATCTATTACAGTTTTGTTAAATATTTAATAAACAAATTCAAATTATTCATGAATCTCTGAAACGCAATCCAATTGGTTGTGACGTCTCTGGTCATATAAATGGCGGATTGTTTACGTTCTGTGCATAGTGTTTAGTTGTTTGGTTGTGTTTCATTAATTATTTTGTGGATTTAAATAATTTATAGTTTGTGTTAAACTAAAAAATCGCTTCAGAAGGATTCCTTAAAACGTCAACAAACAATTTACCATGTGTACATATTTTAATGGTTACCGAATTTTTTAAAAACGACGAACGCCGATTCAGCCGAATTTAAGGGTGTCAAAGCAGCAGCGTAAGTAAAAATACGTGAATTCATTGTTAGTTACTCTCTCCTTAATATACTAAACTGTCTGTATTGGTTTAAGTTACGGAACTAATATATAGAATGTCACTTATTCAACTTAACCTAACCTATACACATGGCTGCTTTAAAAGTAAAATAAACCCTTAAATTTGTATTTTGGACATCACGAGAACAATATGGTGATATCGGATATGTGGAATTGAAACCTGAGGGTTCTTTGCGCACTGTAGCAGGTAGAATTTGCCCAGAACACAAAGTACGATCGAAGGCATATTCTATCTGCCTCATCATTAGCTTTTTGTTCGTACTTTCATTAAAATGATCCTCGCAACAAAAAAAACATTGATTTTGATTTAGGAGCATCACGTCTAGCTGCTTTGAACCGTATAACTTTACGTGCATAATCATGAGGAACGGTTAGAAAGAGTTTGTTTGGAGCACTTATTGAGGTATTTTTGCATCCTGGCACAAAACACCACTTATTTTGTGATCCATACATGTCACTATTCTCCATTATCCAAGATAATAATAATAATCAATAAAATAATGATAATTACAATAACTTAAATAATAAAACAAAGCTGCGAAATACAACGAAATGAACATGAGACACTTTGTTGATATGACCTGCTACGTCACAATCGGGATCGGCAACCGACGATACGGATTCGGCGTTTTTGGAGGAAAATATCTGATTTGAATTTAAATTCGCTTTAAAATTATTATAGACACTTTTTTGCAAAAAAAATTATATAACTGTAATGTTTGCCATAACTACTTTATATATATCAACATAAAAAAAAGTGAAAACACCCAATTGTGGATCGACTGCGGTTTAAAATGACGGTAAAACGCCATTGCAGGAAGAAAAATGAACGGTTCCAGCGACTCGAAGAAAAATTGAGCAAAATCGATAAGGAATTTGGTCAAATGTTCCACTTTGATTGAGGTACGCCTGATTACTGTTAACAGGCTTAAAATGAAGGGAAACATTGCCCCGAATCAGGAACGATTGCAATGAAGAAGGACCAGAGTCGACAAGCAAAAAAACAGCGAAAAACGCAATTTTTGGCCTAGCCAATGACATGGCTGCAACTTAAATTCGTCAAACTATTCGGCTTCGAAAGACCGGCTTTCTGGCAGCTGTCCAGACGCGGTTGCCGGTGGCACACATTCTTCTTCCACTCTTCGTTTTGCATCGTTAACCGAACCGACGACTGTCTTAGCCTAGAGATGGTTTTACACTTAGTGGCACTTTGGTCGAATGGTGGAAACTTGGAATGTTTCTGGAACAAGATTGAGCCAGAAACGCACTGATTTAGATGGCTGAACAATTCCCAGAAGACGCTCATTTGGAAGGATTGTTTGCCAAAGCTTCAACACAAAGCTGACAAAGCAACGTTTAGTGGAGTGTTGGTTGGGTTGAATGAGATGTTTTCTTGCTAGTCGAGCGAAGTGAGTCCTGAACTGGGAGCTCGTTTGCTGATCGGACGTGGAAGTCGTTTGGAGTTGCGATAGTCGAACCATTGACGGTACCGCTCAGGTAGGTCGCCGGCAAATTCAACATTATAATTAGAAAAAAGGAACAAAGAAATAGACCAGCAGAGCAACAGGCGAATCGATTCGGAGTTTTAAATATTTTGTTTTTGGCAACGGAAATTATAACCAGTTTGGAAGCTCATTTATCGGCGTGACTATTACGCGCTAGCCGCCGTGAAAGTCAAAGTCCGCATCGAAGGACCGAACCGATGTTTTCGAATTCTATTATTGGGTTTAGTTACCGAATCAAGATTACCAGCAGCCATTTCGCGATTGATCTTGTTTGTTCAAACATATCGAATCGCCTCGGACAATTATTGCTTTCATCGCGCGCAAACAACCTGTACGATTCAAGTTTTTCCGATTGTCTTGTTGCCATTTTTCGTGCACTTTCTCTGGATGCTTTTTGTATTTTGTAATGAGTAGGTTTGCCCTTACGTATAGTCAAACCTGGGGTTTATCGCACTAGCCTGGGTCTTTCCAAGGTTTTTCCAATAATCGCAAACATGACGTGCTCAGTGTTCACTTTTTGTGTATCTACACAGTTTTTCTAGCGTTTTTTTTGGGCGGTAATTTAAAACTGAATTGTAACGACCAGTGTCTATTTTAAAGGATAATTGTCGATAAAATGGTGTAGAATGCTGTATTTTTCACGGTGATTGAAAATTGGCGCAATTCCTCTGGGGTGATGGAATGATGATGGGGTGATAAACAGCGCGCGATGTTGTAAAACTATGGAATTTTGCAGAAAATCTGGTTGAAATCAGGATTTTTTCCAGATTTTGCATTTTTCTGTGACTTTCGAGTTGAACTTGAAAAACAACCCAAAACTTTCAACAAAATTAGTCAGTTTTCTTTAGACTTGTGGTGTTTAATACACCTGAATATTTATCTCTCGTAGGAACCAATACAAAGCTTCCCTTCTTAGCTCATCTCTGGCATTTCTGCCGAAACAAACCAACCCACTTGGACAAACTGATGGCAATTTCGCTTGTTTTATCCTTATAAGACGCCCTCAATGTGGAAACAAACATTTTTGTTTTTGGATCAAAATGTTTAAATCGCCATTGGATTTTACTCGATTTTAACATTTTAATTGTTTCTCCCAACTGAAACTTTTGAGCGAAAAACTGTGCTCTCTGTAAAATAGAACTTCCTACTGGGGTGCTTTCCAAGGCACTCGAATGAGTGATTTGTGCAAAAAAATTACATATTGGTTTCAAAGCTAAAAAATAATAAAAATTCAAAAATTAAGTTTTTTCCTAAGGCGACTTATAAGCGCGTTAATGGAGATTTTGGGATTTCGCACCAACATTTCTCATTTGGAGCTCAACTGGAAAAAGAGTGTGAACTCCAACTGGACCATCTTACCCTTGAATTTGACGAAATAAGCGAAACATGTTCTTCTTCTTCTTCAGCTTAGATTTATCCACTACTGAACATAAGCGAAACATGTAAAATGCTCTATTTTTACACGGTGATTCAAAATTGGCGCAATTCCTCTGGGGTGATGAACAGCGCGCGATGTTGACAAACTATGGAAATTTGCACAAAATCTGGTTCAAATCAGGATTTCTTCCAGATTTTGCATTTCTCTGCGATTTTTGACATGAACTTGAAGAACAACCCAAAACTTTCAACAAAATTAGTCAGTTTTCTTTAGACTTGTGGTGTTTAATACACCTGAAGATTTATCTCTCGTAGGAGCCAATGCAAAGCTTCCCTTCTTAGCTCATCTCTGGAATTTCTGCCGAAACAAACCAACCCACTTGGACAAAGTGATGGCAATTTCGCTTGTTTTATCCATATAAGACGCCCTCAATGTGGAAACAAACATTTTTGTTTTTGGATCAAAATGTTTAAATGGCCATTGGATTTTACTCGATTTTAACATTTTAATTGTTTCTCCCAACGGAAACTATTGAACGAAAAACTTTGCTCTCTGTAAAATAGAACTTCCTACTGAGGTGCTTTCCAAGGCACTCGAATGAGTGATTTTTTCAAAAAAATTACGTATTGGTTTCAAAGAAGAAAAAATATTAAAAAAATAATGAAAATTGAAAAATTAAGTTTTTGCCTAAGGCGACTAATAACCGCGTTAATGGAGATTTTCGGATTTCGCACAAAAATTTCTCATTTGGAGCTCAACTGGAAAAAGAGTGTGAACTCCAACTGGACCAACTTACCCTTGAATTTGACGAAATTAGCGAAACATGTTCTTCTTCTTCTTCTTCATCAGCTTAGATTTATCCACTACTGAACATAAGCGAAACATGTAAAATGCTGTATTTTTACACGGTGATTCAAAATTGGCGCAATTCCTCTGGGCTGATGGAATAATGATGGGGTGATGAACAGCGCGCGATGTTGCAAAACTATTGAATTTTACAGAAAATCTGGTTTAAATCGGGATTTCTGCCAGATTTTGCATTTTTCTGTGACTTTCGACTTGAACTTGAAGAACAACCCAAAATTTGAAATTCCCGCAGCTTGTCTAGGGATGTAAAAGATCATCGCAAACTTTCGCGAACGTTTTATGCAAATTTCTAGAAAAATTCATGGACCCTCACAGAGGTAAAAGGAAACCTGATTTTTGTGTCCCAAATGTAATCCGTTAAAAGTAAAGGTACAAATTCTGAATTATTTCCTATGAAACTTGCTCTATTTGTCCCAGTCGAGGTTCTTCAAAAGAATTATTTTTTTGCTAATTTCAGTCCCAAAGTTCGTTTATCATTTAAAACGTAAAAATAACAAACGTTCGCGTTTTTACCAACCTTCTAGATTGATTCGCTCTTCTTCCTAGTCCAGAGTCAATTTTGAGGCATTTTTTGTATTTCGAAAAGTTACTTTTCAAAGGTCTTCAACTCCCGAGAGAATATTGTGGAATTTTCCAGGAAATCGTTTCCAAATATGTGCTTAAAAAATAAGTGTGGTTAAATTTTAAAAAAAGCACCCAGAATTTTAGATATGCAAAAACCTACTGGCAACAGTTGCACACTCTTCCGGGCGTCTGATTTTTCTAGAAGAATTCGTTGTGTTCGGAAGCCTAATTAAGTTTCAACTAAAGTGCTTGCAAACCATCAAATTAATATCGACGTTTTCATCAAATCTATATTCTGCTTAATTTTTTTTGTGTTTTGAATTAGATTTTCAGGTTTTTGAAATTTTCCTCGACGTGGCTCGATAAAAGCACATTTGCGACGCTTTAATAGAATTTGCTAGGGCAATTTGCTGATGTTTAATTTATTAAGAAAATAAATTAGAAATCGCATTTTTTGCAAAAAAACAAAGAACGCGTCGCAAACACTCGCGAATGATCTGTTCAATTTTCTAGAACAATTTGACGCTTAGAGATCTTAAAGGGGTCCCTATGGATAATTTGCTTTAAAACTGTCCCAATAAGTTTAGTGCTAAAAAAATTGCTGGCTAACGAATCACATAGGGTGTCCTAGTTATGGGGCAAAAAAATCGATTTTACCATCGATGTTAGAAATTTGTTAGATCCTTAAATGAAAACATCGGACATTTGATGTTGAAAAACCTTGGAAAACTTCAGAAAATTTCTTTCTAGATGCTAAAAATCGTCGGGTTTTTCGGCTTTAACTGCGTTTTTCTGATTTTAGACAAATTTGGGTTTGCCAATTAAAAGGCCCACAAGCAGTCGCGAGCGTTCGCTGTCTAATTTTCTACAATGGTTCGCAAGCGTTCGTAACATCTGAAGAGTTTCTGATGGCTAGATTCCCATGAAACTCACCATTTTCAAATTTCTCTACTTATTAACTCCTGCTCAAAACAATTAAGGCATGCAGGGTGTCTTAAAAATAATTATTTGAACCATTTCTTTCTGGATTAACTACTCTTTTTTTTTCGCTTGATGGGCAAGTTTTCACATTTTTTTTGAATCATACAGTTTTGTTAACGAAATATATTGAGTTGGAGCTGTTGGAATGTTTAGCGACTATTTTGAGGCATTTTTTACATTTGGAAAAGTCGCTTTCACAACTTATAAAACCAACAAAATGACACGGAATTTTCCAGGAAATTGTTTCGAAATTCCTGTTGAAGGAAAAAACGAGACTGTTCAAAGTTTTCTTCTTTTCCCGCCTAGTTCATATGAGACTTTTTTACGAAACAAACCCACTCACTTTGGCATTCGCTTCATCTAGGTAGATGAACCGCACTGAGCACGAAAAATCTGGATAAAAACTATTAATGACAAATTTTATCGGTTGAACCATTGGGTTTTGATCGATTTTTCCTTTTTGACTTTTTCTGTAAAACCAATTCTCCCATCGAAAAAAAATCCGAAAATTTGATAGATATTAATTATAAAAAACGATTATTTTTTGACGATTTTATTCTTTTTTGGCAATAATGGGGTGTTTTCGGCCAAAAATTGCAAAGTTAATTTTGTTAGAAAACTCGCCACATTCATCGGTTTGCAGGGAGCTTTAGAAAACCCTTTTTAGCTTCGAATTTGGCACCAAAACCAAATAATTTTATTCAGTTTTTTACCGAAAATAATTAGGACTATCTTTAAAAAACGACTAGAGAGCAAAAGTTTACAAAACATTTTTGGGGAAAATTATCCGCCCTCATCGCTCTGAAAATTTCTAAAGTTCCGTTAAATTTTCAGGTCATTCCAGTTTTAACAAAGTTTCTATTAATCAATTCTTTTTACGCAAAAATCGCATTATTTTTTAGTTTTACTTAAAATACTTGCAATCTGCAGGTGTTTTCTTTGAAAAATTAGAAGATACCTACATTTTATTGGAGCACTCGGCTCCTTAACCGCTTTGCAAAAATGTTTGGAAAACTTTTTGCAGCTTCGAGTTATGAACAAAACCCTAATCATTTTTCGTGCATTTTTTTCCCAAAAATATTTCTCCGAACAGAACAGGAGAAAGTTTATTATCCATTATTTGGAAAATTCTGGGAAACTGGAGTTTCTTCACTTTTAGGCAATATTTCTAAACCGCGTTTTTCCTAACGGATTTACTGTAAAATACTGCCAAACTGAATCTGTTATGCAAAAAAATTAAGATCGATCGATTTTACAAGAAAACTCGTCGACTTTCTTTGGCTCAGTTCTGTTGCTGGGAAAATCTAGATTACTTTTTTTTAGTTGTTTGAACAAAGTAGTAGAACATGACTCAAAAAAAATGTTAATAACCCTTTTTTAGATGCGAAAATTCCAGTCTCGGGTTTCGTAAAGCTTTAATAAATGAATTATAACTCATTAACCGATGAGTTATAACTCGTTAACTCAGAGAGCGGCAACAATTCAATAGCGCAACTCAACACAGTGTCACCCAGGCCTAGAGTCACTGCTAGTTGTTTTCGAATAAATTCCGAAAAATAGTTCATGAAAAAACACACGTTCCTCCGAAACAAAAAAAAAATATTCAGCAAATCTCCAAGTCGCTATGAATCGTCTAGTTTTAGTCTTTATTATTTAAAAGAATCAAAAGCAGTCTCAAGCGTTCGCTATCGAATTTTCTATGATTCGCGTGGGTTCATAAGACCCAAAGAGTACCTGATGATTAAATTCCCATTAAACGAACTTTAAAAAACATTATTTATGCTTAGTGCTCAGAACAATGAAAGCCTGGATTTCTGTCTGGATTACATTTGCCTTTAACTTGATTGTTTTGCTAAATTTTCACATTTTTTTGTTGAATTGTATGCAGTTTTTGTTAAGAGAATCCGACTGGGAACTTAAAATGTTTAGCGGCTAATTTCTGGCAGACTTGTCGCTTTCTCATCTGATAAAACCAGCAAAATTACGCCAAATGTGCCAGCAAATTGTTTCAAATTTCTTCAAAAATGATCAATTGAGTCAGTTATTTACGAAATTTGATTTTTTCCATTCTATACTGAGCGTTGTTTAACCGGGCGAAAAAATTCACCACAGTTTCGAACCGATTATCAATAAGCGATTGTATCGTTTCTAGTCTTCTCTAAGCCAGAGATAAGAACATGCCTTCACCTTTGTGGAAAAATGTTGAGAGGTTAATAGACTGTTCCATTCAAATTGGCTCCTGATTCGCTATTGGCGTGTGTCTGGATTAATTTTAACGAAAACTGGCAATTTTCTTCAGGAACACGATGTTTTCTCGGCCCGTTCTTGACTAATTCGAGCGCACTGTTGCGTCCCAAAAGTATGGAAGTAATATGTCTGTTTATTTGATGGTTTATTAAAAATGTACATGATGGAGGAGACATCATGTCGAGCGCAAAATTGGCTCCATTTCATTAAGCCCTGTTTATTTCATGTAAATTGACTGAATTTCTTCGCAATTTTGCCATTCTGCTTTGGAACAAACGAAGAAGCCGCAAAGCAATCAACAAGTTAATTAAACTTGGGTTCTGGCGAATTAATTAAACGTAGTGTAAACATTGGGGACTGGTAATGGAAGTGTTTGTCTTCGTCCGTTATCGATGATGGCCACGGAAGAACTAAGTTCGATCGGAAGACGTTCGTGGGAATGTGCTGGACTGGACAAGTGCCATGTTGAGACACATTTAGTTTCAGCTGCGTCATAATGCGATCGTTTGAAGATACGAACAACTACATGTACAATTTGTTACGCACAGTGGCGTCGTGGATTTACATAATTCCGCTAATCTCACATGGAAAACTCTAGCCAGCCATGCCTAGAGCTTTCAACTGTTCCCAACGTCCCAATTAAATAATTCGGCACTCATCAGACGAACTAACGATGGCAGAATATAAAGGTTTTTTGCGTTTGTTTTTCTCATCTCCTTTGTTCCAGTTCGTCGATTTGCCTCCTTGAATTCGATTATTCTCAAGCCACTAGTTACGGAGCTCTTCAGTTACGAATAAGGATTCAAGTTTCGCTACCGTATTGGTTGGTAACCAGCGCAGCCATTAGACGTCCTAAATTAGAAAACAATTTACAAATCCTCGACTTGGAATTAATATGCTCGATAGATCTCGCGTCCTAATGAATCTTAACGAGCTATTGCCAACATATGGTCGATCGCTCGAAATTACCATAATTTTACGCCATTTGCCCGCCACTGCTTTTCTTCGTTTCGATTTGTTCAACACCTGACTTCAAAACCGAAACGGGTTCTGATTGAATTGAATGTTTGGAAAATAGTGCGCCTGTCTTGCAGTCTCCCGGGTTTTCTAACGAAAAACCCGCAATTTCCCAAGGAAAAATTCACGGCACGCCACTGAGTCAGGCACCTATAGGGTGGCCCATCTCTATCGAGTTTTTATATCAAAATAAAATTAACTGAGATATTGCCGAGTATACGCAGATTCTTGTGGCAGAATGCAAAAAAGGTTTAGAGTGAAACGAAAACCATATACAGGGTGGGAAAAATATTTATTGGCCCCAAAGGACCGTTTGAAGCTTGCGAATTTCCAAAAACGCCATTTTTGCTTACTTTTTGCGTTTTGTCGTTATCTTTAGCATTTAAAAGCTTTTTAATTAGTCAAATTATTTTTTTGTTTTTGTTTCAACAATTTTCCCTTCTTTCTGGGGCTTGAAATTCGAAAGCTTCATATCTCCGAAATGATTGAAAATCTCTTTTCCGACCTTAAGACCTTTTTGGTAGTCCATTTCAAAAGCTATATTTCACCCGTGTAATTTGAGTCAAAATTTCTAACCTGTAAAGGGAGAGAAGTAAAAATGTCCAGTTTTTGTGTTTGTCCTACAGGTTTAAAATTCCCAGTATCCTCGAAATGATTAGAAATATTCAATCGGTCGTCATTTTCTTTTTGATCGCCCATTTTTAGAGCTACGTTTTACCTATTTGATTTGATTTCTAACCTCTCAATAATTAGAAGTTAAAATGTCCACTTTTTTTGGCTCTTGAAGTGCATCTTCGAGGCCTTTGGAAATATTCAACCAGTTCTGATAGCCCATTTTGAA
>NW_026017213.1:2185491-2195989 GCF_020466585.1 Dendroctonus ponderosae
TAGTCGTCAATTTCGTTTCGATAGCCCAGTTTGAGAACTAAATTTTACCTATTTTATTTGTCCCAAGATTCCTAACCTCTAAAGCGTTAGAAGCGAAAATGTCCACATTTTGTGGGCCTCAAAGTTTAAAACTCCTGCATTTCGTAAACAGTTTGAAATATTCAATCAATCCTTGTTACCTTTTTGAGAACTATATTTTAACTGCTTTGTTTGTCCAGAAATTCCTAACCTGTAAAGAGTTAGAAGCGAAAATATCCACATTTCGTCCGACTCGTAGGTTAAAACGGCCGGAATTTCCGAAACGGCTAGAAATGTCCAACTAGTCGTCAATTTCGTTTCGATAGCCCAGTTTGAGAACTAAATTTTACCTATTTTATTTGTCCCAAGATTCCTAACCTCTAATGCGTTAGAAGCAAAAATGTTCATATTTTGTGGGCCTCGAAGTTGAAAACTCCCTGTATTTCGTAAACAGTTTGAAATATTCAATCAGTCCTTATAACCTTTTCGATTGCTCATTTTGAGAAGTATATTTTAACTGTTGTGTTTGTCCAGAAATTCCTAACCCCTAAAGAGTTAGAAGCGAAAATATCTACATTTTGCTCGACTCGTAGTTTAAAACTGCCGAAACTTCCGAAACGGTTAGAAATATCCAATTAGTCGTAAATTTCGTTTCGATAGCCCAGTTTGAGAAGTAAATTTCACCTATTTTATTTGTCCACAAATTCCTAACCTCTAAAGCGTTAGAAATGAAAATGTCCACATATTGTGGGCCTCGAAGTTTAAAATTCTCTGTATTTCCGAAACGGTGAGAAATATCCAACCATCATTTCCGATAATCCATTTTGAGAACTATATTTTCCCTCTTTAATTTGAGACAGACGAAATTCCTAACCTCTAAAGAGATAGAAGCGAAAATGTTGAAATGTCTGAAACCGAAGAAAATACACCCTGTATATGGAGAACGATAAGAAACATCAAACAAGTCGATTAGAATTTTTTGATTGCCAATTTGGAGCACTATCTTTTGCCTATTTGATTTGTGCAGAAATGTCTAACCTGTAAAGAGGTAGAAGCAAATACGTCCAAAACCAAAGAAAAGCACCCTGTATGTTTGAAACGGTTGTGTTGAACAATAAACACAAAAATGTTAACTTAAAAAATTTTTGAACCAAGTTTGATCAAAAATGTCATCTACGTGTTCTAACCTCTAAAAAATAGACGCCAAAATGTCGCCCCGAAACAGTAAAACGCACGATTTCCCAGAAACTGCTCGAAACATCCAATCAGTTGTGGGGACTTTTTCGCGTTTGCTCCGAAATTTCTAACCTCTAAAAAAGTAGAATCAAAAAGAATGTTTGGCACCCAAGCCTTGGAGGCTCGCGAGGCATAAAACGCCATGTATCTTCGAAACCAGTCGAAATACCATTTTAAGTGTTTGGAAACTTTTGATAGAGAATTTCCAGAACTGTCTTGTGCTAGTTTAATTTTATTACAAATTCCTAACCTCTAAAGAGGTACAGGCAGAATTAGTCGAAATTTCAAAGTCAGCGTCAGGAAAAAACAGTAGCGCATTCAATTTGGTAAATGTTTCCGGTTCAATACGTTGGCGAACCTTTGAACTAATTAGTTTTTGATTAAAAAAATATACAGAGTGACCCAGAAAAATTCCAATTAAAATCACAGCAATTCTGTTGAGTTTAGACGCTCACGTTCCCACTGTTTTGGTTCTGGGTGAAACGCACCCAGAATCTTGCTCATCAACAATATAAAACCAATCGAAACCAGCCTGTAGGCGAGACGTGTTATCAAACATCAGCTTTTTCGCTTTTACAAAGTATGGGGCTTCATGCTTACTTAATTAATGTCCGGCGTTAATTATAGGTATTTATCATTTCGATAAAACGTTAAATTGCCACATGTGTGTCAGTTTTGTTTTAGTATTCCTTAATGTATGCCAGCTTGGCGTTAGAATTCTACAAGTTGAAAAGATCATCTTTTTTGCGTTCGTTCAACGCGCGATAAATCCGGGGGGTTAAAAATGGGAAAACAAACCGCACAAGCCGACATTCAGCGTAATAATATGCTATAAAGCCGGCTACATGCACACTATAGACCTACATTAACCGGATCCGGTCAATGCTCGGATTCCATTGGTTCGATAGTTGCAATTCGACCGATTCTTTCAGCCGACTGACTGCTCATATCTTAACAGTGAAGGTCCTCTTCGATTATGTGCAAGGCGAACGCAAAAATTCCAATTTAATGACGAAATGATTGTTTTTACTAATGATTACAAAGATCGTCGTGTTTTTTTCTGTTGTTGTTCTTCTACCGAAGGTTTATGTTAAGAAAATCATCGGTATTCAACGTTGAAGATGGTTGGGAATGAATGGTTTTAGAAACTTTCTGTTGTGCATTTAAATAGGTTAGGAATGGTTGAAAACACCCGGAACGTGATTATGATTGTTGGATACTCCCTTGAGAGCTGTGGTTTGCCTATAGGGTTTTACTGAAAATTCCCAACCTCATAGAGGCAAAAATAGGAACACGCCCAAGTTTTCTTAAAAATACAGCGAGTTTCGTGGGCTGTTTTTTCGGATCAGAGTTGTAACCTCCAAACAAACAGAGCCAAATTTTGAGGAATCCTTGACATTCGTTTTTGCTTCTCGAAAGTGATTAATAATTATAATAGCAAACAGATTATCCTAACCTCTGAAATACCAGCAGCAAAAATTACAAATTTGAAGGTGCCGAAGTGTACAAACTCGGAAAACGTTAGAAATTGCTGAAAAACTATGAGAATCTCTTCGATAGAGCTCCCCGAGAACTATTTTTGTCTCTTAAAATTTTGTGTGGAGTTTTTAACCTTTAAAAAGATAGAAGCCTAAATGTGAAACTTTGAAGAATCGACGAAATAAAGAGCTTTTATATCGGAAACCGTTGGAAATCTCTCAATAATCAATAGGATCTCTTCGATAGAGAGCCTCGAGTCTTCCTGTTTTATGTTCCATCCTAAAGTTCTAACCTGCAAAACGTTTCAAGCAAAATTGTCGATTTTTAAAGGGTGGTCGAAGTTTACACGCTTACAACTCGCGAACAGTTAAGAATTTTCGGGAGAGCAATACAAGGTTATATATGGAGCGTCTTGAGAACTATTTTTGTTATTTGAGGTTCTGTCTGCAATTCCTAACCTTTAGAAAGTTAGAAGCCAAAATTTCGATTTTTAAGAGGCTGTCGAAGTTTGCAAGCTTATAACTTCCAAAAAGTTACGAATTTCTAAGAGAGCAATACACCCTTTTCTATCTTTGCTTTGCGATGTTTTATGCGGAATTCTTAACCTTTAAAAAGTTAGAAGCAAAAATGTCGATTTTTATAGGGCTGTGGAAGTTTACGAGTTTATAACTCGCATATAGTTAACAATTTCTGAGAGAGCAATAGAACTTTTTCTATGGAGGTCTCAAAGACTATCTTTGTGTTTTGAGGTTTTGTCTGGAATTCCTAACCTTTAAAAGGTTAGAATCGAATATTATAAGGCTGTCCAAGTTTACGAGCTTATAACTCGAACAGTAAAGAATTTCTTAGAGAGCAATAGAACCTTTTCTATGGAGCGTCTTGAGAACATCTTTGCCGTTTGGTGCTTTGTCTGCATATTCTAACCTTTAAAAAGTTAGAAAATCTAAAATGTCGATTTTTTTACGAGCTTATAACTCGCGAACAGTTAAGAATTTCTGAGAGAGCAAACGAACGTTTTTTGGGCCGTCTTGAGGACTATCTTTGCCTTTCGGTGTTTTCTTCGGAATTTCTAACCTTTAAAAAGTTAGAAGCAAAAATGTCCATTTTTAACGAGCCGTTTACGAGCTTATAAGTACGGAACAGTACCAAAATTTCTTAGCAAGCAACAGGATATTTTCTATGGAGCGTTTCGAGAACTGTCTTTGCCTTTTTTCCTAACCTTTAAAAAGTTGCAAGCAAAAATGTGAATTTTTGAGGGACTGCCCAAGTTTACAAGCTTCGAACTCGAAAACAGGGAAAAATATCTGAGATTATAGAACACTTTCGGTAGAGCATCTCTACAGCTGCTTTTGTCTGTAATTTCTAACCTCTAAAAGTCTAGAAGTAAAACCTTAGGCATCCTCAAGGAAAGAAGACGATTTCTCAAGGTTTGAACGGTTCTTTCGCGGAAACGGTAAGAAATAATGGAATAATCAATAGGACCGTTTTGAGAAAGTTGCTGCTTTTGCCCCGTAAGGTTTCATGCGAAGTTTCTAACTTATTAAAAGTTGCAGGCAAAAATGTAAATTTTTTAAGTGCTGTCGAAGTTTGCAAGTTTATTACTCGAAAACAGTTTGAAATATGTAAGAATTAGGTAGAACCTTTTCGACAGAACGTTTCATGATCTGCCTTTGTCTTTTGGGGGTTTGGCCTAAATTCCTAACCTTTAAAAAATTACAAGCTAAAATTAATTTTTCAGGGACTGCCGAAGTTTACAAGCTTCGAACTCGAAAACAGTGAAAAATATCCGAGATTATATGACACTTTCGATAGAGCGTCTGTAGAGCGGCCTTTTCCTGCTGAGGTTTCCTTTAGAATTCTTAACCTTAAAAAATCCAGAAGCAAAAACGTCAAAAGTTGCAAGTTTTTTGAACTTTAAGCGATTCTATCGCGCAAACAAGGAGAAATATCTGAATAAGCAATAGGGCCTTTTTGATAGAGCGGCTGGAAAACTGGCGTTGTGCCTGCAAGTTTCACTTGAAATTCCTAACCTTAAAAAAATGGGAAATTTTAATGCACCGCCGAAGTTTACGAACGTTTAAGTCAAAAACAGCAAAGCATCCTGAATAATCACTAGTGACTTTTGGCTAAAGCGTCAGCAGAAGTGCATTTGTTTTTTGAAGTTCTTTGCGAAATTTCTAACCTTCAAAGCGATGCAACCAAAAATGTCCAGCGTTGAAGATTAGTCAAGCTTTAAGAGCTTCTAACTGAGAAACCGTTAGAGTTGCCTTACAATCCAATAGGACTTTTTCGATAGAGCCTGTCGAGGCCTGTCGTTTCGTAGCTGGAAGTTGCCAGAAATTCCAACCTCTAAAAAGGAAGAAGCAAATTTTCAAAAAGTTTTGACACGTTTTCAAGCGTTGGGTGTTTTATGACTGTTTTTCTAAAACAAAATCAATTCCTGGGCTTCAGTCATTTATCGTCTATTTATCAATTAAAATACGTTTCGGTGTTTTCCACCATCATCAGTTTCTATGTGTAGCGTTGTTGCTACTTTAAGCCTTGGTATATATTTTATAGAAAATTTTATAGAAACACAGTCAGCAAAGTATGTACAATGTTTTTGTAAACCTACTGAATAAACCTTCTTTGCCCGGTTGCCACGTGGGTCTAGGTATCCTAAAAAGGCTAGAAATTTTGAAAAAGTTACTGTCTTTGTTGGAAATAGGTGGGTGAGACTTTTGAGAAGGAGACTGTGAATATTGATAAAAGTTGAATGTGTCTAATGGCAAAGTTAATGGGTGACTTGACTGGAGAAAATAATGATTATAATTTGGAATGGAACAAGTTGATATAGCGTGAGCGCTGAATGGAATGTCAATAGTAAAACAAACGGAGGCTCTCAGACGTTGGCTCGAAGCGCGAAAGAAAAACGAAAACGCCTCACGGCCGAAATAGGTATCGGTAAATATTTTACTTGACTAATGAACGGCTGAATGTATTTGTAAATGATCGAGGCAAAAATAGGTACGAGGAAAAAGTTTAAAAAACAAGGAGGCAAAGGGAAAACAACAATCGACGTTTCGTAATTCTTTCGGTACTGAGCTAATGTTGAAATGCGACTGAAATTTTCGCTGATTCCGTTACGGGGAACGCGTTTTATAGTAATTTACGAGTTGCTCGAAACTGGTTTATAGGCAACTATGAGACTGGTCGGCCAGAGTGGGAATATATGTTACAATGTTATTCTGCTAGCTGGTTTCGCCCGTCTAGATCGAGTCTGAACGGATCGTTTCGCCACCACGAAAATTGCCTGATTTATTCCAAAAAAAACAAATCATTAAAATCCAAGGTTCTGGCCGAGATTAAGGTCGACATTAAGCGCGATTCGAACAATAATTGCATTTTTTTCGCAACCATCGAGCAATTGACAAAGATCACGAACAATAATAAAGGGAATTTTGTCACGGTGTTGTTTGCGCCGCTTCGCCGCCTTCAATACACTGCTGGACCCAGAAATGTTCGAATTTTACTTAAATCGCACCCCACGCGCTCCTCTTAACTGTCAGCAGCTCGATCGTGAAATCTGCCTAAATTCATTAGGCTTTCAACGCTTTCCGGCATCTTCCGAGACATTCGTACAATAACGACGGTTTATTCCGATCCATCTTGTCTGGGCCCTTGCCAGACACAACACGTTTCCACCCTTGCGCTTCCCTTAACGCTTTAGACTTTAGTCTGAGGGCTCATGTTAAGGGCGCTGAAGATTTTGCAAGTTTCTCCCCAAATTGGAAGGTTTTCACTGGAAATCAGCGCCTCAAACCGCTGGGGTTTAATTACAAAGTCAGTGGAGCGAAATGACCATCAAATGTTGCCAATTTGGACTCAATCAAGGCTTGATTAGTTGGGGTTTCATAAGAAATCTTCTACATTCAGTGTGGATGAATTCCGATAGCCGTTTCGAACAATGATATTTTGTATATTCAGATTCTTATTCAATTTCATCCGGATAATCGATTAATACTGATTCTTCGAGCTGATATTTGCAGACTATTTCGCCTCGATTGAATGGTTATTTCGGGGGATCATCGGTTATTAATCGATCGAAGGCTGCAAGTTTCCGCATTGATTTAAATCCAATTTCGTCTCGTAAAAACAGTAATTTTCGGTGGTTTTGTGTGTTATTTTCAGTTTTTGTAATGATTTTTGCAACTTACCACATAAGCAAACATTATCAAAACTAAATAGCTCCTGTCCCGGAACCGGTTAGAATTATCAGCATTTTCGATAGAGCGACGCAAAAATTGTACGTGATTCTAGAAGTTTTACCCCAAACTCCCAACCTTCTAAAGGCTATAGACAAAAGTGTCGATTTTTTTAAGGTTCATCGAAGCGTTCGACCATTAAACTTGCAAACTGCTTGTGCCTGTTTCTAACCTTTAAAATGTTTGAAGCTAAAATATCAATTTTTAACGGGCTGCTAAAGTTTACGAGCTTGTAACTCCGAAACACTTACAAATATCAGGTAAAGTACGATAATATTTTCAATAGAGCGTCTCAATGTCTACCTTTGCCGCTGAAGGGTTTTTTAGTATTCCTAACCTTTAAAAAGTTGGAAGCAAACATGTCAAACGTTGAAGATTCTTAACTTAAATTTCCTGCAAAAGAAGTCCTTCTCTCAACGTTGAGTAAGAGATGAAGCAATATTTCTAACCTCCAAAGCGATAGAGCCAAACCCCTAAACGTATCCCTATTCTAACCTCTAAAATTCTAGAGGCACACATTCAAATTTAAGTGAAGTTTTCGAGCTAATAGTTCGGGAACTGTTATAAATGGCTGAAAAATCCCAAGATTATTTTCTATAGAGCATCTCAAAAACCATCTTGCCTTTCGAGATTTGTGGTTTTGGGTGGAATTCATAACCTTTAAGAAACTGGAAGCGAAAATTTGATGCGAAGTTTAAGCACTTCTATCTCAGAAACGATTAGAATTATCTAAATATTCAATAGAACTTTTTCGAAAATTGCCTTTGCCTCTTGGGAATTCCTAACCTTTAAAAAGCTAGACACCAAAATGTCAAACGTTGAAGATTTGTCGAGGTTTAAGTGCTTCTATCTCGAAAACGGTTGGAAATATTTGAATTATCCATAGAACCGTTTCTTTAAAGCTCATTTAAAACTGTCAAAGTTTGTGGAAGTTTTGTCCAAAAATTATAACCTTTAACAAGTTACAAGCAAAAATGTGGATTTTTATTGGGCTGTCGAAGTTTACGAGCTTATAACTTGGAAGCAGGTGGAAATATTTGAGAAAGTACAAGAAGATCTTCGATAGATCCTCTCAAGAGCTGTCTTTGCCCTTGGAGGTTTTGTCTGGAAATCCTAACCTTTAAAAAGTTACTAGCAAAAAAGTAGGCTTTAAAAATTCGTCCAAGTTTAAACGCTTCTATCTCGAAAACGGTTGAAAATATTTCAATAATCAATAGAACCTTTTCTTTAAAGTGCATTTAAAACTGTCAAAGTTTGTGGACGTTTCGACCAAAAATTCTAACCTTTAAGAAGTTACAAGCAAAAAATGTGGATTTTTATTGGGCTGTCGAAGTTTACGAGCTTATAACTCGGAAGGTGAAAATATCTGAAAAGAACCGGAATATTTTAGATAGAGCCTCTCAAGAGCTGCCGTTGCCTTTCGAAGTTTTGTCTGTAATTCCTAACCTCTAAAAGTCCAGAAGTAAAAACTTAGACCTCCTCAAGGAAAGAAGAAAATTCCTCAAGGTTTAAACGGTTCTTTGGCGGAAACGGTAAGAAATAACGGAATAATCAATAGAAACTTTTTGATAGAGTGGCTTGAAAAATGCCATTGTCCCGCAGAGTTTCATCCGAAGCTTCTAACCTATAAAAAGTTTTTTAACTGCGGTCGAAGTTCGTGAGCTTATAACGCGAAAACAGTTAAAAATATCTCAAAATTGCATGGAACCTTTTAGATAGAGCGTTTTATGATCTGCCTTTGTCTTTTAGGGGTTAGTCCTAAATTCCTAACCTATTAAAAGTTAAATGCAAACATGTCAAAGTTTGAGTTTTGTCAGATGATTTAGATTCGTGTTCAAGTTCATTTGGATAATCGCTTAATAACAGTGATCTTTAATGCTAATATTTGCCGATTAGTTTGCTTCAATTAAACGATCGTTTGAGGGGAATAAACGATTATAAATGATCGCAGTATTTGCAAACTTTCACCTTGATGTAACTCGAGTTTCGTCTCGTGAGATCAAAATTTGTATTTCCGGCTAATTATTCTTAGTATTTTTTGAAAAATTCTCTGATATTTTTGTAATATCAGTCTTTTTAAGGAATGTCACCGAATGTTACCTTAGCTCTTGCACTAAGATGAGAAGTGTCATTAACCCAGCAATGTTTAGTGGACTTTCGAGCTTTTGAGGTTCTCTACAGGGTCGAATCTGTAATAAAACTTGTGATGAAACCCGGACTGTTTGGCGGAATGAGGGTTCTTGAATCGATAATTCCAATCAAACAGTCTATGGGCGATTCTCAAAAATCTCCCCTGGTCCAATCAAAAGTTTGTTTTTTCGGGAAATTGAAACTTCCCGTGGCCGCTCAGCATGATAAGAATAATAATAAGAAGAGATATAATAAGAARCTGAAATTAATAAAGTTCCCGGGCCAAACACGTGGATTTCTGGAAAGAGATGAGGATTTCGATCCAGCCAAGCTGCGGATCAGTGGGACGGATTAATTCTTTTCGGAAACTTAATTTAGGCGGAAAATCGCTGTTCTTGCCGTTTTCTTTTAGGCATGAGGAAAGTGAATGAAATGCTGATGACATAAATGATTTTTTTTCGTTAAAGAATTAATAGTTATGATTTTATGTGCCGTTTTGCCACATGCACGAACGGCAGACAGTGCAGCGGATGCAATTATAAAATAATTAGCGACCGAGTGTGATGTACAACAGAAAACTTAAGCATAATTAAAAAAATGCCAGTAATTCGCCTCGTCTCGCCTTAATGTCTATTATTTCCATGCAGGATTTCGCTTGAAATCTTCGTTTTTTTAGAGCCTTGACCAGCTGTAAACTAACACAGTTTTTTTGTTCATTTTTCAGGTGAGTTTGCCCAGAGCATCCAGCCAGCATCGGCTTGGACGCGCCCAAAAAAATGCAAGTATTCAAAAAACACCCAGTATATACCAGTGTACAATTGCGTGGCAACTTCCTAGTCGATTATTCAGCTAAATGGCAGTTTCATGTAGCTGAGCGCTTAGTTTTAACTGGGACATGCAACCGAAAGCGAATCGATAAGCTTGGAAACGCCACGGAAACTACAACGGAAACTTGTTTCTATTTGTTTTTCCACTTTGTTTCAGTCGCTATTTAAGAAACTTTTGAACTGCAATTAGAGAACCGAACGCAACAAATCTCGTCTAAGTGTAATTTTCCTTTCATGAGTTTGTATTTTTTGATGGATTGGATGAGGTTGTGAGTAGACGTTTCGCTTACATTTGCTGCAATCATTTTCAAAGGCCTTGAACCGTTTTTGTGACTTTTAGAATTTAATTAAACTGTCTGATTTGTGGGCCGTTAATATACTAATAAGAAAGCCATTGTGTGTCTATGCCTTGAAACTTGGTCAGAAATAAAAAAATTGAAAGTAGTTTGCTTGTTTGTTTTTGAGAAAAAGTAGTTTTTTTACTTAAAAGTGGCGCGCTTGGAATTTTTTCATCGGTATTGGTTTTGGAGATTTTTCTTTTTGAGTTTTGGGCAAATTCTCGAA
>NW_026017213.1:2196988-2200452 GCF_020466585.1 Dendroctonus ponderosae
TTCGATAGATCCTCTCAAGAGCTGTCTTTGCCCTTGGAGGTTTTGTCTGGAAATCCTAACCTTTAAAAAGTTACTAGCAAAAAAGTAGGCTTTAAAAATTCGTCAAAGTTTAAACGCTTCTATCTCGAAAACGGTTGAAAATATTTGAATAATCAATAGAACCTTTTCTTTAAAGCGCATTTGAAACTGTCAAAGTTTGTGGAAGTTTTGTCCAAAAATTCTAATCTTTAAAAAGTTACAAGCAAAAATGTGGATTTTTATTGGGCTGTCGAAGTTTACGAGATTATAACTTGGAAGCAGGTGGAAATATTTGAGAAAGTACAAGAAGATTTTCGATAGATCCTCTCAAGAGCTGTCTTTGCCCTTGGAGGTTTTGTCTGGAAATCCTAACCTTTAAAAAGTTACTAGCAAAAAAGTAGGCTTAAAAAATTCGTCAAAGTTTAAACGCTTTTATCTCGAAAACGGTTGAAAATATTTAAATAATCAATAGAACCTTTTCTTTAAAGCGCATTTAAAACTGTCAAAGTTTGTGGAAGTTTTGTCCAAAAATTATAACCTTTAAAAAGTTACAAGCAAAAATGTGGATTTTTATTGGGCTGTCGAAGTTTACGAGCTTATAACTCGGAAGGTGAAAATATCTGAAAAAGTACCAGAATATTTTTGATACAGCCTCTCAAGAGCTGCCTTTGCCCTTCGAAGTTTTGTCTGTAATTCCTAACCTCTAAAAGTCCAGACGTAAAAACTTAGACCTCCTCAAGGAAAGAAGAAGATTCCTCAACGTTTAAACGGTTCTTTCGCGGAAACGGTAAGAAATAACGGAATAATCAATAGGAACTTTTTGATAGAGTGGCTTGAGAAATGCCATTGTCCCGCAGAGTTTCATCCGAAGCTTCTAACCTTCTGTCTTCTAATCTTCTAACCTATGAAAAGTTTTTTAACTGCGGTCGAAGTTCGTGAGCTTATAACGCGAAAACAGTTAAAAATATCTCAAAATTGCATGGAACCTTTTAGATAGAGCGTTTTATGATCTGCCTTTGTCTTTTAGGGGTTAGTCCTAAATTCCTAACCTATTAAAAGTTAAATGCAAACATGTCAAAGTTTGAGTTTTGTCAGATGATTTAGATTCGTGTTCAAGTTCATTTGGATAATCGCTTAATAACAGTGATCTTTAATGCTAATATTTGCCGATTAGTTTGCTTCAATTAAACGATCGTTTGAGGGGAATAAACGATTATAAATGATCGCAGTATTTGCAAACTTTCACCTTGATGTAACTCGAGTTTCGTCTCGTGAGATCAAAATTTGTATTTCCGGCTAATTATTCTTAGTATTTTTTGAAAAATTCTCTGATATTTTTGTAATATCAGTCTTTTTAAGGAATGTCACCGAATGTTACCTTAGCTCTTGCACTAAGATGAGAAGTGTCATTAACCCAGCAATGTTTAGTGGACTTTCGAGCTTTTGAGGTTCTCTACAGGGTCGAATCTGTAATAAAACTTGTGATGAAACCCGGACTGTTTGGCGGAATGAGGGTTCTTGAATCGATAATTCCAATCAAACAGTCTATGGGCGATTCTCAAAAATCTCCCCTGGTCCAATCAAAAGTTTGTTTTTTCGGGAAATTGAAACTTCCCGTGGCCGCTCAGCATGATAAGAATAATAATAAGAAGAGATATAATAAGAAGCTGAAATTAATAAAGTTCCCGGGCCAAACACGTGGATTTCTGGAAAGAGATGAGGATTTCGATCCAGCCAAGCTGCGGATCAGTGGGACGGATTAATTCTTTTCGGAAACTTAATTTAGGCGGAAAATCGCTGTTCTTGCCGTTTTCTTTTAGGCATGAGGAAAGTGAATGAAATGCTGATGACATAAATGATTTTTTTTCGTTAAAGAATTAATAGTTATGATTTTATGTGCCGTTTTGCCACATGCACGAACGGCAGACAGTGCAGCGGATGCAATTATAAAATAATTAGCGACCGAGTGTGATGTACAACAGAAAACTTAAGCATAATTAAAAAAATGCCAGTAATTCGCCTCGTCTCGCCTTAATGTCTATTATTTCCATGCAGGATTTCGCTTGAAATCTTCGTTTTTTTAGAGCCTTGACCAGCTGTAAACTAACACAGTTTTTTTGTTCATTTTTCAGGTGAGTTTGCCCAGAGCATCCAGCCAGCATCGGCTTGGACGCGCCCAAAAAAATGCAAGTATTCAAAAAACACCCAGTATATACCAGTGTACAATTGCGTGGCAACTTCCTAGTCGATTATTCAGCTAAATGGCAGTTTCATGTAGCTGAGCGCTTAGTTTTAACTGGGACATGCAACCGAAAGCGAATCGATAAGCTTGGAAACGCCACGGAAACTACAACGGAAACTTGTTTCTATTTGTTTTTCCACTTTGTTTCAGTCGCTATTTAAGAAACTTTTGAACTGCAATTAGAGAACCGAACGCAACAAATCTCGTCTAAGTGTAATTTTCCTTTCATGAGTTTGTATTTTTTGATGGATTGGATGAGGTTGTGAGTAGACGTTTCGCTTACATTTGCTGCAATCATTTTCAAAGGCCTTGAACCGTTTTTGTGACTTTTAGAATTTAATTAAACTGTCTGATTTGTGGGCCGTTAATATACTAATAAGAAAGCCATTGTGTGTCTATGCCTTGAAACTTGGTCAGAAATAAAAAAATTGAAAGTAGTTTGCTTGTTTGTTTTTGAGAAAAAGTAGTTTTTTTACTTAAAAGTGGCGCGCTTGGAATTTTTTCATCGGTATTGGTTTTGGAGATTTTTCTTTTTGAGTTTTGGGCAAATTCTCGAATGCAGTTTTTTAGATTTATTCAATAAGAATCTTTGTTTTTCAAGAAAAAAAATATGCGTAAATTGACCGTAATGCTGTGGTTTGACTCAAAGAAATTTTCTATGAAAAATTATTCTCTATTCAATTTTTTTTGAACACGCATGGGATGTTATGTTATTATATGAAGTTTCAGTTGGCGGCCATCGTCAGGCGATTCTGCAAAAAATCGCAAATTGAAGTGTCGAAAGTGTGCGAGGTTTACTTGAAGTTAAACGTTAAACGCGCGAAACCTAAAGACGACCGAGAATTGGCGTGTTTTTTTTTATGGAAAACAGTGTAATTTTTTATATAATACCTGAAAGTTTCGATCATCACTGGCCTTCATCAGGGAATTGTACAAAAATTCCTAAACTTGAGTTAGATTTGGCTCGATATTCTATAATATCGATATTCTAAATAGGGCAAGTGAGTTTCCGGAGTTAAACGGTCAGTGTGAGCGAACCCCGAGAAATACACTCCTGCGCATTTTTGCTTAGGAAAGAGCACACTTTTGTCTTCAAAACAGAAAAGTTTAATTTTTCGCTCATCATCAGGGATTTGTGCAAAAAATTGCAAGTCTGAGCTCGATTGAGCAGTCGAAATTCTACTGGACGCTCGTTTTACTTGAA
>NW_026017213.1:2201451-2209350 GCF_020466585.1 Dendroctonus ponderosae
TTGAAGTTAAAAATCGATGTTCAATAAACCATGAGAGATCGACAACTGCGGATTGTTGATTATAAGAGAGCACACTTTCGCCTTCAAACGGGCAAAGTTTAATTTTTCGCTCATTATCAGGCATTTGCGAAAAAATGGCAAACCGGAGTTCAATTTACGAATGAAGATTCTACCGAGCGCTTGTTTTACTTGAAGTTAAAAATCGATATTGATAAAAGTAAAAGTCCATGAGAGACAGACAACTGCGCATCTGGGCATTCGAAAGAACACACATTCCCATACAAGACTTGAAAGTTTCAATCATTGGCCATCATCAGGAGTCTTATGGAAATATGTTTAAATCTTGTTTMATTTGAAGTTAAATAACTATGAAAGATCTACAACAGAGAGTTTTTGGTCTTGAAAGAACACACTTTTAATTAGAAAAAGGGAAGTTTCAWTTTCAAAAATTTGGAAACTTAARTGGRAGGATTTGTTCCGGCGAAAATGCCCGAATGAGCGGAAATTTGTATCGACTTCAGTAGCTCGTCTATAAATAAATTTAAAGGAAAGTGAATGCGAACGTTTTATGCACCTTTTTATTCTCCTCCTGGTGGCGTAGTCAAAATTCTTCCACCGCATATAGTTTCAGAGACATGAAGATAACGATTTGGTCAATATCACCACCAGAAATTTTTTTTGAGCTGCCTTGCGACCTTTTCTCTATAAAAAGCGTCGTTTGCAAAACAAAACTTATATGTGAAGCTCGACCGAAATTCCCAAAAGAGTGACCGATTGCCACATGGCAAAGCGGGTTGGTTTGTTTCGCTAACAGTCAGACTTACTTTGAACCCTCAAAGCCCAAACCCGAACGCTTCTATGGGCCTCAGCCTGGTCTTTTTCACGCTCCAACTTGCAGTTGAGACGTAAACCGGCTGTTCCTCGCCCGATTTCGCTTCACAGTAAAATCTGATGTGGGCAAGTGCAAATGTCGAGGAGTGTTAACCTCAGGCACCCCAAGGACTGGTTTGGAGGTTTAGCCTTAAAAGGAGCAACCCTCGGGTGCCTGGGACTAACACTTTCATTTGTCAACAGTAAAAACTGTTGATTCAACTGTGAATTAGTCGATTTTTGATGGAAAAATTGATGTCTAGGCGTGCATCGGATGGACAAGATGGCGTGATTCCAATGTGGAAACTTGGTGCGGCCTGGCAGTACCGAAGTTACTTGTAATAACAAATGGGAGCGCATTTCGTATTTTGATTTGGCGTTCTCTCAACCTTGAAACCGGCGGCCATTAAAAATATTTTCGCTCGGCAATTCATCTGCCGGTATGAACGACCTTTTATATAAAGCTTTTATCTGTCGAGTGAGTGTACGGCTAATCTCGCCGTCGCTCAACGCAAAAATAATATTTACACTCATTTATTAGGCGCAGAACGCGCACTTTTCCATTACGAACAGCCTCTGCGCTCACTTAGTCTCACTCAAACCTCCCATCATCGAGTTTCTGAGTCGGTGCGTAGGTGAGCGCTCAGAAATCGTTCCGGCTTGCAGCGGCCCTGCGTGCTTGATTTGTGCAGAAGTAAATGGCAAATGAAAGTGTTGTTTGTATAAAAAGAAACGATGGGCGGTTATAAATATAGTACATGCATTGCTGGAGAAGTGGCAACCATGCTAAGTTGTACCGGCTATTATTTTGTAACGCAGTTACTTGGGTTTTTGACTGCTGCCTTGTACGTTCACCTCCTCCGGCCAGGCAAAAAGGTGATGGAACCATTATGTATTTTCAATCAACTGTGATCCAGAGTTTGGATGGTGCACACTCGTGAAAGATCTTTTCCTACAGCCCCCATATGCCCAGGGTTGCCGTCTAGGGAGAAAAGTTGAAGCAGCTGGGGAGAAAGGGCCAAGGGCTTGTTAATCAGCCGGAAGGAAATGTTGTAATGTGGAAATTTAGGTAAATCCCAATGGATGTCAGTAAGGCTCCATTAATTTGGCTCCAAATTTTTCAAATTATTTTTGTTGCTCGCAAAACTTTCCGGAAAAAAATGTGCAAAACTCCATAAGAAAAGTGAGATTTTTGCAAAGGAATGAGATGAGAATCAATCCAACGAGGAAGATGGCAAGAAAGTTGATCAAAATGAGCGCAACATAGTACGGGAAGGGCAAATAAGACAACAACAAAGGCAAACAAAACTTTCCACAATGAATTGCAATTTGCAAAAATAACGCAATTGGGCTAAAACCAATCAAAGATAAAAATACAGGCAAAAGTATGGAAAATGGAACACTTAAATTGACAGTCTACACTGAGAAAAAACCGTTTCCAAAATAGTTATTAGTTGCGAAAAAATTATCTTTTCGTTTAGTTTTTCTTCCCTCTTCATTTTTTCTGCCTTCTATTGCAGCAAGAATTTGCCACTTTTCTTAAAACTTTCTTTATTTTTGTCACGGAAAAGACAGAATCATAGGAAACTGGAACATTTAAATTGACAAACAAAACTGGCGAAAAACATATAGAAAATGTCTAAAATTGAAATGTTTTTTCAGTTTTACGTTCCCYTTTTTTATATTTTCGTTCAAAAACAGTTYMAGAAAYAACGAATGAAGGTGGAGCAAAAAGKTTTCAAATTATTTTTGTTGACAGCAAAATTTTCCGGAAAAAATGTGCAAAACTCTATAAGAAAACTGAGATTTTTSCAAAGGRATAAGATGAGAATCAATCAAACGASGAAGATGGCAAGRAAGTTGATCAAAATGAGCACAACATAGTGCGGGAAGGGCAAATAAGACCACAACAAAAGCAAACAAAACTTTCAAACAACCAAAATGAATCACAGTTTGCAAAAATCACGCAATTGAGCTAAAACTAGACAAAGATAAAAATACAGGCAAAATTATGAAAAATGGAACACTTAAATTGACAGTCTATACTAAGATAAAACCATTTCCAAAATAGTTATTAGTTGCGAAAATTTTTATTTTCATTTCGTTTTTTGTCCTTCGTCATTTTTCTGCCCTCTATTGCAGCAAGAATTTACGGCTTTTAAAACTGTCTTTATTTTTGTCAAAGAAAAGACAGAAACATAGGAAAATGAAACATTTAAATTGACAAACAAAACTGACGAAAAACGTATAGAAAATTTCTAAAATTAAAATGTTCTTTCAGCTTTACGTTTCTCTTTTTTATATTTTCGTTCAAAACCAGTTTAAGAAACAACGAATGAAGATGGAGCAAAAAGTTTTCAAATTATTTTTGTCGATAGCTAAATTTTCCGGAAAAAATGTGCAAAACTCCATAAAAAAAGTGAGATTTATGCAAAGGAATAAGATGAGAATCAATCAAACGACGAAAATGGAAAGAAAGTTGATCAAAATGATCATAACATAGTACGGGAAGAGCAAATAAGACAACAACAAAAGCAAACAAAACTCTGAAAATTAATTTTCCAACAACCAAAATGAATCACAATTTGCAAAAATAACGCAATTGAGCTAAAACTAAACAAAGATAAATTTAATCTAATAGTGTCCAAAATATTCATTCATAGTCATTAGTTGCAAAAATTTTAATTTTAATCCAGTTTTTTGTTCCTCGTCATCTTTTCTGCGTTCTATTTAAGCACGAATTTTCGACTTTTCATAAAACGTTCTTTATTTTCATAAAGGACAAGACAGAGAAACGTAGCAAAATAGAGCATTGAAATTGACAAACAAAACAGGCGAAACACGTATAAAAAATTACTAAAATTAAAATGTTCTTTCAGTTCTACGTTCTTCTGTTTTATATTTTTGTCTCCAAAGACAAGCTAAGAAACAGCGAATGAAGACGGAGGGAAAATTTGGACTGGCGAAAAAACGAAAGAAAAGTCAACAAAACGAGACAACAAAAATTACCCACAAAGAGCAAATAAAAAACAACAAAAGCGACCGAAAAAGTTAACATTTTGCCCATAAATTGATAATTCTTTCATTGGAAACGAGCGAAATAAAAAAAATAAACACGCAACCATTTGCTAAAATCTCTTAACTGAAATAAAACGGAACTAAAGCAAAATGCTGAAAAACCGATAAGAATTGAACATTTAAACCGGCAAAGAAAAATAGCATAAAGCGCGATCAGAAACAATCGAGCATGGAAAGAAAAATACAAATTGAGCATAAATAACGAATAAGAGTCAACAAAATAAGAAAACAACAAAAGCAAATAAAAGAATCAGTCAGCATTTGCAAATATCACATAAGAAATTCAACTAAAAGGAAACAAGAAATAACCGAAAAACGTTTGAAAATGGATTATTTAAATTGGCAATTAACAGTGGTGAAGTTGGTATAAAAATAATCATTAGTTGGTCAAAAGGTAAATTTTCATTCAGTTTTACGTTCTTCTTCATCTTGTCTGCGTTCTATTTTAGCAATAATTGTCCACTTTATTAAACTTTCCTTATTTTGATACTCAAAGACAAATTAACAAAAATACTTTAAGAAATCAGTTCAGATACGGTTAAAGAATGAAGATGGAAGCAAATATATAACCTGAAGAGACATAGGAAACTAAATTTAAAAAACGGAGGTCAAAAAAAGAAAAATGCTTGCAACAAAAATTTAAAAAAAAATCACATTTATTTGCTATAATCTATTAACTGGAATAAAACGAAACTAGCACAAAATACTAGGAAAAGCAAATGTAAAATTGATTGAAAAAATTGAGCATTTAAACTTATAAAAAATGGCCAAAAGCACGGTCAGACGCAAACAAAATTGGAAAGAAACATGTATTTCGAGAATAATTAAGGAATAAGAGTACAAATTGCGAAAAGAACAAGAGCGAAGCAAAATCTGAAATTTCAGCAAATAGACGAAGAATTTCTACAATTAAATTGAACCAGAATTTGCAAAAATCACACTTAAGCAAAAAAGAACAAGAAATATCAGAAACAACGTTTGGAAAATGAAACATTTAAATTGACCAATTAAACTTGTGAAATGCAAATGTTTCATGCAACTTGCCATATTTTCATGCTCGAAAACAAATGAATTTAAAAAAAAAGCTTTAGAAATCTTAAGAGAAAAGATGGGAAAAAAATAACCTGAGAAGAATTAAGAAAACAAAGTTGCGAAAACGGGGCTTAGAAAATGCATATTTCGGTATAGAGGGGACAAATAAACAAACAACAAAGCGACAGAAAAAATTACATTTTGCACATAAACGAACAATTCTTACAACAAAAATAAGGAAAAATTGAAAAAAAAAGCACACACAACCAATTGCTTGAATCTTTTAACTGAATTAAAACGAAACGAAAGTAAAATGAGAGGAAAGCTAATGTAAAAAATCATTAAAAACGCGGTCAGAAACAAGCAAAAGTGGGGATCAAAAATAAATAAATAATAAGAGTATGAAATTAGAAAACAAACAATAGCAAACAAAAATCTTAAAATTAAGCAAGTCGACGAAGAATTTCTTCAACTAAATTAAACCAGAATTTGTAAAATCACGCAATTCAGCTGAAAGGAAACAATAGAAGACAGAAAAAACTCACGGAAAATAGAACATATAAAATGAGAAACTAAACTATTTTAGGAATAATTTCCACTTTTCATGAAACTTGCTATATTTTCGTTCTAAAAAACATATTAATAGAAACAGTTTAAGAAACAAGCAAAGAAATAGAGATAAAGGGAAAAATTTTACCCTTTCGGAGTTGAAAAAATGCACAATATGGCTCAGAAAGGGCCAACAAACAAACATCAAGCGCGAGCAAAAAAGGACATTTTGCACATGAATAAGCAGAAATGTTTGTAACAAAAATTAGTCAACATTTTTTAAATTTGATTAAATTTCGTAAGTGAAATAAAACGAAACTAAAGTAAATGCCAGAAAAAGCCGATGTAAAAATGAACTGGTTTACTAGTGAAGAAAAATAGCTAAATACCAACAAAAGTGGAAAGAAAAATTCATGTCGAGGATAATGGGAGTGAAAATTAAGAAAACGCAAACTAAAATCTCAAGATTCCCAAAATAGACGAAGACTTTATAGAGCTAAAAAGAAACTCGAAGAAAAGACAGATAATTCTATTGAAAAAGGAACATTTAAATTGACATACAAAACTGGCGAAAATTGTATCAAAAGAATAAAATAAAAAAACAAATTTCTTTTTCCTTCTAGCGTTCTATTTTGAGTAAAAATCTTTCACTTTTCAAAAGAAATTTAATTCCCAAAAATCAATTAATAGAAACAGTTTAAGAAACCAGATAGGAGGCAAACAAAGAAATTGAAGACCTGATAAGAAATGGAAAAGGGAAGTTTAGAAAACAGGGTTCAAAAAGTTGCACAATATAACACAGAAAGGGCAAACAAAGAACCAACAAAAGGGAACTGACAAATGAACATTTTGCACATAAACGAACAATTCTTACGACAAAAAAGAGCCAAAAATTAGGAAAAATGACACAACAATTTGCTAAAATCTATTAACTGAAGTAAAGCGAAACTAGAGCAAACGGCCAGAAAAAAACGCGATCAAACAAAAAGTTGGAAATGAAAAATTAAAAAACTGGAATTTATAAAATAGACTTACCAAACGAAAAACAGATAATTTATAAACTTGCGAATCATTGTTTTACTTGAAGTAAATTGTGGATTTTGACAAAATCATGAGATATAATGAACTGGGGTGACTTCAGTGATTATGTGTGAAAGAAGCTACAGAGGAGGAAAAATCTGCTGCTGCCAGTCTGAACCTCTATTCTCGTAAAATATGCATTATGGGAATATTTAGTGAAGTCCTTAAGTGTAAGTAGATCAGACTGAGACTCTGATCTTATGACCAAACAGGATGACCTTCTTAGGTCGCAAACAATCAACTGAAATGTAGATTTTTCATGATCTCGTTCAGATGGTGTATTTTAAGGCCCGGACGATACTAAAATCGGACAGTAAAAATGCAATAAAATTTTTATGAATATGCAGTGGTTCCATTAGGGCCCATGATTGAGCCAGCGACGCCAAGACTTATCAAGTGGAAGATTTCCATTATTTTATTGCCTATCCAGAATGGTTTTTTCCCTTAATTCCGAGAACCGCTACTAGTTAAAGCTGATTGAACAATTTATTGCGCAACCTTTTAATTAAATACTTGAGTGTAATAATGAATTCAATTAAAACCTGTTGTAATTATTGGTTTTAATTGGCCTGTTAACAATTTCTTGCATGTTTAAGGTCTAAGGCTCGCTTGTCAGTGTAAATAATAATCGCTTCAGCTGAAACAAGGGGCAAATTTTTAAATTCGTTTTTCTTTTTGGCTGCCGGTCAGTATGTGGACTCGGTGCTGTTTGTTTCCCAAGACAGCTAAATACCTGACACTCTAAAAGCCTACACCTATAGGTTTTAACAGCATCTAATGGTACATGGTTTGTTCGATAAATTTCCTAAAGCAAATATTTTTCTTTGTTTTTATGATGGCTGGGCGGCGAGTTACCACCATTCTCTGTCAATATTGATTATTTAAACCTATTTTGTGTCGATCCTTTCGATTGCTTTCAGTTTTACGATAGATGGATTTTTAATTTCACACGGATTTGCATTTCATTTTTTGTGTCTGAAAAGGTGGAGGATTTGAAATTGATTGATTAGATTGAATTGTTAAGATCAGTTTTAGTCAGGGTTGGATTGATTTTTTTCAAATGATTTCAATCATGATTTAATTCACCTGACTTTTTTGGAAAAAAATCACGATTTAAATCAAAGTTTATTTTTTCAAGAAACTTTATATTTCCACTCAAAAAATATAAAACAGAACACAAATACTTAATTCTAAGATGGTAAACTCAATAATACTAAAACGGAAATCACTTCTCTTTCTCTTCATTTTCGTTATAAAGTCTGAAGAGGAACACTAATTTCGCTCCTTTTT
>NW_026017213.1:2210349-2219435 GCF_020466585.1 Dendroctonus ponderosae
TTTCGGAAAACCGTCCTCAGATGAGCTTGGGAGGAAGCAAGAAGCAATTTCTGCAGGCTCTCCAAATCCTCGTCAATTCACTGTTTTTCGGTCACCACATCTAGTTTTCTCGCCTTTGAAGCATTTTGGAGTGGAGTAAAAACACAATTGGTCCTACTAAATGCGCACTTAAATGGCAAAACTTGATCGCTATGAAAAGTTTCGCGTCTAGTTTCAATCAGCCAGGCAAAATCGGTAATGTTTTGAATGTGATGACGAAAGCCTGACAAATATTCCCACTAATTTTGCTGTGTTTTTATATTAGAATCCGAAGAATTTGTCGATTTCTTGTTTTATTGAACATTTTCTAGAATGATTGCATTTTGGAGAATAATCATATTTTCTAAACAAAAATCGACATTTATTCCTACCAAGTTGACCCTTTTTATTATCGGCCTCAAAACCGCAAAATTTATCTATTTAATGGGAGTAATCATTTTTCAGTTCCAAGTCCTGAATAGTTCAACTGTTTGGATAAAAAACGTTTTTTCTGACAATTGCGGCCACCAATCGCAGTTTTGGATTCACTTGTTTAACTTCACTTCAATGTTTTGTGTATTTAAACTGTCAATTATTTCCACCGAAAAGACGATTTTTCTAGTTTTAGTTTCAATACGTCGGGATTCATTCGTTCATTCGGCGCAGGACAGATTTACGTAGTTTTGCATTTTCAGGTAGATTCAAGTGAAAAGATTGCCAAATATTCCCACTAATTTCGCGCAGTTGGCCTTTCCGATGCAAAGTATCGCAGTATTTGCCTCAGAATCGGTTTATCTGGTGAAAAAAGCATTTTTTGTTACTAGTAGATCTTTTCGTTAGATTCCCAAAAATGTGTTTTGTACAATTATTGCAACTTGTGGCATGTTTATATTTTTGAACCTAAAACGGACACATATTCCTACTGCATTCATGATTGCACCATTGTTATACGAAAAACAGACTTGCAATTGTTCCCACCAAATTGGCACTTTTTTAGTCATCGGCCTCAGAACGTCAGAAAGTGAGAATTCGGTTGAAATAATTGTCCCTTTTAAGTCCCAAGCTCTGTGTAGTTGAACTGTTTGTGATGAAATTGCAAGTTCTTTTGACAATTGTGCTCACCGAATTTACAATTGTATCATTTAGGACAACAATTGCAGTTTTGTCTGCACTTTTAGCGAAAAACAGGTTTTACACGAACAGGTTAAATTGTCCAGGGTCTGAACTTTTAAGGGACAATTATTTCCACCCAAATCAACTATTCTTCTAATTTTATTTTCAAAAAGTTTACGTTCTTCTGAATTTGTATGCACTTTCCAGCAAAAAGAAGCCAAGGACCCAACTAATTTCGCTCACTTGGTATCTTTGATCTAAAACGACAGTAAAGTATTACTGTTATACAAAAAAAAACGACAATTTTATGCAAACTGTTGAACATTGCAAGCAAGTTTGAACTGAAAACTGTCAACTATTCTTACCAAATTGGCATAGCTTTAATTATTGGCCTCACTTTTAAGTTCCAAGCTTTGTTTCATCTGTTTGTGTTAAAAGTGCGAGGTTTTTTTCCCAAAAATTAAAATTAACAATTGTACCCACCAATTTCAGCTTTACGTCACTTAGGACACCAATCGCAGGTTTGTCTTCGGTTTTTCAGCGGAAAGAGAACAGCAGTTTTTAAACAAATAGATAAAATCAAGGATTTGACGCAAATCTTTTGAAGTGACAATTGTTTCCACCAAACGGATGTTTTTTAAAAATTTTCCATTAAAACTTGAAAACTCATTTTGGTGGAAATACTTAGCACTTTTAGCTTCCAGATATTCTCTCACTTCTTGATGGAAACCTTGCAAGTTTCTTTGAGCGAAAATGAAGCTAACACAAAAAATATTCCCCCGAAATTCACCATTGCAGCATTTTTGGGAGAAAAAACGAGCAATTTTTACACAAACAGATGAAACATCATCAAGCATTTGAAGCTTTGAAGTGACGATTAACTCCACCAGATGGTTTTTTGAATTTCCGCTTCAAAACCTGAGAATTGATCAATTTGGTGGAAAGAAATGTCACTTCCAAGTTCCAAATTTTTGATATTTAAGCGCACAAATATTCCCACTAAATTGACACTATGTTGGCCTTTGGACCCCAACTTGAAAGTGGACAAATTATTTTAAAGAAAAACTGTTTTATCATCAGATTTAGCCGGCAAATGTTCCTACTTAAATTCTTAATAGAATCCGCTTTTGCTGTAAAAATGACTTTTAAGTAGGATGGAAATTTATATTAAAGGCTAAAAGAACTAACAATTATTCCCACTTTTTTGCCAAAAATTGCCGGAAATCTGGCACAAGTTAACTTCACAGCTAAAACACATTACAAATATCAACGATAAAACTGAGATGGTTTGCGCCGGAAACACTGAAGCAAGAGGACAATTATTCCCACTAATTTTCCCCATTTACTACTCTTGGCTTAAATCAAAAATCAAAATATAGTTGTGGTTTGGCCTTGGTAAAATTGCAATTTTTAGAAAAAGCCCATTGACTAATGATTTCTAGTGCAAAATTGACAACTATTCCCACTAAAATTGCACTTTGTATGCAAAAGCTGAGATAATTTCGACTAGAACCGACTCATTTGACATTCACTATCGAAAATCGTTTTGCGTTTAGTGTTAAAGACTACAACCACAATTACGCCCACTAAATTGATTCAACTTGCAAATTGAGCAATTCTTTGTCGTGTTTATGTGACAAGCTGGGACTTGAATTAATGTGAGTAGATAGATATTTTGAGTAAGTGTGCTAATGTCAGGCACCCCTGGAACAGAACAGTTATTTTCACGTAATAGGTTAAGGACGGCTGCGAAGGGATACTTTTCATATCTGATCATCAATCGAAATGTTGACTTTGCCAAGATAAAAATATCATTACTTACGTGGTAAATAAAATCGCGTAGGTATTCTGACATCTAAAACACGAACGTTTTATAAGCTTTATATAAATAACCTTTTATAAAATGTATCCTATGAACTTCCCAGTCACTAAAGCTTTCCGATCTGGATCTGCTAGGGAAAAGCGTCACCTTTTCCATTCGGTTCAGTCTTTGATGTGGAAAGGAACAGAAGAGAGATAGAGCTAATGTGGGATAATGAAGCTGTTCGTTTAAGGATTTACGGAATATTTAATAACAATCCAGCCCACATTCGCTTCATCAGCGTATTTTGCTCGTTGGATAATCGCGGGGGATCAGAAAAGTTTTTGCTGACTGAGTTTTTGGATACATTTTACAACGTTGGCTTATTTACAGTTGTGGAGCGTTCGTGGCATGCAACGATGCCTAAATACCTAAGCGACTTTTCAGGTGAGTACCATTAGAATTTTTCACTTAAAAAAACTGGAGATGGTTTCTGAGCATCAGCCATTCTTCAGCTATGGACAAACATTTTGCCCATCTCTAGTCAGGTAATTTGATCGATAAGTTGCCAATATTGAACAGTCGTCAGGCTGCCATAACAAAAATATTATTATTACCGGAACGTTTTCCCATGAAGCCGAAGGTTCGGGCCGAGTTTATGAAACAATCACGAATCGCTTTTGTTTTATAATCGATAACAATAAATGCCACTTTGATGTGGCGGTCGTGCAGGCGAATTGGTTTGTTAAATAATTGCTGGATTATTTCGCACCAAACCAGCTAATCGATTTAGAATGACATTGACAAGTGACGTGACTTGGTCGTTGTTTCAAACAAATGTCACTTAAAAACCAGTGACGACCAAGTGAACAACGTCAATGTCACAGTTTCAAAGATGGCTTGCCGTTCGGCGATTGCTGGCAACGTTGCCTTTTCGAATCTTCTTCGTTTTTCCGGCCCATGAGAGAGAAAGCTCTCGATGGAAAATGAAAACGGCCATCCGCCAATCAATACTCAAGGGTACGTGGCCTGCGAGACGGATCTGACGTCAGCAGGAGTCTGCGCGCCCTACAACCGCGCAACTCCGGAATATGAATGAACTCGTTCAACCCCCAGACCTGGAATGGGTTGTTAAGTAATGTCTGTCGAAACAGGGGGGTCGGGCAAGAGGGTGGATTCAAATATTTCAAAAAGGAAGCAGTTTTTGTTGCTCATACGGTTCGAAGGACCAAATTTTTGCTAATCATACTGGCGCAAAATTTGGTCGATTTTCATGTCTTTTGGCTTTAATTTTATCAAGGTTGATTTGCAGGAATGAACGTTGAATGCGTTTGATATCAGAGACAGTTGCCAAGATGGTCCACGTGTTGCGATTCGCAGAAAATGTTGCCTGTTTTTTTGTAATTTATTAGCGCATATTTCATGTCTCGCCAAATTAACATTTAGCTAGTTGGAGGCAAAGTGACAAAAAACAACTTAGATTGCAATTAAAGCGTGCCATGACTAAGAGCATGACTAAGATATGAAATGGCCCAAGTTTTAGTGCAGGGAGTTTCGGTGTTTTTAGAGCGTCTGATAGGAATTTGGCCCAGACGTTTCGCTAGCACCGTGGCTCTTCAACAGAGTTGTCAAATTATTCTGATTTTGCCAGATGTCCTTTGTTTTTCACGTTTAGGCCGAAATTCCTAACCTTCAAAGAATGAGGAGCACAAATATGAGAATGAACAAGTTTGGCGAATATTCAACAGATTATACCTCGAAAACGGTTGAAAATATGTGACAAGTTGATAGAACGTTTTTGAAAAAGTGTTTCACAAGCTTTCTTTTGCTTATAAAGTTTGGTCCGAAGTTCCTAACCTTCAAAGAGTGAGTAGCACAAATATGCGACTAAACAAGTCTGTCAAAGGTTCAACGCTCATATTTCGAAGAGGGTTGAAAGCGTGCATGTGCCAAGTTAGACATTATTTCCTTGAAATATTCACGCACTGCTAAGAGCATGACTAAGTTATCAAATGGGAAATGTTGGAGCATCGGTGATTTTCGGGGAGTTTTATAAAACCCACGGGAAATCACCATCAGGATTGTTCATCATAAAAATAATTGCACTAAGAGCATGACAATGATACATTGAAAATGAATGATTGAATGTGATTTTTCTGTGTTTCAGGGTTGGACCTTGCGAGCTGCAGGAGCCGGTGTGGGCAAAAATGAATGCTCTCACCGGAATCAAGCAGAAAAGGAAAAAGTCGGAGAACAAGCCGCAAACGCAAATGTGAGTACCATCATTTTACCTCCGCTGTTGGCCAATTTATTCGAAATTACCGGGGAAAAAACGGGGCGCCGACTTAATAAAAGCGCCCTTTTTGTGTCTCAAGTTTCTGCTGCGACAAGGAGGCCAGTTATGCCCAGTTAGCTTTTGATCTTTGCAGTGTTTTGTGTAAAACAATTCGACTACAAAGAACTTTCTGTCGATTCCTCAACACCAATCGAGCTGTAAAGACATGACGAAATGTTACAACATTATTATATCGTTGTCATGCGATCGGTTGATCAAACTTTGTTAATGTTATTGAAATTGGTAGCAAAATGACGTCACCTGGTTGAGGTGTGTGTGTGTGTGTGTGTCTGTGTGTGTGATGAAAGTGAAAATATCAAACTAGAACACCGCTGAATGTCGCTGTTTGCGCGAACATAAAATTCGTTACAAGGCTTTTTAAATACTGCACTCATTCAAGGTGCCCGAATTCGAGGAAAACCGGGGAAAATTGTATTCTATTTTAGGTTTTTCAAGCAACTTCCCGCTTGCAGAGCATGATGGATTGTCTCGAAGTGAGTTCAACGACATATTCCAAGCATTTCTTCAACGCTTTCCTTAATTTATTCTATTCAAGTTTTTGTACAATTATCTTCTTTAACCGTTTGTGTTTTGTCCTCATCGTTTCTCTTCAAGTTTCTTATTGATCTCTGCAATATTTTCTGTAGGTTTTGTACTGTTTTGATTGGGTTTATTTTCAAAGTTCTTCACATTGTAATTATTGTTTGATTCACTCTTTATATTTAGAGTGTTCTTTTTTGTATTTTTCTGTATTTAGTGGGTTTTTCGATTGTCACTTTTAATTACATCTACATCCTACCGTATTTCACTGATTTTTTAAACGTTGTTTTTTATTTTGTCCATTTTCCACTGTCTTTAAGCCCTCCTGTTCATTGTAGTTTTTCCGTTCTTCCATCATTGTGTTTCTATGATCTTCCTGTTGTTGTTTTTATTTGCTCAAACTTCTAATGTGTTTTGACGATTGTTTTAGTGTCGTTTTTTCCTGGTTTTTAGATTGTTTCTTTTCATTTCATCCATTGTCCATGATGTTTTTTATTTTGCCTATTTTCTAATGTCTTTAGCTGGTCCTTTCATTGTCTCTTTTTTATTGCGTATGTTTTGTACTGCTTTTAGTCGATCTTTATTGTCGTTTTTCAGTTTTCTCAGCTTCGACTGCGCTTTGATGATCTGATTCTTGCTTTTCATTTCGTCCATCTTTTACGGTCTTTTTATCATTTTGGTTGTCGTCAACTGAGTTTTTATCATATGGGTTTTGTCGTTTTCAAATTTCTTAACTTTTTACGAGCTTTTTTTATCGTTTTTCATTTGGTTTGTTATTTCTTTCATTTTCTACTTCGTTTAGATGACTTTTTAATGGCGTTTTTCAGTACGTCAAGCGTCAACTGTATTTAGATCGTCGCTTTTCATTTCGTTTACTTTCTGATATCGATGTTGGTTTTTTTATTGTCGTTTTTCACTTTGAACTTTTAATTATTTTCTAATTTCGTCCAGTTTCCACGGTCTTTACGAGCTAAAACGTACTACATCTAATATGTTCTTTTTAATTTTATCCATCATTAACTGCGGTTCAATGACCTTTAGATTGCTGTTGTTCATCTCGTCTATTTTCTACTATGTTTCCATAACCATTTGGTTGTCGGTAGTTCTCCTCTTTCTACTGAATTTTGATAATCTTTCTATTGTCGTTTTTAATTAAGTTCACTTTTTTCAGTTTTTTTTTACTTCGTTTTTCTTCAACTGTATTTAACTTTTTTTAATTTCGTTCATCAACTATATATATTTCGATTGTCTTTTCATTGTCGCTTTTCCTTGCGTCCATTTCCTGTTGGTTTTAGCTGCTATTTTCTTGATGTTTTTCACTTTGTTCAACATCAGCTGGGTCCCTTTTCATTTCATTTATCTTCTACTGTCTGTCTTCTTGTCAGAAAAACTATCCCAACTTTTGTATTTTGTTATTTTATATTTTATTCATCACTGACTGCGTCACAATTATTTCTTCATTGTTATTTTTGATTTCGTCTGTATTTATACAGATCTATTAATTATTGCTTTTCAGTTGGTTCAGCTTCTACTGTCGACGTTTTTTGTCCTCTTTTTTGGTCGTCTATTATCAACTGCAATTCAGTGGACTTTTGATTGTTTCCCGTATTTTTATTTTCTGCTGTCTTTATACGATATTTTCTTTATAGTTTCTCATTTCGGCTTGCGATCTTGCCATTATTGTTTTTCGTTTGTTCCACTTTCTACTGTATGTTGTCTTTTTTTTAGTTGTATTTTTCACTCAGTTTATCAAGTTTTTTTATTTTGTTTACTTTCATAATATCGTTGATTTTCTATTCGTGGGTTCTCCAATGTCGCTTTTCATCGCGTCCATTTTCTACTGTTTTAGTTGAGATTTGTATTTGGGTTTTCATGATTTTATTTTTCATTTTGTTAATTTTTTTGTTTTCATTTCGTGCACCTTCTACTGTTTTCTTCTGAGGGGTAAAATTCTGTTGTCTGACCCTGTTATTTTTTAATTCTTTTATTTCCTTCTGTCTTTATCCATGTTTTCTTAATCATGAGTGTGTTTTTCATTTATTCCACTTTCTACTGTAATTAGATGATCTTTTTAGTATCATTTTCACTCTGTTCTTTATCAACTTTGTTCAGGATATTTTCAATGTGGTTTTCAATTTCGTCCACGATCAGGTGTTTTGGGTTGATATTTTGATTCACTTTTTCCATTTAGTTCATTTTTTCTGTCTTTAGCTGATCTTTCTTTCCACTGTCGCTTTCATCACCAGCGGTTGTATTTTCATGATAATTTAATTGAAATGTTTTAATTTCGTCCATTTTCTGTCGTCTTTAGTTGGCCTTTTTATTGCATTAATTTTCTACAGGTTTTAGCTGATTTTTTCATTGCAGTTTTTCACTTTGCTCATCAATGACGGTGTTTCGATTATCTTTTAATTGTTGCTTTTTATTTGGTCAGTTTTCTACTGGATTTTGATGGTTTTTCCATTTCAACTGTGTTTTGAAGATGTTGTCAATGTCGTTGTTAATTTTATCTCTTTATTCTCACTTTTCATTTGGTGCATTTTATACAGTCTTATACTTGCTAGTTTGTAAAATTTTATCGTGCTTGTACAATTTGTTGATTTTCATCTATTGACTTTTATTGAGATCATAATTTATTATCTAGGCGATCCTTTTCATTTTTTAATAAATTTCGTTGATACTTCGATTGCTGCTTATAATTTCGTCGATTTTCTACTGCGTTTAGATTGTTTTTTCTTTGTTGTTCTTCTTCCTTATATGTGTTCTAATGAATTTTCACATTTTCGAGTTTTTAGATGTTCCACTGTTGCATTTGATTTTTTATTGTTTTTCATGTGATATTCCAATTTTGTAGTACTCGCTGCATCGTGCTTGTTGTATTGGCGTTCCACAATTTGTTCATTAGCATTTTTTGTCCTTCACTTCGTCAATTTATCATTGTTTGCTTGTCTACCTTCATTGGAGCCATAATTTCATTCAGCCTTTGCTTGAAACAATCAGTTCTTTATGTGGTTTCGTTATTTATTTACGGTCGCTGATTTTTTCATAGCTGTTCTTTATTTAGATCTTGATTTGCTGTCTTTGGGTGGTCGTTTTCATGTTGGTTTTTATTTCCTTTATGGTCCGCTCTTTTACCGTGTTATTTTCCCCAATTGAACTGCGTTTTTATAATATTTTTTATTGATGAATGAATCAAAAAGTGCCATTTTGCGAACAGAAGCGATGATCAAAAAGAAGCACTTTTCTTTAGCGTTCATTTGTTTTACTTTTACGCACGGA
>NW_026017213.1:2220434-2225045 GCF_020466585.1 Dendroctonus ponderosae
GGTAAACTCAATAATACTAAAACGGAAATCACTTCTCTTTCTCTTCATTTTCGTTATAAAGTCTGAAGAGGAACACTAATTTCGCTCCTTTTTCGCAGAAGATGCAGTGGCACAAAGAAACTGTTTTATAGTGGGCAAGTGTTTTGCAATTCTTCTTCTGCGAATCTATTCTATTTAAATTAATCAAAAAAATCATTATTTTTTTGATTAATTTAAATAAATCAGTGATTTTTTATTTTTTTAATAAAAACCAATTTTCCCCAACATTGGTTTTGGTTGTTGATTCTGTTGATTTTTTTAAAGATTTTGTACATTTCGAGTACCTACTGCAGGAGATTTGGAATTTTTACAATCGGCAAAGTTGATAGTTTTTTCCGAAATTTTGCTTTTGAATCAGTTTTTAGTGTCTGGGGATGGCTTATTTTCGAAACTCGTTTACGTGTTTTTGAAATGTTCATTGTTTCGGAAGTTTCAAAAACTTTGACATTTTTTCAAAAATTGTTTTTTGACCGGGTTTGCAAAAATTCCGATTGGCTACCTTGAGGCAGTCCAGATTTCTTGTCAAGAGCAAGTTTTTGCTCTTAAAGGCTTTTCTTAGGGAGAGAAAAATTTTAATGTGAAAAATGACCGAAATCATAACGATTTCGATAAATTTCTCGATCGAAAAATCACGCTTTTTTCGAATTTTCCGCCATGGAGCTCTTGATATGGATAAAATTGAAAATGAACTCAATTTCGGGATGTTTAATGCGAATGGGACCAATTTGGGATCCGGAAAGAAAATCGCCATCTGAGTCTGTACAAGAAAAAAATTGGTTCAAAACTGAAAATGTTTCAGCAGCTCGCTTATCAGTGACTAAAGAAAAAAGAATACTCTGGCTTTAATGCAGGCTTGCGCCCTTTAACCAGTATCGTGCTCGGAATGTTTCTATAGTTTTCGGTTTTGGAGATACAGAGGCATTTTGGAAAATGGTTTTGGCGTTTTTTCGAAAATTGTTTATTGGCGGGACTTGAAAAAATTGCCAATGCTTACCTTGAAGCAGTCCGGATGTTTTATCCAGAGCAGGATTTCTCGCTTGAAGGCTTCGGTTGAGAGAAAAAAAGGAATAGTGGAAATTGACTGAAACCCTCTGGTTTGGACCGTTGAGATTTTGACCGAAAACTGGATCGAAAATCGGATTTTTTTCATTTTTTTTAGTTTTGAAGGTATTGAAGGGTTTATGCAACCAACGTTTTAGGTATTTTCTCCTGGTCCGTTCATAAGGAAAGGTTCGAATAATCATCACCAGATACCTTTTGAGGCAACAGTGGTTTAATCAAGAACAATATTTTTCGATAGAAAGCTTGATTCTCGAAAAAAAGAGGAGAAAATCGACGGAAATCCAATGGTTTGGAATGCGAAGTTATTCGGACAAAAACCGAAAGTTTTGTGTTTTTTTGGAATGTTTCCTTTTCAGATGGTTCCATATGGGCAAAATAGGGACAAAGCGGGTTGGTTTGCTCCCAAAAAAAATCCTCCACATAGCAATGGACAAAAGAAGGTATGAAAAGTAAGGAAGTTACAGAGGGAAATTTGGCTAAAAAAATTTGGTCCGAAGCACAACTTTTGCGAGTAGCTCACTTATTAAGGACTTTAGAGGAAAAGTGATTACCAACTTTTTTATCCATTTTGTCACCCTCCACCCAGTGGAATGACCGGAACTTTTTTGTCGTTTTCGGTTTCGAAGATATTGAAGGTTTTTTTGGAACCAATGTTTTAGGTCCGTTCTCCTAAAGCGTTCATAACGGAAGATTCGAAAAAGCACCACCAGATGCATTTTAAGGCAACAGTCGTTTAATAAAGAACGACTTTTTCCGATGGAAGGCTTCGTTTTCGAGAAAAAAATTGTACGAAAAGCGACGGAAATCTAATGGTTTGGAATGAGAAATTATTCGGACAAACACCAAAAGTTTTGTGTTCGGAATTTTCTTTACGCCGATCGTTCCATATAGACAATATAGGTACAAAAGTGGGTTGATTTGTTTCGGAAAAAATCCTAAGGCAAGCAATAAGTAAAAGAAGGTACAAAAGTGATGAAGTGAAGGAAGGAAAACTTTCTACAAGTTCTGACTGGCGCTGAATCTTCAAACCTCCCGAAAATCTCCAAATCCCAATCAAGTGGGCTCAGTTTCACCCAACGTTTTTCTTTTATATAAACAGATTTAACGCCAATTAGACCCACTGTTAGTGTCAAGCAAAAAATTGGCTACTTGAGCCCGGGCTAAAAAATTGGGTCCAGAACCCAACTTTTGCGTGTAGCTCACTTATTAGTGACTTTAGAGGAAAAGTGATTACCAACTTTTTTATCCATTTTGTCACCCTCCACCCAGTGGTGTGACAGGAACTTTTCCTTCGTTTTTGGTGTTGAAGATATTAAAGGTTTTTTGCAAACAGCGTTTTAGGTATGTTCTCCTCAACCGTTCATCAAGGAAGATTCGAAAAATCACCACCAGATGCATTTTGAGGCAGCAGTCGCTTAATGAAGAACTACTTTTTCGATAAAAGGCTGTTATCGAGAAAAAAATCTGAAAATAGTGGTTTTTGTGAAGAATTTCTGGACAAAATCAAAAAATGTTTCCTTCACAGGTTGTTCCTAATGGACAAAATAAATGCCCGAGTGAGTTGATTTATTCCGGAAAAAGTGCTGAGTGTCAGAAAAAATCCCAATTGATCCCCTCTGTTGAGGAAATCTAGTGCAAATTCCAGAAACCTCTAGTTCGCTTATTATCCACTCTAGAGAAAAAGTGAATACATATTTTTGTATTTTCATCCCGTCTATTCAGTGGCGTGCTCGCAGTTGTTCCATCATTTACAGTTTTGAATATCTTGGGTTTTTTCGGACACAGCGAAAAATCCTATGGTTTGATATGAGGAATTTGTCGAACAAAAAATCAAAATTTTCGATTCAACAACGAACAAAATACACAACAAAGGTTTGTTTTGGCAAAAAAACATGAGTTTAACAACAAGGCAAACTTAGTCCAGGCTCTTATGGGAAGTGGATCTGCAAACTTTCATTAAACCGCCAGATTTCCGAGCAAAACACTCCACTTGCACTCAATTAACATCGTTTTGCTTGTTCAACAGATTGAATGCACGGAGGGGGTTTGAGGATTTTTTCCCTCATTTGAGCCCGGGCTGCGGGAATCTAGGGCGAAATGCCAAAAACCTCCAAACCTCGCTCATTATTCATTTTAGAGGAAAAGTGAATAGGGAGTTTTGTATGCATTTTGATCCCCTCTTTCCAGGGAAGTGCTCAGAATTTGGCCAACACTCGGAAAGAGAGGACTACGAAACTCTTCCCTGTTAACCGTGCAATTTTTGCATTCAATCCAACTGGAAAACACTTGAAACTTCTTTCACCGGCGGCTTTATATCAAAACGTCGTTCTTAGCATGGCCGAAAAGCCCCAATTAGAGCCACACATTCCATTCTTCAATGTGTCGTTCTTCTGTTCGAATTTCTGTCGACTTTTACATCCTGATTATATTGAGTGGCTTTGTTGTTTCGAAATGTAAACTAACAATCGACATTTGCAATGTGCAGAATAATAAACCGATCAGGTTTCAGTGCGAATTCGATTCGATCGATGTGAACGACGGGAATTTCAATATACAACATTCATTATGGCCAGATTGGGAAGGTGTGGTCTTTATCTTATCCATCTTAAAATCATATTCGGAACAGGCGAAGCATGACCGATACAAAAGGTGATTGAAGATTGAAAATTAATGGAAACTTCTCTGCCCTGTTGGATTAAACACAGCTCAATTTTGCGAGTTTGGGCCTACGGGGAAATTTCAGTTTTCCGCCAGTTCTTCTGTAGGCTGGTTTCTTCGCATGGTTGCGGGCGATTCGAGCAGAAATTCAGGCGAATGTTTGCCGAAATCAAGTCAAGATCACTCACTGCCAAACAGGCGACGAAACAGCAAAGCGAGCAAACCGAAAAACCAAAATATGTGCATGAACGCTTTCACTTTCCGCCGTTTCGGGCACAAGGTTAAGCCGCTGGTTTTTTGCCGGTATCGAGTTAATTGTTTCCTTTTGAAATAATTGAAACATTGGCATGGTTGCGTGTCTGCGCGTACGCCATCGAACAATAAAACAACCATATCGGAACCACCATTGATTGCTAACCGATTTTGTTAAATTGTGTTGCCCGGCCGAGAGTCCGTTGCATAATTGGCCTATTCAAGCTCAAATTTCCAGATAAAAAAACGAAAAATCAGCTGCTGACTGCTGAAAGCCCGAAAATAGCCGACGCCATCCTAAAAATATCTGCAATCGAAGGCCGGATGCCAATTTTATTTGTATTATTGTTATTATTATTATTTTTGTTATTTTTAACAATGAGTTTGTTGCGTTGGAATTGGCACGCAAGCAGCTGGGAAAACCGAGTGATTTTCCTGGATATCCCCGAAATATGGCAACACGGTTATCCGGCCCCCGTTCCTCAGCTGGAGAACGATGTCGATTTCCGACCTACCCCAATGGAGAAGGAGAAACATCGCAACGCGCCTAATGGGGGGTCACAAGGGAGGCGCCTTGTTAGGGCCGGATTCACTTTTTTT
>NW_026017213.1:2226044-2234936 GCF_020466585.1 Dendroctonus ponderosae
TTTCTTTAGCGTTCATTTGTTTTACTTTTACGCACGGACTTTACCGCACAGTGTGCGACAAAGTAAATGTGACACTTTGAACTTGCCACTGTCATTATATATTTTTTAGTATTTTTATTTAAAAATAACCGAAATGCTTTTTTAAGGAATTACTTACGTAGGTTTATCAACAAATATTGATCCTATTTTCAAGTTTACTTACAATTTGTAAATTATACCTGTGTTACAAGTTCAGTCTCATAATCGTTTTAATGGCCTACTTATCTACTTTTGCGATGTTGTCACACGTAAAACACGATCTTTTTAAGAAGCGCAAATGTCATGCAGAGTATGCAACATGCATACACCAACCCAAGACCACAGGTGTTTCAAGTTGAAAAAGTACTTAAACTTCAACAAACTTCAAAACATGACATTTCAAAAAATGACATTGCCACAAAATTTTAAATATGAATTCGATGCATTTTATTATTCGTGTAATCTTTCATTCGAATAAAAAATAGTATTCGATACGCGGGCGAAAATTTGTTTTTCGAACTCCTGACGGATTGACACACGTCAAACGCCGTCGTCGTTCGAAAAACGACATTTTTCGCCCTTGTATCGAAAACTACTATTATTGCCTCTGCCAATGCGTTTTTCATCTTCTCATTCGTTTTATATTGCGGTTCGTTCATTTCATCTGTCAGCAACTGATGGGTTTCGTTCATGTTCTTCGGTCTTTCATTTCGTTCTTCACCTTCTATGAGTTGGTGGATTTTAATCAGTTTCATCCACTGGTGAGGTGTTTTAAACTTTTTACAGTCGCTGTCGATTTTTTTAAGCGCTCTTCGTTTAAAGCTGTGGAAGATTATCTGCTGCTTCTTCGGGGCCAAAAGAGCCGAAGAAATAAAATAGAACGTGATAGACTAGACATTGCCCAACCTAATTCCTCTCAAATTCGATATTAATCCGTCGAATGCGCTCATGTTGAAGTGCAACGTGCAAGACGAGCTTCTTTTGTATGTTCCCCACTTGGATTGTTGAAAAATGTCGGCCTAGTGAAAAGTGCTGATGTCGCTTTTTTGGCGTGGACGTGCGCTTTTGTCATCGCTTTTTGGATAATAATTATTGAGACGCATGCAGGCAGTCGATGTGTTATCGCGATAGTCAACTGCAAAATCAGTAGTTTCCGTTCGCGGCTGCCGTGGTGTTGTTCAGTTTTTCCGCCATTTCCATCCGACACCAATTTTCCGCGCTCGCAATGGAAGCACCTGAAGACAAGACGGACAATGTGGTGGCATCTTCGACGTGAGTTCTCTTTGCATTTTTTGGTGGAATGATTAGGTTCGGTCTAACAACCTGATATCGGGTTCCATTATCTTTTTAATACCAAAACAAACCTTAAAGCCAGATGTTTGTCTTTTTTTTCTGAATAGCTCGCGTTCCCCAACCGCAGACGAACAATGGCGGCAGCTGCCATCTACCTGGTAGACAACGTCTTCTTTTTTATTTTGTCTGATATAAAACCCACAATTTCTGCTTGTGCCTCACATGTGTCGTCCCCGATCAGTTGCCATTCTGGCTGAATTTCTTCACTTTTCGAGGATTTCGGCCATAATGCCCCAAAACTGCATAGTAGAGGAATAGTTCCGCTCACCTGTTTATACCAGGTGACAATTTACGCGATTCTTCGACGTGTCTGCGGTTCTGTGCCAGATACAAAAGTCCATGCAACGTGGCCTGTAAATCTTCAACTTCCTCTCGTTTGCCGCTTTCAATCAGCGACTTTTTCCGGTTCCTCTATGCAAATTTTTCAATCACTGTTCAAATGGATGGTTTTTGAGAACAGCCAAAGCAACATTTTGCTTGATTTTTTTACATCGTCGCCATTTACTTTGTCCGTCTTTTTTAGCTGTGTTTCAACAACTAGGATTCGTTTTTGTTCGATTTGTACTATTTCGGAGCATATATTTTAATTTCTTCCTTTGGCTTCGGTGTTTCTATAGTCTTTTGATTATTATTTTTCCTTTGTATCATATTCTGCTGTTGTGGCTGGTCTTTCCACGGTTGTTTTTACTTGTGTCAATTATTTGCTGCTTTTACATTATCTTTATTGTCGTTTTTCATTTTGCTCATCATCAGCTGCTTCATTTTTCGATGATCTTTTTATTGTCGCTTTCCGCTTCCACAATATTTTGATTATCGTTTTTAAATTCTTCCACTTACTATTGTTTTAGGTTATTTTTTCATTGTCGTTTCTCATTCTATTTATTCTCTACTGTGTTTTAACGATCTGTCCAATGTCGTTTTGCATTCCGTTGGTTGTCAACTGTATTTTGATCATCTTTTCATTGTATTGATTTTCTACTGTTTTTAGATATCTTCTCATTGTCATTGATTATTTTCTGTCTCATCAAATCCATTTTTCTCGCTTCTCATTTTGTGCATGTCTTTCGCGTCCATCACTTCTTAACTTTGTAACAGTTTATCATGCTTCTTTGACTTTTATTTCATCAATTTATCTTTACTTGCTTTGTCTTTACATTATTTACTGTCTTTGTAATGAACTTCGGTGATTTTTCGATTGCCGTTCACCATTTCGTCGGTTCTATACTGATTTGATATAATTTTTTCATTGCAACTGTGTTTTAACCATTTTCCCATTGTTATTCTTCATTTTATTGAATTGAATCTTCTACTGCCTGCTGGACGTTTTCGCAGTAATTTTTTATTTCAGTTCATAATTTTTGATTTCGTCTATTTTCTCTCGACCTTAAACGATTTCATTTCTGTTTACTTTTCTACAGTATTTACATGATCTTTCAATGTCGTTTTTCACCCCGTCCATCATCAACTCTTTTTAAATTGTCTTTGTTTATTTTGTTAATTTTTGACCATTTTGATTGGATAATTCCCTGTAGTTTTCATTTGGGCTTTCATCGGTATGTGATTTGGTGATCTGTTGATTGAATCCTTTCATTCCGTCTTTTTTCCTCTTGTTTTTTTCGATGGTCAGTTTACTGTCGTTTCTCATTGCATCACTTTTTACTGTTTTATCTAATATTGACTGCGTTTCAATTACTTTTTTAGTGTTATTTTCGGTTGCGTCCTTTTCTACTGCCTTTAAAAGGGTTGTAGATATTTCCGTTGTCGTTTTTTCTTCGTTCATCATCAGTGATGTTTCGTTGATCCTTTAATTATCGCTTTTCGGTTTACTTGCTACTGACTTTCTTTTTCTCAGATAAGGTTTTTGTGCGCTCTGGTTTTTTTATTTCGTCCATTATCAATAATCTTTTGGTTATGTTTCTCCATCCTTTTCTTTTCTGTTCTCTACACAATATTTTCGGTATAGTTTTTCGTTTTCACTATTATGATATTTAAGATCTTGCCTTTATTGTTATTCGTAACTTCTACTTTACTGTTTTTCAATCAATTTTTTATTGTCGTTTTGACTCAGTTTTGTACTTCCGTACTTTCGTTGATTTTCTGCTGTCTTTCGTTGCTTTTTCATGGTGGCTTTTTCTTGCGTCCATTTATTAGTGTTTTCAGCTGAACTTTTTATTGTCGTTTTTCACTTTGTTGATCATCAGCTGCGCTTCGTTGATTTCGTGTCTCATTTCGTTCATTTTCTATGAGGTAAATCTTGGCTATTTGTTTGTCGCTTTCTGCTTCTATGGTCGACCATTTGCTGTCATTGATTTGATAAAATTTTGTTTATTTTAGCGCCATTTAGCCGTTTTAGCCCTTTTCTTCTTGCTGTGTTTTCGTGGCTWTTTCATTGTCGTTCCTTATTCGGATCATTATTTATCATATACTGTGTTTCGATGATTTATCGACTTTCGCTWTTGATCTCGTCCATTTTCTACTGGTTTTAGATGATTTTTCCATCATTAACTGTGTTTTAACGAACTTATCATTGTCCTTGATCATTTTGTTTCTATTCTCGATTCCTTTTTTTTTATTTCATTTTTATTGTCGTTTATTTTGTGGTCAAACATTCGYGATCGTTAATGTGCACAATTTTATTTATATTTTGCTATTAAATTGCCCCTATATTAYTTRCTCTGTTTTCAAGGCTTTTTCTTTGTCTTTCTTTAATAWTATCATTTTCTGTCTTTCAGTGATCGTTTTCTCATTTCGTKCATTATCSAGGGACTTTCGATGATTATWCRCTTTGCTCATTTTCYACTGCTTTTAGATGGGTTTTCCATTGTTGTTGTTCACAATCAAATGTGTTTTMATTTTTTGCTCACTTTCATGTCCATCACTTTTCCATTTTTCYAAATTTTTTCGTGCTTGTTATATTGCTATATCGTATAAGTTTTATCGTGCTTGTTATATTGCCATTCCATAATTTGTTTATTATCATCTTTTGTCTTTTATTTTATCAATTTATCATTGTTTGMTTGTCTTCCTTCATTCGATCCATMATTTTCTTCAGCCTTTTCTTCGATCAATCCWATTTTTATTTTGGTTTTGTGACTTGTTTTGTAATTGATTTACGGTCGTTGAATTTGATCCATTATTTATTCAAATATTGTCTCCATTTAGTCTGTCGTCTTTTACCTTTTTGCCGTGTTTGGATGGTATGTTTCGTTGTCGATCTTTATTTGGTTCATCATTTGCTGTCTGTGGTTGATCGTTTTCTTGTCGGTTTTATTTCCCCTCATTGTCCACTTTTTTACTGTCCTATTTTTTYCAAATTGAACTGCGTGTTGAYAATATTTAATTGCYTTTTTCAATGTGTACTGCATCTTTTGATTTTCATTTCATTGTCCATTGTTTTATAACTTTGACTTGACTTAACCAATTTGTCATTGCTTGCTTTGTCTTTTTTCATTTGAGCCATGATCTTCTTCAGCTTTCTTTTCAGTTATCTTTTTATTGTCTTTGTTTCTGTGCTCAACCATTTACGGTTGTTGATTTTATCCATTTTTTTACATTGTCTCCATTTAGTTTGTCCCTTATCTTTTTGCTGTGTTTGGATGACTTTTTAATTCTCGTTTTTTATTTGGTTCATCATTTACTGTCTTCGGTTGACCGTTTTCTTGCCGATTTTAATTCCCCTCATTGTCCAGTTTTTACTGTCTTATTTTTCCCAAATTGAACTGCGTTTTGATGAGATTTTAGTGACTCTCAATGCGTACTCCATTTTTTAATTTTCATTTTATTGTGCAATTTTTTATGACTTTGACTTCATCAATTTGTCATTGTTTGCTTTGTCTTCTTTCATTTGAGCCATGATCTTCAGCTTTCTTTTCAGTCATCTTTTTATTGTCTTTTTCTTTGCTCGACCATTTACGGTTGTTGATTTTCTCCATTTTTTTACATTGTCTCCATTTAGTTTGTCCCTTATCTTTTTGCTGTGTTTGGATGACTTTTTAATTCCCGTTTTTTATTTGGTTCATCATTTACTGTCTTCGGTTGACCGTTTTCTTGTCGATTTTATTACCCCTCATTGTCCAGTTTTGACTGTCTTATTTTTCCCAAATTGAACTGCGTTTTGATAAGATTTTAGTGCCTCTTTCAATGCGTACTGCATCTTTTGATTTTCATTTCGTTGTGCATTTTTTTATGACTTTGACTTCATCAATTTGTCATTGTTTGCTTTGTCTTCTTTCATTTGAGAAATGATCTTCAGCTTTCTTTTCAGTCATCTTTTCATTGTCTTTTTCTGTGCTCAACCATTTACGGTTGTTGATTTTATCCATTTTTTACATTGTCTGCATTTAGTTTGTTCCTTATCTTTTTGCTGTGTTTGGATGAGTTTTTCATTCTCGTTCTTTATTTGGTTCATCATTTACTGTCTTCGGTTGACCGTTTTCTTGTCGATTTTATTTCCCCTCATTGTCCAGTTTTTACTGTCTTATTTTTCCCAAATTGAACTGCGTTTTGATAAGATTTTAGTGCCTCTTTCACTGCGTACTGCATCTTTTAAATTTCATTTCATTGTGGATTTTTTTATGACTTTGACTTCATCAATTTGTGATTGCTTGCTTTATCTTCCTCAGCTTTCTTTTCAGCCTTTTTTCATTTGAGCCATGATCTTGTTCAGCTTTCTTTTCAGTCATATTGTTATTCTCCCATTTTTTACATTGTCTCCATTTAGTTTGTTCCTTATCTTTTTGCTGTATTTGGATGTTTTTTTCATTGTCGTTCTTTATTTGGTTCATCATCTGCTGTCTTCGGTTGATCGTTTTCTTGTCGAATTTGTTTCCCCGCATTGTCCACTTTTTACTGTCTTATTTTTCCCAAATTGAACTGCGGTTTGATAAGATTTTATAGCCTCTTTCAATGTGTCCAACATCTTTAAATGTTCATTTCCTTGTCAGGTTTTTATGACTTTGACTTCATTGTTTGAATAGTCTTCTTTCATTTGAGCCTTCATCTTCAGCTTTCTCTTGAATCAACTTTTTATTGACGGTTTTTTGCTTTGCTCAACTATTTACGGGTGTTGATTTTCTCAATTTTTGTTAGATTGTCGCATTTTAGTTTGTTTTTGCATCTTTTCATTGTCTTTCTTTATTTACATCATTAATGACTGTCTTGAGATGTCGGCTTTCTTATTTCGTTTATTTTCTAAGGAATCTCGACTGTCTTTTATCATCTCGTCCATTTTCTGTTGCTTTTTTCCATTGGCATTGTTCATTTTGTGCACCATTAAATGCGTTTCGATGAGTGGATTTTTATTGTCGCTTTTTTTTTGTTCATTTCCTGCTGCCCTGCTGCTGGCTTTTCGTTTCATCAGTTATTTTCACCTTCTTCGCCTTGCAATTTTCTAACGTTTCATCGTCAAAATGTGGGTTATTGTGATGCGTTTGGCGCTGTAAAAATTGAGCTTTTAGCGAAAGACTTTTTCACAATCACCCGTACATGAACTAACGGAAAACCGCCTTCAAATGTTCATTATACAGTGTGATTGATTCACCATTTAAAGCACCGAAAAAGTGAAAACTTCTGCGTCCGAACCAAGTGCACAACAGTCACAACAATGTATACATTCGAGTGGCCTCATATAATGAAGACATTTATCGCGGTAATTAAGCGGGCAGATGGAAGAAGAATTCGGCCAAAGATCCAGTGGCGTGCCGCTAAGATTTCGTTCTTTTGCAGCAACAAGTGCAACAATGAAAAGCGACGCCGAGAGCAAGAAAACATCTACATAGAGGAGCTGGCCGAGCTGATTTCCGCCAATTTTGCGGACATGAGCTCGCTCTCCGTCAAGCCGGACAAGTGTGCCATCCTGCAAGAAACGGTCAATCAAATACGCCGCATCAAGCAACAGGTAAGGAGAAAAGGGTGGTTTGATGGGGCGCAGCCAAATCTAAAGGGGACATAAAACGAATAACAGGACTCCGCCAATCAACAGAACGCCGATCCTGTGCAGCAGGGCGAAGTCTCCTCGTCGCGGCCCACAATCCTCTCCAACGAGATCTACGGGCCGCTGCTTCTAGAGGCCTTGGAGGGCTTCCTCTTCGTGATAAACAGCGAGGGAAGGGTGAGTCCATCGGTCACTTCTGCTCGGGAGTACCGGTGTCTTAACGGTTTGTGCAATGCAGGTAGAGCATGTGACGGAGAACGTGGACACCTACCTGCGATACACCAAGGAGGATCTCATAGGGAAGAGCATCTACAATTTTATGCACCTGGGCGATCACACGAAGTTCCATTCCAATCTTCTGCCGATGACCATCGAGTGGGGCAACGAGCTGCAAGCGCCCACCCGATCCAAATCCATCGATGTTCGATTGCTGATCAAGCCGGATGATCTGGATGAGACGCTAGAGCAGAAGAGTCAAAGAGTACGTGCGTCCAATCGGGCACTTGCGTGTAGGTTTAACGGGTTTGATTGGTCGTTTAGGAGGCCTGCTACGAGTTGATGCACATCTCCTCCACCCTGCTACGGGATCAGCTGTCCGTATCTGAGGACGACGGAAGCGACAACGGACCCTGCCTGCTTTGCGTGGCCAGCAGGATTTCGCAGCGTGAAAAGGGGGCGTGCTACTTCGAACAGTTCACCACCAAACTTGACACGTCGGGCAAAATCATCTGCGTGGACACTTCGGGCGTTTCCGAGCCGATTTCGCAATTGCTGCGCAAAGACTTCAAGGGTCGCGTGCTGCGCGACTTTGTGCCCGCTCAGGACGTTCACAAGATCACCGCGCATATCAAAGAGACGCTCAATTCGGGTTCCTCAATCAGTTCGGTCTATCGCATCCAGGTGGCTCCCGATAAGTTAGTGACCGTACAGACTAAGTCCAAGTTTTTCAAGACGAACCCACACAGCAGCTGTGATACGGACTTTATTATGGCCACTCACTCGATTATCAGGTGAGTTTTGCTTCGTTTTCACTGTTTCAACAGCTCAAAGATTTGTGCAAATTTATTTTTCAGCTGGTTTTTCTTCGGAAATTTCACTTTGTCGTACAAAGTTGGTCTAAACACCACAAACGTGTTTTTCTCGCTAACTAAACGCGCTAAGTATATTTTCAACTCAAAATCGTCGTTTTTGTTGGAATTTGGGAAGTTTTGTGCAAATTTATTTTTCAGCTGGTTTTTCTTCGGAAATTTCACTTTGTCGTACAAAGTTGGTGTAAACTTCACAAACGTGTTTTTCTCGCTAACTAAACGCACTAAGTATCTTTTCAGCTCAAAATCGTCGTTTTTGTTGGAATTTAGGAAGTTTTGTGCAAATTTATTTTTCAGCTGGTTTCTCTTCGCAAATTTAACTTTGTCGTACAAAGTTGGTCTAAACATCACAAACGTGTTTTTCTCGCTAACTAAACGCGCTAAGTATCTTTTCAGCTCAAAATTATCGTTTTTGTTGGAATTTGGGAAGTTTTGTGCAAATTTATTTTTCAGCTGGTTTCTCTTCGGAAATTTAACTTTGTCGTACAAAGTTGGTCTAAA
>NW_026017213.1:2235935-2249235 GCF_020466585.1 Dendroctonus ponderosae
CTTTTCAGCTCAAAATCGTCGTTTTTGTTGGAATTTAGGAAGTTTTGTGCAAATTTATTTTTCAGCTGGTTTCTCTTCGGAAATTTCACTTTGTCGTACAAAGTTGGTCTAAACACCACAAACGTGTTTTTCTCGCTAACTAAACGCGCTAAGTATCTTTTCAACTGAAAATCGTCGTTTTTGTTGGAATTTGGGAAGTTTTGTGCAAATTTATTTTTCAGCTGGTTTTTCTTCGGAAATTTAACTTTGTCGTACAAAGTTGGTCTAAACATCACAAACGTGTTTTTCTCGCTAACTAAACGCGCTAAGTATCTTTTCAACTCAAAATCGTCGTTTTTCTTGGAATTTAGGAAGTTTCGTGCAAATTTATTTTTCAGCTGGTTTTATAAGCGGTCTGAACCATTTTTTTATTCATTTTCTGCTGTCATTTTGGTACCATTTGCGGACTGGAGTGAGTGAAACTCTCTATGCAGCGAGTGCAAGGTTTTTGCTATAAATGCTCAAAATTCCAGAATTTTATCGGGTCCAGGGCAGGAGTTATGAATTTTTCGAAACTGGTTTGCACGCTTTGGAAAAATTACTTTTTGAGGTTGAGTTTTCAAAGTTTCCCGAAACTATGGAATGTGAGAATTACTAGAAACCTCTTACGCATTGAACTAAAATCTCCTGTGATTACGTTCTCCAGGGTAGGAGATAGGAATTTTTAGAAACAAGGCTGAATCCTTTGGAAAAGATAATTTTTAAGGTAAAATTGGAAAATTTGCAAAACCTTCGCGCATTTCACAAGTGAGTGAACATTTCTACCCATTAAACTTACGGCTTTTGTACAAATGTACAAAGTTTCAAACGTTCACATGCTCCAGGGTAGGAATTACGGATTTTAAGATACAAGGTTGCTTCCTTTGAAAACCATTTTTTATGGTAAAATTTCAAAATTTTGCAGAACTTCATCGCTAATCGCAAATAAGTGAAACTTTGTACGCATTGAAGTCGAGCGGTTTTCTGTTAATATCGTAAATCGTTTCAGGCGTTCACCTGTTCCAGGGTAGAAACTGCGAATTTTTAGAAACAGGACTTTCAAAAACTTTTTTGTAGGGAAAATCTCCATCGCCGCTCATAAATGAGTGAAACTTTTTAAATAAATCTCCAAAGTGTCAGACGTTTACTTGCTCCAGGGTAGGAGTGAGGAATTGTTAGAAACTGGGCTTCATTCTTTGCAAAAAAGAGTTTAATTTTTACCGCAAAATGTCAAAAGTTCGCAAAACTCCTCCGCTGGCAACAAATGGGAGAAACTTTGTACACATTGAACTCCAGGCTTTTTCTATAAACGTATACAGTTTAATTTTGAGCCCGAAAATCTGAATGTAACGATGGACCTTAGGAAGCTTTGTGTGGATGGGATTTAAGTCTTTTTCTATAAATGTTCAAATTCTCAGCTTTTCTCTGCTCGGCGATTAAAGTTGTAATTTTTTAAACACTTGACTACTGCACTCTTTGAAAAAGTCACTTTTTAGCGACAAGTTAAAAAAATCCGCAAAACTCGGCTATTAATTAGAATTGAATAAAACTTTGCAGGCATTTAACCCAAGGCTTTCTAAATGAATGTCGCAAAGTTCCGGCGTTTTATCTGTTCGAGGGAAGAAGCTATGATTTTTAGAGAGATGGCCACATTTTTTGGAAAAGTTACTTTTTGAGGTAAAGTTTAAAAGGTTCGCAAAACTCAATGGAGTGTAGCAATTAAGTGATGCTTTAAATGCGTCGAACTCAAGGCTCTTTCCATAAGTTTCCAAAACCTCGTTGTTTTATATGCTCCAGGGTTGGAATTATGGATTTTTAAAAATACGCTTCCTCAATTCAAGAACATTACTTTTTAAAGTAAATTTGACAAAAGCCGCAAAACTCAGCGGATGGTTGAAATAGAGTCAAGTTTGGTATGCATTGAATTCAAGGATGTTTCTATAAATGTTGGAAAGTTGCGGCTTTTATCGGCTCGATGGAAGAAGTTATGAAATTCTGAACAGATGGCTGCTTGTACTTTTCGAAAAAGTCACTTTTTAAGTTTGAAAAGTGCGCAAAAGGCAATCGAGCTGCTCTGGAAGTGAGTGAGACTTGGTGAAAAACATCGAACTGAAGACTTTTTGTTTAAGCATCCAGAAACGCATACGGATTTTTAGTAAAAACGTTTCTTTGAAAAAAATTATTTTTTAAGGAAAAATTTGCAAAACTCAATGGCATGCCGCAGTTGATTTTCTATTTGCACATGTTAAGTTCAAAGGCTTTTTCAGTAAATTTTCCAACTTTCAGCCGAGTATATTTTCCAGTTAAAAAGACACTTTTCAATGTAAAGTTGAAAATGTTCGAAAAACTCAGTGACGCGTTGTAAATGAGTGAAACTTCGCCCACGGTCAATTCACAACAATTTTGAAAGTTTTCTTTTTGAGGTAAAGGTTGAAGCTTTTGCAAAACTCAACAGGTTATGAGAATGGAGTGAAACTTTCTGTGTCCTAAACTCAAGGCTTTTTCGATGATCGCCCAATTTGGCGTTTTCGTCTGTGTGGCAGAGAGGGAGTTTTGAAGTTTTCCAGACCCACAGTACTTTTTGACACTTTTTGAGGTAAAGTTTAAAAGGTCCGCAAAACTCAATGGAGCGTAGCAATTAACTGATGCTTTGTATGCGTCGAACTCAAGGCTCTTTCTATAAGTTTCCAAAAACTCGTTGTTTTATATGCTCCAGGGTTAGAATTATCGGTTTTTAAAAATACGCTTCCTCAATTGAAGAACATCACTTTTTAAAGTAAATTTAACAAAAGCCGCAAAACTCAGCGGACAGTTGAAATAGAGTCAAGTTTGGTATCCATTGAATTCAAGGGTGTTATTTTGTTAGGAAGAAGTTATAAAATTCTGAACAGATGGCTGCCTCATACGGATTTTTAATAAAAACGTTTCTTTGAAAAAAAAATATTTTTTAAGGAAAAATTTGCAAAACTCAATGGCTTGCCGCAGTTGATTTTCTATTTGCACATGTTAAGATCAAAGGCTTTTTCAGTAAATTTTCCAACTTTTAACCGATTATCTTTGCCAGTTAAAAAGATACTTCAATGTAAAGTTGAAAATGTTTGAAAAACTCAGTGACGCGTTGTAAATGAGTGAAACTTCTCCCACGGTCAACTCACTTTTTCTGCGAATGCCCACAATGTCAGCAATTTCGCAAATCAAACTGAGAAGTTATTTTTTGGCGACGAGTCGGCGCAATTTTGAAAGTTTTCTTTTTGAGGTAAAGGTTGAAGCTTTTGCAAAATCAACCGGTTATAAGAATGGAATGAAACTTTCCGTGTTCTAAACTCAAGGCTTCTTCGATGAACGCCCAATTTTGCATTTTCATCTGTGGCAGAGAGGGAGTTTTGAACTTTTACAGACCCCCACAGGATTTTCCAGCTTCAAAAATCACTTTTTAAGTTAAACTCACTGGCTGTTCAACTTGAATGAAATACGAGTGTCCCAACATGGCCGATGATCAACTCGAAGTCTTCAAGCGATAAAACCATAGCCGGAAAACACGCATTTTCTCAGTTGCAAATGGACAAACATCTCAAATATCAGGGTTTTTTTCAGCTGTGTCCAATCAAGTGCCCCCAACCATTTGGTAGACTAAACGCTTGTTTTTTTCAGTGACAACGACACTTTGGATCCAGGTGGGGGAATTGGGGGACCCCTGATGAACAGCATAGTGAATGGAGTCGGAACCCCCACTCGCAATGGCCCCCCTTCCATTGGCGATTCCGGGCCTCCTTCCTCCTCAGCGTCCACGGCGAGTCTGATCCAGACAGCTTCATCCGGCACGAATTTCCCCACGGAATTTCTGGACAACGATTTTCCTTCATTGGATTTCCCCACCACAACGTGGGACTTGGAGCCGCCCTGGCCTGAAACTGCTAGGCCGAACTCTAGGCAGAGTCTAACTCCGGTTTCGACACCAACGCCCAGGTAATTTGCTCGTTTTTCTTGTGTTATTGTCCTGATCTTTGCGACTTTCTATGGAAGAAAGAGTCAAAAAAACTGGTTTTGTACCATCATCAGTGTGAACGATTTTCCAACATGATAACTTCTCTTTCGCTCCCGCCCCGACTAACTCGAACAATATAATTCCTAAACAGGCCACCAAGTAATCCATCGTACAGCAATGCGCCTACTGTAGTCCAAAGTCCGATGACGCATTACACGACGATGGCCAGTCCAGGACAGCCAATCACCGCCAATCAGGGACAGCAGAGCCAACCGAGCAACTACATGCTGTTGGGTCTCATGGAGGACTTTTCCGAACAGCCAGTTTATCCGGTTGATGAGCAGAAAGATACCAAAGCACTAGATGAGCCGAGCAACCATCCAGGGCCTCAAAGGTAGCGCTCTGATCGGCTGCTTGCCAGCATCGCCTTAATGATCGGGTGGATTGTTTGTGCAGGCTCCGGGTGCTGCTGACCAATCCTCCAACGGCCAATGCGAACAGCAGCCATATGAACGATCAGCAGGACGGGAATCGCGATCGCATTCTGAAGGAGCTGTTGAATCAGCAGGACGACGACCATGGGGTGCGGATGGATAGCAGGAGCAATGCGCGCCTGATGAGCAACAGGGGGCAGATGGTGGAGCCTCCCAAGAACTCCTCGTCTTCCTCCACTGGCAACAATATGTTACGACAGGTGAGTGCTTAGTTGATTCGGTTCTGCACGAGTTGGTGCCTTGGTGGACCGGCGCAAAGAACAATCGATTTTCAAGTTTACCAAAGCGGTCGTGCTTGGCACGGTTATTTAACAAGGCGTGATTGATGGAAAGAATCGTCTCATTCATCTGTTAATGTTCGTGTAAATGTGTGTTGAATTGGGCAGAAATCTCCCTAAACTCCAGTGGCGAGTTCGAGCTGAACGGAAACTTTGCGCATTTTAACCTAAGGCTTTTTTATAAATCATCTTGGCGGTTCCTACATGCACGAGGGTAGGAGTTATGCATTTTTATACATCGGTCTGCTCAATTTGAAAAAAAATCACTTTTTTAGGCAGTTTAAAAAAATTCGGGAAAACCCAATGACTCGTCGGAATTGAGCCACACTGCGAGTGTAATCAACTGAAAGCTTTTGCTATAAAAGTCCGAAAGATCAGTCGTTTACCTGCGCCAGGGTAGGAGTTATGAATTTTTATAAATCGATCCGCTCAATTGAAAATAATCGCTTATTGAGGAAAAATTTAAAAAAAATTACCAAATGCAGTGCCTGGTCGGAATTGAGTGAAACTCCGAATGTATTGAACTCAACGCTTTTGAGCTCAAATGTTTGGAGTGTCACGCTCTGATCTGCTCTATGCTAGGAGCTAAAAGGTCTGTTAAATGTCTGAAAAGGCGCTTTTTTCGGTGAAGTTTAAAAACGTCTCAAATTCCATGCATCGTAAGAATTTACTCAATTTTTGAGTGCACTGAAACCAAAGCTTTTTCTTTAAACAGCAAATTTACAACATTATATATTTTCCGGGGTCGAAGTTTTGAATTTTTAGATGCACGTTTTGCAATTTTCTATCTGAATTGACTGAAACTTTGTCGGCATGATTTTTTTGGCAAAAGCCCAGTTCACTTAAAAAGCGCAAAACTCAACGGATTGCACTGTCAACCGCTGAAACTTGGTAGCTGCTTAACAGCTGCAGCTTCTTCTAAATTCCAAAATTCCACAGTTTCTTCCTGTGTTTTTTCTTTATCTTGTGTTTCTACTAGTGCCACAGCCACGTGTAGCCCTGCATATTGACGATTTAACGAAATTTAAGAAAAACAACCGAAATCGCCTTGTCAGTCATCTTAATCTAAACCTGTGCTAAAAAATCGCTTCTTATCCGAAATAATTGAATTTGGACTGGCGTAAACATTCAACTTCTAGTTGTTATTGTTTCGATAATCGACCCACTCGTTGGTCGGTTATCAGTTAACAATCATATGATGATCCGGCAGACAAAACTTCCCCAAAAAAAAGTTGCAAACACTTTGCGCAAGCAGAATTTAACTTTGAAAATCGATCAATCACGTGCTTCAAAGCACCCCAAAACCGGTCTAAATTTCGGATTTTTGCCATGTTTTCTTATATATTTAGAGTTGCTATATATTTTCAGTTTTTGGTATTTTTTCTTCTCGTAAGCGTGTGTTATGTACGTTTGCTTTGTGATTTTTTATACGAAAGATTTGGACATTTTTGGATCATATTGAACAGAAATTGGCGTTTTTTTTAAATCACGAAATGCTTTATTATCTGGGCTTTGTTTCTTTGACATTCAACTGTAGGTTTTCCCATTTAGAAGACATTTCGTGCTCATTACTCAACAACACCGATTTGCATCAAACGCAGTTATTCTTTAAATTATAAATAGATTCATATGGTCCACCTTTGTCATTTTTGTGGAATCTCAAGAATTAATTAACTTCTTGCGGTCTTATTTTTTCAAACGTCGATTTTCAGGAAGATTTTTTCCTCAAACGTAAAGAAACAGTTCGTTCCGTTCGCTTCTGATTCTGATTTTGCTTGATTTTGTCCTGGAAACAAAGTGATTTTGATTCGATCAAAAAAACATTTCAGTCAATCTGATTATTTGTTGACCACCAATATTTTGGTCGAATTTTTGGCGAACGCAAATAAACAGTTCGTTTCGTTCGATTCACGATAAATCTTTCCAAGTGAGTTCTTTTTTATTTGTATGTGGGCTTTTTACCGGCATTTTAAACGTTTTTCGATCATTTTCAACTCACAAAACATTTTTCTTTATTGTCACCTTACACGATTTCCAAAGCTCTTCTTCTCTTTTCTGGTTCTTTGTTGGCAATTTTTGAATTATTTCCAGCGATTTTTGCGGATTTTTGCTTATAACTTTTTTGCCCGGTACTAATACAAAAACTGATGGCACCATTCGAGCCAGCAGTCAAAATACATAAAAGCATGTGTAAAGAAGAACAAATTAGCGATTTTTTTAACGCTTTCAACGAAAATGATTTGTTTTTTTTTACCAACTTTTTCGGTTTTCTGACGGTTTTTTCTTTCTCCTCCCAGTCCTCCTAATCTTTTATCGCTACGCAGACCAAAAATTAGTGCACCGACGTTTAGCAGCTCAAGGCACATGCAAAAGTATATAATTTCTCGGATTTCTCATTAATAGGCCAAAAAAATCCCTCAATTGTTTCTGAGTGAAGCAAGGCAAAAACAATTTTGAAACTTAATAAAAAAACTATGCATTTTTGCGAAATTAAGCGTTTCTACCCAAAATGTAGCGTCTCGAATTTTCCATTAATGGCAAAATTTCATCAAAATTGCTGGATTATTTCTGCATAAAAACACCAAAAAATTTACTGTGAAAGAGTAATTTTGAAAATTTGACAAAAACTGCATTTTTTCGAAAAAAACTATTCTGCTAGCTTCTCGGATTTTCCATTAATTGGCTAGATTTCAAAAAAATCGTTTCTTTGTTGCTGCGTGAAAACAGCAAAAAACTTACTGTGGAAGACTAATTTAGAAAATTTGACAGAAACTACGCATTTTTCCGAAGAAACCCGTTCTGCCAAAAATGTAGTTTCTCGGATTTTCCATTAATGGGCCAGATTTTAAAAAAATCGTTCCTTTGTATTTGCGTTAAAAAGCAAAAAACTTACCCTGAAAGCGTAGTTTTAAACTTTCCAAAAATTACGCATTTTTTCGAAAAAAGCATTTCCACCAAAAATGTAATGTTTTGAATTTCCCATTAAAAAAATCGATCGATTGTTTCTGCGTAACTAAAGTAAAAAACTGACTGAAAGAGACTGAAAGTTTTGAAAATTTTACAAAAACTACGCATTTTTTCGAGAAAACCCATTCTACCAAAAATGTAGCTTCTCGGATTTTGGATTAATGGGCCAGATTTCAAAAAAATAGTTCTATTGTTTCTGCGTAAAAAAAGCAAAAATCTTAACCTGAAGCGTCATTTTTAATTTTTTCCAAAAACCGCATATTTTCGAGAAAAGCATTTCTACCAAAAATGTAACGTCTCGAATTTCCTATTAATGGACAAACATTCATCAAAATCGCTCGATTGTTTCTGCGTAAATAAAGCAAAAAACTGAATCTGAAAGACCAGTTTTGAAAATTTTACAAAAACTACACATTTTTTCGAAAAAAACAATTCTACCGAAAATGTAGCTTGTCGGAATTTCCATTAATGGGCCAGATTTCAAAAAAATCGTTCCATTGTTTCTGCGTAAAAAAACAAAAATCTTACCCTGAAGCGTCATTTTTTAATTTTTTTTAAAAACTACGCATTTTTTCGAAAAAAGCATTTCTACCAAAAATGTAACGTCTCGAATTTCCCATTAATGGACAAACATTCATCAAAATCGCTCGATTATTTCTGCGTAAATAAAGCAAAAAACTGACTCTGAAAGACCAGTTTTGAAAATTTTACAAAACTACGCATTTTTCCGAAAAAAACCATTCTTCCAAAAATGTAGCTTCTCGGATTATCCATTAATGGGCCAGATTTCAAAAAAATCGTTCCATTGTGTGTGTTAAAAAGCAAAAAACTTACCCTAAAAGCGTAATTTTTTAATTTTTCCAAAAACTGTGCATTTTTTAGAAAAAAGTTATTCTATCAAAAATATAGGGGTCCCATTAATGGGCCAAATTTCATCAAAATCAGTATATTGTTTCTGTGCAAAAAAGCAAAAAACTTACTCTGAAAGAGCAATTTTGAAATGTTTTCCAAAAACTATGCATTTTTGCGAAAAAAGCCTTTCTGTCAAGAATTTAGCGTCTCGAAGTTTCCATTAATGGTCAAAATGACATAAAAATCGCTCGATTGTTTCTGTGTAAAAAAGCATAAAACTGACCAAAAAATATTTTTAAATATAACAAAATTGAATGATTATGATCCTTTCAGGTCAATTTGTCATTTTTGGCAAAATTCGCCCGAATCAACGGTTCTTTTTGGCACTAGTCACCTTTCAGCTCAGCAAACAATTGCGGTTTTTCACAAGTTGCCTCGTCATATTTCAAACGATGTGGTTCGCAACATTTTTAACGGTATCCACACTAGACGACTTGTATCTTATGCAAATATATGAATGTATATGAAACTGGGTTAGTCTAAAGGTTCCCTGCAGCGCCAGCACCTATTCGCCCAAGTGCTAATTGATCATGCCAATTTCACCAATAAAGACACTTTCTGTTATTTTCTTCGTAGGTACACTGGCCGCTGACTAATGAAGCTTTTAATCTCAAATGTTTGCCTACCTGATTGGCTTTAATGCTGTTGGCATCGCCACACCTTTGGCCTGCCTTTAAAACATTCTTTCGTGTTGTGTTCAATTGTAAATAAACAACCATTATTTCTGCACTCGCATGTTCAGCAATTGGTTGTCTAGTTACAAGTGGGAAAAGCCGGTTTTGCCATTGAAACTCTTCAGATAGTTCGATGAGCGTAAGCAGCGCGAAGCTGATGAAGAAACATCGATGGTGTTTGGGATGGCAAAAAACCATCACTGTTGCAACTTGCGGTATTAATCAAAAAATTTAATTAGCGATTGTTGTTATCGGCAAACTGTTGTTTTTCTCCGGTTGCCATTGGCGCACCAAATCGACCACAGTTAATATTGCAGGAAATTCAGTGTATCTGGCGAGCAGAAGTAACCTTAGCCTATAATCATGTCGCCAGCTCGATTTCTATATTCACCTTGTTAGGCTGTCGATTTGCGAAATTACTTTGCGGTTTGTTCGGTGCGAAACCCAAATGCAAATGATACCCGAACCGTCGGGCGTTTTACCCGATTTACCACTATTGTGGCCGGTTTTCAATTACCAACTTAAACTCGCTCAGACTCCGACTCAAAACGGCAATTTTCATCTATAATATGGATAAGCATTAACTGTATGTTCGCGACCCAGTTTGGTCAAACTGATCAGACAATTGGTTAACACTTGGTACAAAAAAACCCGTATTCCATTTGTTTACTCGCACTGGCTTGCATTTGACTAATTCAACCAAGAATTGTCCGAACTGTTTAGAATAGAACGCAAACAAATCTTAAGTCGACATGTTAATTGTCCACCCGACGTTTCGGTTGCGTCGCCCACCACCATTATCAGACGTGCTATCAAGGCTCAAGAGCGTCAACGCCATTTTAGGTGAACTATTCAAAATTATAGCATAGATTTTCCCAAAAGTTCAGTCAAGCCGACTTAAACTTGGGTTAGTTTGGGTTATCATCTGAAGGCGGAAAACATGCTTTTCAGACTCGCCTTTACCAAGTAACCAAAAATAAGGCTTTAATGCGATTTTGTTGAAACTCGCTGCGTTTTAGCCCTCAGGTGTTGGCTATAGACTGTCAAAATTTCAAGTCAGTACTTGTTCCCGTTTGGGAGTTACGAAATTTTGAAAAGTAACTGATTTTGACTTTGAAAAATCACTTTTTGGGGGAAAGTTTCCCAATTCGGCAAAACTCAATGGCTAGTGCAAATTGGCTGGAACTTTGTACGCATTGTACTCAAGGCTTTTTCTATGAATGTGCAAAGTTGCAAGCTTTTATTTGGTCCAGGGTAGGAATTAGGAATTTTTCAACCCCCAATGGATAATCTGAATGAACTGAAACTTTTTGCATAAACAACTCAAGCCTTTCTCTATAAATATGCAAAAAATGAGCTTTTATTTAGTGCAGGATGGGAATGGAGATTTTATAAGGCAATTCTACACATTTTTGAAACTTCGCTTTTTAACGCAATATTTAAAAACTGCGGAAAACTCAATCGGTAATCTTAAAGAACTGAACGTGTGTGTATCCGTGAACCAATCGGGGTTTTTTCTATAAACATGCAAAAGTTCACGCATTTATTAATTGCAGGGTGGAGATTAGGAATTTTTAGAGAGTTGCGCAATTTTCAAAAATCACTATTTAATGCAGAGTTTTAAAATTCCTAAGACCCAAAGACTAATCTGAATGAACTGAAACTTTCTGCACGAACTACTCAGGGTGTTTCTATAAATATCTAAAAAATTACGATTTTTTTTTGTTCATAGTGGAAATTTAGAATTTAGAAACATATGAAGAGTTGGCTCAGCGCGATTTTGAAAAATCACTTATTAAGGGAATATTAAAAAAATTCGGGAAACCCCGGATATAATCTGAATGGTCTGAAACTTTCTGCTTAAACGACTCAAGGGTTTTTCTAGAAGTGTCCAAAATTTTCAAAACTTTCAAACAAAATTTCAGGCCTTTATTCTCCGGAGGGTAGAAATTATACATTTTTATAGGCAGGTCTGCACGATTTTAAAAAATTGCTTTAAGGTCAAGTTTAAGAACTTTACAAAACGATGGAAACTCTGTGTATGTCGAACTCAAGGGTTTTTCCATACACATACAGTTCAAGCTCGTAATTGCTCCAGGGTGGGAATTTGACATTTTTAGAATCAGGTTTGCTCAATTTTTAGTCCAAATTTAAAATTTGGGAACAATTTGAGCCTTTGGCGGCTATAAATCTCCAAGAAGTCGGCCTTTAATCTGCTCCTGCTATCAGAATAATTTTGTGAAAATTTGCATTCATTGAGCTCAAGGGTTGATCTATAATTGTCCAAAATGTCAGGATTTTTTTGCGCTCGGGGTTGGAAGTTTCTAATTGGTATAAGCGGTGTGAACCATTTTTTTAATTCACTTTCTGCTGTAATTTTGGTACCATTTGCGGACTGGAGTGCGTAAAACTCTCTATGCTTTTGCTATAAATGCTCAAAATTCCAGGCTTTTATCTGGTCTAGGGTAGGAGTTATGAATTTTTCGAGACTGGTTTGCACGCTTTGGGAAAATCACTTTTTGAGGTCAAATCACTTTCAAAGTTTTCCAAAACTATGGAATCTGAGAAAGTTTCCCTGCGATTGCAGGGTACCCGATAGGAATTTTTAGAAACAAGGCTGAATCCTTTGAAAAAATAATTTTTAACGTGTTAAATTAAATAAAAATTAACATAATAAAAAGTGGACTTCAAGACTTCTCCGCTGGCTACAAATGAGAGAAACTTTGCACGCATTGAACTCAGGGCTTTTTCTATAAATATATAAAGTTTCACGCTTTGACCTGTTCCACGGTACGAGCTACGCATTGTTAGAAACAGGGCTGCACGCTTTGGAAAACACCTTTTAAAGAAAAGTTCTAAAATTTCACAAAAATCCTTCGTTAGTGATAAATGACTCACACGTTATGTTAATGGAACTCAAGGCTTTTCTTCTAAATATCCGAACTTTCAGACGTTCACCTGATCCACTGCAAAAATTCCACCTCTTTTAGGAGAAAAAATGTGTCTAATTTTCCCTTAGAGGTTTCATAGATGAAGAAATTCGGTTCCAAATAAATAACCTCAACAAAGGGCAAGGAAATGAGGGGCGTAGAAGACTTTCCTTTATAACCCGAGGAGCGATTGCATGAAAGACAACGAAACAACTGAGTGAAGAAAAAAAGAGCTGGCAATTTTCAACATTGCGTTAGAATAATTGTGTGTAAGTCGGTCATACCACAAGTTTGGCGGCGGCCGCCAATGACCCTCATCTACGCTTTTTGTTTAAAAATCTACATAGAAACAAGAGTGGTACCACCGACTAGTAAAGTAACCTTCAACATCGACAACGACGTTTTTATGTTTTGCTATACCTTTTTATCAACCACTCAAGCAAGAAGCGTCATGCTTTAACGTGCACTTCTTACAAAATAAGTACCTGGTTGTCAAAGAAGTGTTGTTTTGGAACGAAACAATTTCAATATCAAGCAATCGACTTTTTGTCCACTAATTTGTCATCGCCTGGCCTGCTATATAAAAATAGATTTTTCAATTTCTTCCATTTGCCTCGTCAGAAACCGATAAACATATGTAAATAACCGTTAAAACCACTTCGATGGATCGTTTTGAGAACTGTATTTCCATTTTGGGTTCCATATGGAAAATCTGTTTTTTAAAAAGTTAATCTAGAATTTATCAGATTTTTAGGAGCTCTTGAGGTTTAAAACCTACCTAAAACCATTTAAAAGATATGAACCTCTTCTAATTAGACGCAACTAAAATAGATCACCTGGAATGCGAAAATAAGGGCGCTACTATTTTCAAAAATCCGCGAAAAGCTAATTGGAACGCCACTTCATAAAATGTTCAAATCTGCACATGCGAGCAGCATAAATGCCATGAAAGAAAAACTACAACCCTGGTTGCCATCTACTTCTACAAAATAAAATGCTGCCCGGATCCAGACCGCTGAAATTCCCTAAAACCCCGATTTTT
>NW_026017213.1:2249335-2250511 GCF_020466585.1 Dendroctonus ponderosae
ACGACATTTATTCCTACCAAGTTGACCCTTTTTATCATCGGCCTCAAAACCGCAAAATTTATCTATTTGATGGGAGTAGTTATCATTTTTCAGTTCCAAGTCCTGAATATTTGAACTGTTTGGGATAAAAAGCGTGTTTTATGACAATTGTGCCCACCGATCGCAGTTTTGGATTCACTTTTTCAACTTCACTTCAATGTTTTGTGTATTTAAACTGTCAATTATTTCCACCAAAAAGACGATTTTTCTAGTTTTAGTTTCAATACGTCAGGATTGTTCATTCGGCGCAGGACAGATTTACGTAGTTTTGCATTTTCAGGCAGTTTCAAGTGAAAAGATTGCCAAATATTCCCACTAATTTCGCGCAGTTGGTCTTTCCGATGCAAAATATCGTAGTATTTGCCTCAGAATCGGTTTGTCTGGTGAAAAAAGCATAAGAAATTTTGGTTACTGTTTTGTAGAATTATTGCAATTTGGGGCATATGTATAGTTTTGAACCTAAATCGAACACGTATTCCTACTGCATTCATGATTGCACCACTGTTATACGAAAAATAGACTTAAAACGGGCAATTATTCCCACCGAATTGGCACTTTTTTAGTCATCGGCCTCAGAACCTCAGAAAGTGAGAATTCGGTTGAAATAATTGTTCCATGCTCGTATATTTGAACTGTTTGTGTTTGAAATTGCAAGTTCTTCTGACAATTGTGCTCACCGAATTTACAATTTTATCATTTAGGACATCAATGCACTTTTGCCGAAAAAATCAGGTATTTTCTTTTTATGCACTTTCTAGCAAAAAGAAGTCAAATACCCCAACTAATTTTGCTCACTTGGTATTTTTGACCTAAAACCGACAGTAAAGTAACTACATGTACTAGTTGTGTAACAATTATACAAAAAAAACGACAATTTTATGCAAACTGTCAACTGTCAACTATTCTTACCAAATTGGCACAGCTTTATATATTGGCCTCACTTTTAAGTTCCAAGCTTTGTTTCATCTGTTTGTGTTAAAAGTGCGAGGTTTTTTTTCCAGAAATTCAAATTGTACCCACCAATTTCAGCTTTACGTCACTCAGGACACCAATCGCAGGTTTGTCTTCGGTTTTTCAGCGGAAAGAGAACAGCAGTTTTTAAACAAATAGATAAAATCAAGGATTTGACGCAAATCT
>NW_026017213.1:2250611-2252250 GCF_020466585.1 Dendroctonus ponderosae
CCTGAAGTTTCACGAAATCAGCTGCACAGTGCAACCGAAACGCGAATGTCCAGTGGATGGTTGCAATTGGTCCGGTAGACTGGATGAAATGCAGAGTGAACACTTTAAAACTCACGAAAACAGCATGTTGATCTTCCGCAACGTGATTAAATGTCTGACATCTGGCTCCGATTTCTATATGCTGATTCTCGGCAAGTTTGTGCTGGTTCGTTACGTAAGGGAGGAGTTCGGGGAGGTCTTCCAGCACGATTTTACTCTGAAATTGAGCGAAGAGGTGCAGACAGATACGAAACTATTTGGTTTCGTCACGTTCGATTCGGATTGGGACCGGAAACTCCCATTGCAGCAGATTGAAGGCAACTGCTCTGTGAGAAGCATTAGAAGGAAAATTGAGCTGTTTGAGTGTAAAACAAAAAATTAAAGTTCAACATATTCAAAATATACAAACAGAAACGGTCATCCCAATGAAAACTTCAATATCAAAAGCAGCATTATTATTCCTAAATATATTTACAATATTTTAAGTAAAGTTAGGTATAATGTGATTTTTGTGAAATATTAAATCAATAAAATATGAAATTCACTCACCCCATGTAACCAATCGAATGTCGCTGCCAAGTCCAATTTTCATATAGCCGATAGGCACCAACCCCCCCTTATCAAACGTTGAAAATACCGTAGAATCAGTTCCATGATGAGTTTTTCCCGCTGAATTTGCTTGAAAATGCTACAACCCCAAACGGCATAAAACATTTTTTTAAGACAATGTGAGGCCGAAAACCTATTAAAGAATGCATTTAAAACAAACCTACAAGCACGTTTTGGGAATTATCATGTTTTACCTGCAGATTTCTACTCTTTATTGGGCAGGCTGAAAATACACACTGATTATCGTCATCGCCTCAAACATTCCAGACCCTAAAGGGAAACTCACAAATTCACTTACTATAGTGGCAAATTTTATTTAATACCAGTACACTGTTATATCATAGGTATAATAAACTAGGAATTCTCAATACAATTCTGCAAAAGATCCCTATACAACCCCTTGCTCATCGCGTCCAGGTGGACTACCCAGATAGCCCAAAATATTACATACATATTTAGGAAATATTTATATGTTTGCTAAATATTTCAGATCAAAAGCAAATATTTCTTAAATATTATTTTTAAAATATTTGTTTCTAATATTTAATTAGCATGAAACAAATAAGTTATTAATAATTTTCTTATTACATAATACTTTTTGTACCTATATATAACAACCTTAACACCTAAAAAGTTACTAATACATTATTTTAATAAGTGGGAACAAACTTTAGAACATAATATTTCAATTTTCATTGGTTAATGAATAGAAATTATTTCAGAGGAAAGAAAATATTTTTTAAATATTATTTAAATGATATTTCAAAAATATTTGTTTCTAATATTTAATTAACATGAAGCACATAAATTAAGAATAGTTTTTCATAGTACCAAAACTTTTTGTATTTATATATAACACCATTAACACCCAAAACGTTATTATATTATTTTTAATAAGTGTGAAACAAATAAAATAATAACAGTTTTTTTTAGTACGTAATACTTTTTGTGTCTATATATAACACCACTAACACGCAAAAAGTTACTAATA
>NW_026017213.1:2252350-2254513 GCF_020466585.1 Dendroctonus ponderosae
AAAAATAATATTTAAGAAATATTTGCTTTTGATCTGAAATATTTAGCAAACATATAAATATTTCCTAAATATGTATGTAATATTTTGGGCTATCTGGGTAGTCCACCTGGACGCGATGAGCAAGGGGTTGTATAGGGATCTTTTGCAGAATTGTATTGAGAATTCCTAGTTTATTATACCTATGATATAACAGTGTACTGGTATTAAATAAAATTTGCCACTATAGTAAGTGAATTTGTGAGTTTCCCTTTAGGGTCTGGAATGTTTGAGGCGATGACGATAATCAGTGTGTATTTTCAGCCTGCCCAATAAAGAGTAGAAATCTGCAGGTAAAACATGATAATTCCCAAAACGTGCTTGTAGGTTTGTTTTAAATGCATTCTTTAATAGGTTTTCGGCCTCACATTGTCTTAAAAAAATGTTTTATGCCGTTTGGGGTTGTAGCATTTTCAAGCAAATTCAGCGGGAAAAACTCATCATGGAACTGATTCTACGGTATTTTCAACGTTTGATAAGGGGGGGTTGGTGCCTATCGGCTATATGAAAATTGGACTTGGCAGCGACATTCGATTGGTTACATGGGGTGAGTGAATTTCATATTTTATTGATTTAATATTTCACAAAAATCACATTATACCTAACTTTACTTAAAATATTGTAAATATATTTAGGAATAATAATGCTGCTTTTGATATTGAAGTTTTCATTGGGATGACCGTTTCTGTTTGTATATTTTGAATATGTTGAACTTTAATTTTTTGTTTTACACTCAAACAGCTCAATTTTCCTTCTAATGCTTCTCACAGAGCAGTTGCCTTCAATCTGCTGCAATGGGAGTTTCCGGTCCCAATCCGAATCGAACGTGACGAAACCAAATAGTTTCGTATCTGTCTGCACCTCTTCGCTCAATTTCAGAGTAAAATCGTGCTGGAAGACCTCCCCGAACTCCTCCCTTACGTAACGAACCAGCACAAACTTGCCGAGAATCAGCATATAGAAATCGGAGCCAGATGTCAGACATTTAATCACGTTGCGGAAGATCAACATGCTGTTTTCGTGAGTTTTAAAGTGTTCACTCTGCATTTCATCCAGTCTACCGGACCAATTGCAACCATCCACTGGACATTCGCGTTTCGGTTGCACTGTGCAGCTGATTTCGTGAAACTTCAGGCTGGAACAGCCGAATATCTTCTTGCAAGCGGGCCATTTACACTCGTACTTAATTTTGCCGCACAGCTCAAATTCGCTGATTGTAAACCCGTGATCAAAGAGTTCTTCTTGGTAGTGTTTAACAAGGTAGTCGAAGCATAACGTGCAGATGAAGTGTCGGGTTCTACCCCGATAAATGAAATGAGCTTCTTGCCGATTTGCGTTCTTTTTTATAATATTGTGGTTGCCGCAATGAAAGCACGTGGGAGAAAAGTTTTTCAGTTCCCCGAAGTTGAGAAAGTTGCTTCTGTCAACTACCTCTTCAACATAAATAATTTTGCCCAGAATTCATTTCCGAATACAGGTTATTGCCTGAAATTTGTAAAATAAAGAGCGACAGGTACAATAACTGAAACATGAAAGCTGCAGCTAACGCGAAGTACTGTAAAGTCGCAAGTAACATTGTTTAAGAGATATTGCTTCTCTCAATAGGGTGTTCTCACTTTTTTTTAATGTTGATATATAGAAAGTAGTTATGGCAACATTACGGTGATATATTTTTTTTGCAAAAAAGTCAATAATAATTTTAAAGCGAATTTAGATTCAAATCAGATATTTTCCGCCAAAAACGCCGAATCCGTATCGTCGGTTGCCTATCCCGATTGTGACGTAGCAGGTCATGTCAACAAAGTGTCTCTTGTTTATTTTGGTGTTTCGCAGCTTTGTTTTATTATTTAAGTTATTGTGATTATCATTATTTTATTAATTATTATTATCTTGGATAATGGAGAATAGTGACATGTATGGATCACAAAATAAGTGGTGTTTTGTGCCAGGATGCAAGAAAACCTCAATAAGTGCTCCAAACAAACTCTTTCTAACCGTTCCCCATGATTACGCACGTAAAGTTTTAGGGTTCAAAGCAGCTAGACGTGATGTTCCTAAATCAAAATCAATGTTTTTTGTTGCGAGGATCATTTTAATGAAAGTACGAACAAAAAGCTAATGATGAGG
>NW_026017213.1:2254613-2258957 GCF_020466585.1 Dendroctonus ponderosae
AAAAATAATATTTAAGAAATATTTGCTTTTGATCTGAAATATTTAGCAAACATATAAATATTTCCTAAATATGTATGTAATATTTTGGGCTATCTGGGTAGTCCACCTGGACGCGATGAGCAAGGGGTTGTATAGGGATCTTTTGCAGAATTGTATTGAGAATTCCTAGTTTATTATACCTATGATATAACAGTGTACTGGTATTAAATAAAATTTGCCACTATAGTAAGTGAATTTGTGAGTTTCCCTTTAGGGTCTGGAATGTTTGAGGCGATGACGATAATCAGTGTGTATTTTCAGCCTGCCCAATAAAGAGTAGAAATCTGCAGGTAAAACATGATAATTCCCAAAACGTGCTTGTAGGTTTGTTTTAAATGCATTCTTTAATAGGTTTTCGGCCTCACATTGTCTTAAAAAAATGTTTTATGCCGTTTGGGGTTGTAGCATTTTCAAGCAAATTCAGCGGGAAAAACTCATCATGGAACTGATTCTACGGTATTTTCAACGTTTGATAAGGGGGGGTTGGTGCCTATCGGCTATATGAAAATTGGACTTGGCAGCGACATTCGATTGGTTACATGGGGTGAGTGAATTTCATATTTTATTGATTTAATATTTCACAAAAATCACATTATACCTAACTTTACTTAAAATATTGTAAATATATTTAGGAATAATAATGCTGCTTTTGATATTGAAGTTTTCATTGGGATGACCGTTTCTGTTTGTATATTTTGAATATGTTGAACTTTAATTTTTTGTTTTACACTCAAACAGCTCAATTTTCCTTCTAATGCTTCTCACAGAGCAGTTGCCTTCAATCTGCTGCAATGGGAGTTTCCGGTCCCAATCCGAATCGAACGTGACGAAACCAAATAGTTTCGTATCTGTCTGCACCTCTTCGCTCAATTTCAGAGTAAAATCGTGCTGGAAGACCTCCCCGAACTCCTCCCTTACGTAACGAACCAGCACAAACTTGCCGAGAATCAGCATATAGAAATCGGAGCCAGATGTCAGACATTTAATCACGTTGCGGAAGATCAACATGCTGTTTTCGTGAGTTTTAAAGTGTTCACTCTGCATTTCATCCAGTCTACCGGACCAATTGCAACCATCCACTGGACATTCGCGTTTCGGTTGCACTGTGCAGCTGATTTCGTGAAACTTCAGGGTGGAACAGCCGAATATCTTCTTGCAAGCGGGCCATTTACACTCGTACTTAATTTTGCCGCACAGCTCAAATTCGCTGATTGTAAACCCGTGATGATCAGAGTTCTTCTTGGCAGTGTTTAACAAGGTAGTCGAAGCATAACGTGCAGATGAAGTGTCGGGTTCTACCGCGATAAATGAAATGAGCTTCATGCCGATTTGCGTTCTTTTTTATAATATTGTGGTCGCCGCAATGAAAGCACGTGGGAGAAAAGTTTTTCAGTTCCCCGAAGTTGAGAAAGTTGCTTCTGTATCCCAATGATATTGTCGGATCCTTCTGCAGCAGTTCTCCATCCACGTAAATAACAGTTTCAAATGAGTCCATTTTCTTAGGCTGAGCTGAGATGGTAGTCTATCGTTGCTAAAGCACTAGTGTTTCACACACTCACTCACTGCTTGCTGAAGAATAACAAGTTGTGAATATCAGCTTGGTAATGTTTGGACCAGCATGCGCCCGGATAAAGAAATTGTCTCGTTGCATTTTTCAAACTGGTTCGAGTAAAGGCGCCCATACATTGTCAAACATTTTACGCAACATACATATGCCTTGGGAAAAGGATTTTTTGACGTATGGCAGTGTTTGATGTGTTGGTTGCGCCAATGTTTGATGGGTTTATCTATCTATCAATATGCGCAACACGTTGTGTAGTGTATTGTGCTGTTTGACACTTTCACGCTTTGTTTCTTGCTGTCTTGCGGTACGATTTACCAGTATTTATGACCCTGTCAACTACCTCTTCAACATAAATAATTTTGCCGCCGCAAAAAACGCCGAATCCGTATCGTCGGTTGCCTATCCCGATTGTGACGTAGCAGGTCATATCAACAAAGTGTCTCAATTCCACATATCCGATATCGCCATATTGTTCTCGTTATGCCTAAAATACAAATTTAAGAGTTCATTTTACTTTTAAAGAGTAACTAATAACGAATTTACTGATTTTTACTTACGCTGCTGCTTTGACACCCTTAGATTCGGCTGAATTAAAGCGTTCGTCGTTTTTTAAAAATTCGGTAACCATAAAATATGTACACATGGTAAATTGTGATTTGATTTAATTAATTCGATACACAATTTGGTTGATAGTGTATGGGCCTCTTTATACTTTTCTTCCCATGGAAACTGCTGATTACGATCCGCCGATGTCAATAATTTCAATATAAATACAAATGTGAGAAGTGATTATTTCTCGGAAGCTATAAAATTTTTCCTGTTCGTCTACATACTTCTTATCATCATTATATGGGGCATACGTAAAGAATAGGAATCCGACATCAACACGGTCAATGCAAATTCTTGCACCCTTTTTGGAACAACTTTGGAACACCAAGAGCAGAAAAGCTATCGCTGCAAGACTAAAACGTCTATTTTTTAAGCCCAACAAGAACAAATTCAAAAACAATTAGTTAAATTGTTGAACAGTTTCAAAGTACACAAACAGCACAACGTTCCTCCTGATACTCTTCACCGAGTCGTCGCCCTCAATCTTCTTCAGGAGTGTGTGGTTAACCGATACTAAACCCACTGGTTTCGCGAAGCTCAGCACCTCTTTGCACACTTTCAGAGAGAAATTGTGCTGGAAAACCTCGCCTAACTCCTCAGCAACATATCGAGCCAGCACAAACTGGCCCAGGATCAGCAAATAGAAGTCCTTGCCCGATTCCAGCTTCAGCACCACGTTGCGTAAGATCAACTTGCTGTTTTCATGGGTTTTGAAGTGTTGACTCTCCATTTCGTCCAGTTTACCGGACCAACCGCAACCGTCCACTGGACATTCGCGTTTCGGCTGCACTGCGCAGCTGATTTCGTGCTTCTTCAGGGTGGAACCGCCGAAGATCTGCTTACAAGCCGGCCATTGACACTCGAATTTGATTTTTCCGCACAGCAAATGTTCGATGGTTCTGCACTCGTCAAGAATGGGTTTGCCATCGACGCAGGTATGGCTGTATTTCTTCAGGCTGTAGTCGAAGCAATAGTAGCAGAAGAAGTGCTTGAAGCTGCCGCAGCGATGCCAGAAATACTTGGCTCCGTAGCTGAGATTGTGGTCGCCGCAATGGAAGCAGATGGGCCGCAAGTCTTTCAGCTTCCTGAAGTTGAGGAAGCTGCTGTCGGACCCCAGTGCTACTGTCGGATACTCTTCCTTCACTTCTTCGTCCAGGTAGATCGCGTTTTTGGGCAGCAGTTGCTCCATTTCTGACTGAGCGTGTCGTTTATTGCTACTTAAGTGCGAGCGTTTTGCGTAAATATCAGCTTATCTGCTAGGACATCTTACCTAATTCCCAGGTAATCGTTTTAAATTTGCGTCATTGATTGTTTATCGGTTCAAACACCTGAAGCTCGAGCGTATTTTTTATTGAATATCGGGAAAAACTTTGGTATTTCAATACATACGTGCTTCAAACGCAAACTGGGTTTCAAGTTTAACCGCCACCAAACTGCTGCCAATGTATAGAGATTAATTTTTTGATATTTGCATAACAATTCTTATGCAAATATCCAAAAATTCTCAAGCATCGAACATTTTTTTGAAGTTTTCTGATTTTACCTTAAAAAGTTTCGTCTTCAAAGGTACTTGAAATGTAAGCAAGAGCAGGAAAGCGCTAAAATTTTGAATGTGGATAAAAGTCTGACTTCTTAAGCGACATCAGCTTTAGTCCTGCAGAAATTTCCTTTAATTTTTGACAAATTTTTCAAAAGTTACTGAAAAAACTAGTTTCTTAATCGAGCGCATTTGACTTCCAAACTCTTTAAAATGCCTACAAAGGGCAAAAAATTTCGATTTTTCCTAACAAGATCCGTCTCCTTTAGTGACTATGCACTTTAGTGACAAAATTCACTGCCATACTGTACATGCTGTTTCATGTAAATTTGTCTTATCCCGAATTTAATAGTTTTCGAGGTAGAGGATGGCAAAGGATGAATACAATATTTTTTTAGTTTTACTAGATTCATATTTCACTATAGATTTTTTAGACGGACAAATCCAAATTTTCTATAACCTTGTTTGTGGTTCTTAGAGGGCTCTACCTGCTTAGTCTGGAGCCATTTAAAACATCGGACTTCTTTGGGATTCAAAATATCACTTTTTCTCTGGCCATATCGCGTTCGATATTTACTAAACAAGCAAATCTGTT
>NW_026017213.1:2259324-2259567 GCF_020466585.1 Dendroctonus ponderosae
GAAATTTAAATTTGTAGATCTAAAAAAGAACCCAACGGCCAAAACACATTTTTTTGGTAGTAGTAATACTGTTTGAAAAGCTATTTAGAAAAAACGAAAATTTTATTTGCTCTTAATTTGTCACCCAATCAAACACTGTAAACGCAATATGTTTTCCTAAATAATCTCTGGCAGTGAATTTTGCCACATTAGTTGACGACCACCCTGTATAAACTGCTCGATAAAATTAACGCTACACGGAGA
>NW_026017213.1:2259667-2259772 GCF_020466585.1 Dendroctonus ponderosae
GCTTAGTCTGGAGCCATTTAAAACATCGGACTTCTTTGGGATTCAAAATATCACTTTTTCTCTGGCCATATCGCGTTCGATATTTACTAAACAAGCAAATCTGTT
>NW_026017213.1:2260139-2261355 GCF_020466585.1 Dendroctonus ponderosae
GAAATTTAAATTTGTAGATCTAAAAAAGAACCCAACGGCCAAAACACATTTTTTTGGTAGTAGTAATACTGTTTGAAAAGCTATTTAGAAAAAACGAAAATTTTATTTGCTCTTAATTTGTCACCCAATCAAACACTGTAAACGCAATATGTTTTCCTAAATAATCTCTGGCAGTGAATTTTGCCACATTAGTTGACGACCACCCTGTATAAACTGCTCGATAAAATTAACGCTACACGGAGAGATTTGAACTAACTGAAACTGGATACATTCTGATTGCTGCGAGCAATTTCATTTTTGTTTAAAGCATTATTTAGTGCAATTTATTCCTGTTTAGATAACGTTTCTATAGGGTGAAAAATGAAACAAAGTAAAATTGATGAAAGTTCCACATGCTCTCAGTTGAAGAGAAAAAAAACGTTTGTTTGTACCTATTTCAACGCTACAGGCATTGAGATAAATAAACCTAGTATCTCAACAAAAGTTCTTGAATTTTTCTCTCATTTCGTCTTAAAAAAATTAACCTTTTGGTATTCCAGTGATCAATTTCTTTTGTTAGCCGATTAGTATCGCTAAGACTCATGTGGAACTCATGTAAAACTTAGAATTGTCTTCAGAAAAAACTCCAATATACCGGGGTTCATGACTGAACGAAATATTTGAAACGAAACTTCACTTAGTTGAAAATCTTGTAGAATTACAGATTTCTCTAGAATTTCTGATTTGGCTAATTTGAATAATGCAACCCTGTATATCGAATTTTCGTCTTAAATTCTCTATGAAGTTTTAGCTTCGATCGTGAAATTTGGACCAACAGCAGAAAAGTCATCGCTGCAAAACCAACAAGTTGATTTTTTGAGACCACGTTGTAAATAGAAGAGATGGCCTAAAATGTGAAAACATTTTCGAACTGGTGTTTGGTTTATCTTTAGACTTTTGGTGTTAAAATCCAAATTTCCTTTTTTATGACCGACAAGGCATATAACGAACTTTCTAAACTTTTGCACTTTTTTATCTAATACCCTGAAATTAATCTGAGGTGGTTAATTTTAACAAAAAACAAACTGGGCTCAATAACGCTTCAAACAGAAACCAGATCGCACCAAGAAGTCGGAACTTATCCAGTTGCAAGTTAGGGCAAATTTGGTTGTGAAGATGTTCATTTTGTTACAAATAAATGACTTGGTTTAAGTTACAAGCGTCAAAAGTGTTTTCA
>NW_026017213.1:2261455-2263746 GCF_020466585.1 Dendroctonus ponderosae
GGAAGTTCGTTATAAACGGGTTCGTTATAACCAGTAAAAAAATACGTTGGTCTTTATGGACGACGTTTCAATTAAAGGAAAAAAGTTCGTTTTAATCGAAAGTTCACTATAACCGGGTTCATTATAAGCGGACTTTACTGTATATTATAAATATATTTTATGACCTTTAGGCGCTTTAGTCTGCATTCTGGGGTATCATTAACTTTAACAGCAGCAAAATTCTAGTAGAAAACCACTAATAAAATAGATTATTTTACGTGACAACTCTGACCATCGAAATCGGTGGAAAACGGAGCAAAAAAGTTAAATTTGCTGGATCTGAGCAATCCCTATTAAAGTGCAAGAACCCTTTAGTTTCGACTGTAATTAATAACATAAAAACACCAAAATTGATACAAAATATCTCTGCCTTAGACAACCGTGACCTATTAAAAATCTAATCTTTTCTGAAGGAAAATGAAAAATTTCACAAACCCAATACCGAATCCAAAAACTCCCTCGTCGTCCCTCGTCGAATAAATATTAATTGCAACAATGTAATAAAATACAAGTCAATAATATGGGACTAAAAGTTCTACAACTATATGGCAACCAGGGGAAACGTAATGCCAAACTTACCGAAAGCTGCATCGTGCCACCTGGAAAGAAAGAAAAAAACGTGTTTAGTACAGCAGGAAATTTGTCCGAGTCAGCAAAGCAAAGAGAGAATTATGAAGAATCCATAAAACTTCAGTTCTTTTCGAAAAACTCAGCTCAGTTCAAGCTAAAACATTTACAAATTAGAAATCATTATTACCAGCATTCTGCAAGCTGGCGCTCTATCCTCCATTTTCTGTTCATAATATCACATGAAGTCACAGTGTGGAAAAAAATTCTTGTCCTTAAACCTAATAACTCAAGATTGGGCCAACTGATTGGGATTAAATTTTGCGCGACTATACTTAACGTAATGTAGAATAAGCGAAAAATATATGTAAGACCTAAAAATAATTTCCACAGCCGCCAAATTTATGAGGAAATACGGAATTTTGCACTTTTTGCTACAAAGTGAATCAGAGCTTTATAGCAAGGGAAAATTGTTTTCCGCAAGCAATGTTCAATTATATAATAGTTTTTACGAGCAATTGTTTAACTACGATAAGGATAATATTTTGCATAATTCAAATTTCAGTGTGAATGTTTTTTTCTGAATAGGGATTTTCCGCAATTACATCGGGGAAAAATTTGATAATTTTTAGTTTTGTTGATAAATTCTTGGTTGAGATTAAAAATTATGTAAGAATACTGGAAAATTTAACAACAAAATAAAATAATTGTCATTTTACCACCAAAAGTCACGTTTTTTAGGGTTCAATCGATTTTTCCGGAAAAATCATAAACCGAAGACGCTTTTTGCTTAGATTTGAGTTCAGCAGATTAAAATACACAACCAACTTTGCTTGCGTAAAAATGTGCACTTGCCATAAAGCTATGATTGACTTTATGGGAAAAGCATAAAATTCCCTATTTCCCCGTGAATTTGCGGGCAGTGAATATTATTTTAGCTCTTACTTATATTTTTCCTATAATCCACGTTACGTCAAGTACACTCGAGCCAAATTTCATGCAAATCAGTCGGCCCAATCTTCAGATATTAGGTTTAGGATCAAGAAAAAAATCCCACTGTGCGGCACTTGATCACACAATGAAAATGCATTTCGAATTAAAAACTTAAAGGCCACAATGATTCAATATTTTCCATCTCAGAATGCGATTCACGACACCAAAGGGTTGCAGACCGATTTCGTCCATTACCCGTAATTAACCGAATATTCAGACACTTTCCGAGAAACTCAAGCGATATCGAAATTTTGCCGCATTGAACAGGCAGCGAACTACAGAACGCCTTTTGGATGAATCACTGCTGCGCCGTTCAATTGTTCAATTTACGTTTTTTCATTGCTGGATATTTTGTAGAATAGAAGCTGGAATTTTGTGCGCCTGCTCTTTTGGATGGTTAACGTATGACGCATTAGAATTTTTTATACTAAATTAAACCGTCGTTTGATGTAATTTTTATGAAATTGTCACCCGTTTGAGCTCGATATTTTGTGCAAAGGCTTGCTAAATGACAGACTCGCATTCAATTTAATGCTTCTTTGGTAGCATCATTAAAAGCGACTTGTAAAGGCTTTATTTTGCTCGGAACAAGCGACGGAAAACTTAACTGGATCATCTGAAAGTAAATAGTTTCCCAAATACAGGGTGCCAAAGTGCAAATTTTTAATCCCTAGATTCTTAACCAGTTTTAG
>NW_026017213.1:2264572-2280319 GCF_020466585.1 Dendroctonus ponderosae
AAAGTAAAACAAATGAACGCTAAAGAAAAGTGCTTCTTTTTGATCATCGCTTCTGTTCGCAAAATGGCACTTTTTGATTCATTCGAATAAAAATTTGTGTTTGGAGAACTTTTAGGGATGTTCAAGTTTCGCTACTTTGTTGGCCATATTGCGTTCTGCGATATTTTCTAAACCAAAAATACCGATGATTTTGACGAAAAATGCCTCAAAGTGCGGAACCCAACGATCCTGTTCGACGAACCCAAATTGAATCACATTTTCCGATGTTAGTCGAGGTTATCGACAGATAGACTGTCTGTCATTGAACCAAAAGTTGTCTCCGGCATGGCGAAATCCCATTGGTTTTCATGCGGCGAATTGTGCGAAAATCGCACTTGATAACCGATGAAAGTGCTTTTTAATGTCGATGGAACTGATTAGATAACAGTGACGGCTTATTTTCCTGCACCAGACCGATAAGATCATTGCGTTAATCAAAGTTAACTAACTTTGATTGTAATTAATTTCATAATTTTTGCCACTCTTTTTCTTTGTGTTCAAGAAGATTTTAAATTTTCGGCTGTACTGGGAACAACAACAACACCAAGCGGGGTTTGGTTGAGCGTTCAGTTCGGCCTTGGTCGAAAATCGTTTGTTTGGTTGGATGAAGCAACGGATCCGTTCTAGGAATTCTGCAAAGTTGCGGACTTTGCTGTTTATTATCGCACCGGGCGGAATCAATCAAATCAGCTCTGTTCTCTAGCGGAATTCGAGAAGCGATTTGGGCTTTTTGTCGTTCAATTATCCATTCCACCTTGCATTTTTCGTTTCAATACCGTATCGCTTTCGCAATCCGGTCGGCAATTTCATTCGCGCTAATTATAACGCTTTTGCAGAACAAAACAATTAGCCGAATCCATTTTTCAAGGTGCACAGAACACGCCACTGTTCGCTTCCCATCCATGTCTAGGTGTTCGGTATCGGACCAGGAACACGCAGTTTTAACCAACAATTCATTTAATTCATATAAATTTCTGGGGATTTGCTGGATTTTCACACTTGGATAATTCGGGCCTTTGAACAAACAATTATTTTTTTTGAAAATATCGGGCAGTTGAAGAAATCTATTGTTATTTTTACTTTGATCGCTTTAGAGGTTAGAAATTTAGTGAGACTTTTGTGATAACACTAGATCGTTCGGGGATATTTTCAACGGTTTTTATATGCAGAGTATTTAAACTGATGACGTCCAAAATGTTGATTTTTTCCTCCCAGCTCTTTAGAGGTTAGGAATTTCCCACTACTCTAAGCGGCAAACGATAGTTTTCGAGACGCCCTACCGAAAAGGTTCTAATCACTGATTAGCTATTTCTACCCACTTTTTAGCTACACGGCTACAAACTTCCAGAACCTCAGTGTTGACATTTTTTATTTTAATTTTTTAGAGGTTAAGAATTCCTGATAAAACCTAACTGATACAAAATATCCGTACCACTTATTGAGTATTTCCCACCGTTCTGAGATACGACGTTTTTAAATTTTCAAACGCCTGCCAATAGGCACAGTTTTCGGCAATTTAAAAAAAATTGATATCGCAATTACAGGCCGAAAACTGCTTTTTCCAAAAGTTCCTTACAATGATTGCGATATTTCAAGTCGTTTCTAAGGTACGAGGCATTTAAACCTTTCGAGACTCAAGGTTTGATATTTTTGCTTCTTTCTCTTTAGAGGTTAGAAAGTTCTGTTGTCGTTTTGTTATCAAACGTCAACAATCGTGAAATAGTCTTAAACCTAATCGGAATAGTGGATGAAACCGGTTCAATCCGTGTTAGTTTTCCTTCGCAGGGATTCTAAAACTATACAGACTTCAAGACAGAAGAGAATGCAAAGATTTCTGATAATAAAAATCTGGTTTGCACGTCTAGATCAGTTGTGTAGGTTAAAGGTATTTCAGTGGAAAATGTATTCAAATTAGAGTAGTTTCAACGGTTTTCGATCTGTCGTCTTATTTTCTTCTTTAACTCTTTAGAGGTTAGGAATTTCTAATGCTGCTTTAGTGTAAATGTACACCTCAAAACGAACTATCGAAAAGTCATTAGGATTTAGTAGATATTTGTAACCGTTTTTGAGACACAGACACACAAAGATTCATATTTTTGCATCTAGCTCTTCAGAGGTTAGGAATTTCTGGTCACCCCAAGTGGTAAAAGATATTTGTCGAGACGCACTATCGCTACGATTCTAACAACCAATTAGATATATCCACGCGTTATTTGACTACAGGTGGTTTTAAGCTTCCCCAACCTCAAAGTGTAAACATTTCTGCTTTTAGCTCTTTAGAGGTTAGGAATTTAATATAATAATAATAAAACCCTAGTTGCTAAAGGGAGATCGTGAGACGGACTATCGAAAAGGTCATTACGATGTAGTGAATGTTTTCAAACGTTTTTGAGATACAGAGTGTGTTAACCTTTTTTCCACCCTTACCAGTCGCTTTATCCGGAGATTTATTGCGAAACAAACCCATCCAGTTTGGCAAAAATTTTGTTAAAATAGAAGACTCAATAATCTGAAACATTTTTTTGGCTAAACGATACTTTTATCAAAAAAACGTATTCTTTATAAAACGTGCGGCCGTTCGAAAGGTGCCTGGAGATTTTTCAAACTTGTAAAATCGATGGTGTTCGAAAAAAATCCAAAAAACCTGATTTTCAAAAAACTAAATATCTCTGAAAATAAAAATCGCAGAGAAATGCCGAGCAAATGCGAGACATTTTCAGTGGATAGATAGAAAATCCGTTAAAACTTTTCGAGAATCATCAGGCTCAATAACACTCACACGCTTTCCCATGGGGGGTTTAAATGGGAGAATTTCCCTCATTACGCCCGATTTCTTCGCGATTGGTCCTAATTCTATTAAAATGTACATTTGTTTAAGTAAATCGGATCATTTGGTGTGAATTTTGGGAGTTTTATGGTGGTTTGAAGAATAAGCTCCCATCAGGGAATGTACAAAGGTCTGCTTCTTTCCCCATTAGCTCAGCCGACGATTTTTTGCGCAACAAACCAACTCATTTCAAACATTTTTGATTGCGCCGAGAAATTCCTGATTTGAAACCATAGGAATTCGATCGATTTTAGTATTTTTATTTTTTACGCAAATGCTAAATGCTTTCTATCAAAAATTGTTGGTTTTGTAAAATGCTGGGCCGAACAAAAGGCACAATTTTTGGACAACTCGAACGGTTTCCGAAAAAAGTCCAAACACACAGTTTTCAAAAACAAAATATCTCCAAAAATTGAACCAACCGAGGGGTTTCGAGCACACCATTCGATAAAAATGGCCAAAATGTGCGGAAAAATGTTTTAATTTTGCTGAAAAAAAATAATAAGGGAAAATATTGGAAAATTGGCGAATTTTTGACGATTTAAATTTAGGTCCAATTTTCAACTGACAGAGATCAATACCCTAAAAAGTTTCCGAAAATATGCCATCTTCAGGGTCAGCGACCCTGACACATACTTTACCATGCAATTTAAAGGGAAGAATCTCCTCCATTAGCCCTTATTGTACTCAATTGGCTTTCATTCTGTTGAAATTTCTTGGAAAAGTTCTGTGTGTGTGAAAATCAGATTATTTGGTGGGAGTTTGAGGGTTTTATGGTGATCTGAAGGTTTAGCTTCCCTAAGAAACCGTTGAAAAGTTTGCCTTCTTTCCCCGCTGGTTCATCGGAGGATTTTTTCCGAAACAAATCAACTCACTTTGGCATGCATTTTGTCCACATGGTTGTCTTGTAAAGAAAAATTTCCAAAAAACCACTTTTGTTTTTTGGCAAAAAATATTCTCATCCCCAAACCATAGGATTTCGATCGATTTTCATGTTTCATTTTTTGTTTTCATTCATATTTTTAATATTTTTTCTTGATTTTATTACTGATATTTTCTTCTATGAACACAGTTATGCGTTGTTAAATGCCCGGTCAGTCGAAAGGTAATTTGTGATTTTCTTCAAACTCCTAAATTCAATGGTTTCATGGAATCAAAAAAATTCAAAAACGTGATTTTCAAAAAAGTAAATATTCAAAAGTGAAATTGCAAATAAATTCTGAGGACGCTACTGTGTGAAGATGGCCAAAATACATGGAAAAAGTGGTATTGAAATTGTCTCTAAAGTGAGTAATAAGCGAGCTACTGGACGTTTTTGGTCAAATTTTGAGAATTTTTTTAACACGTTAAATTGAAGTCAAACTGGCAACAGTTGAGTGTCGACCATCTACACTTGGACCTAAAAATGTATTGGGAATTTTCGGAATTTCGTCATCTTTAGGGCGACTTTCAATGACACGACATGTTTTTTTCGGTGATTTCGACCGATTTTCAGATTTTATTTTTTAACTCAAAAACTGAACCTCTTATAGAGAAAACTTGCTCTTCTTTGGTCTGGTGGTGGAAAACTAATCAGCAGATAGTTTTGCAAAAGTTTCCCATGAATGGTTTTCGGAAAATTGCGAAAAACACCTTTTTCTTACAACCTGCATGCCTCCAAAACGATAGAGGGATTCTGTGGGGGTGCGCACCCCACTGGTTAAAGAAGGTTAGTGTTCACTGGAAAAGTGGTAGGCGCTTTTTCTGGGGATCAGATTTTCCAAAAATGGATGAAAATTGCACATTTTTTTCAACAACGTCACCTTAAATAAAAACTAAAGCTTTAACTGTGGTATTTTGCTGCTTCCGCTCGGTCCGGGTGGGGCCCGAAGGACCACAAACCATTGAAATCTTCGCAACAAAATTTACGAAAGCTCCAGCCGCCTGTTTTCCAATTCGGAGGATTCTTTCCTCATATAGAAGAAGCCCTAAACTAAATCAGCCAGCAACTAACTAAATCCCCAACCTTTTCATCGCTTCCCGATGTTGTTGGCCAACCTTTTGCCATTTGGAACCACTGCCCTAGTCGCTGTTGACAAATGGCGGGCCAAGCCGTCGCCGGACAGTGGCCCGAATTCCAAAACCGCTGGTCAAGCCCACTTAGACGAAAAACCGTAAACTCTGGCAGAAATTTGACTGTTCGCTGTTGAGATCGGATCGATTGCAAAGTGCATCGGATCGTGTGGCAGCGACAAAAGACAATCGCATGACGATTCTCGGAACCCAGAAAACAAAGAACGCTGCCAATGCCGCCGCGGATGACGAAAGCGCGATTAATTTTCATGGCAAATGTCAGTTCCTCTTCGGATAACTCGCGGCCGTTGTTTTGTTTGCGTTACTAACGCAGCGCCGTGAAAGTGAGACGTTTTTCTAGTAGGCGCAAACTGGCGAAGAATGGAGCATCAGCTCGGGTAAGCCGCTTGATTACTGCGTGTCTTGAGATGCTTACCAATACAAGTTGAGACTTGATCGGGTTCCATCCTGCTGATGTAATGGAATTACGCGCCATCAGCAACCTCGTGACTATTATATGCTTAGGAAATGAAAATTTCGTAAAATGCGTCGTAACGATGGCTTAACGTTATCAACGCGCTCACTCGTTCACTCGTTTATGTGTTATCTTGTCGAATTTTATTGTAATTTGCGCTCAACACCATGACCATGGCCCGACCAAATAGTCGACACCTAGAGGTAGGTAATCGCCTAAGCTGGATGGATATCCCGAAGGTCTTGAGCCTAATCAGCCTAATTTTGCGCCATATTGATTCTAGGTAGATCGGCAAACGTAGGTCACTTATTTGGGCTGCGCCGCTTTGAAGTCCTCCTCAATTAAGCCGTTTATCGTCTCGGAACGATTCAGATGAACTTGAACTTCATTTCAAAGCTAATCGGCAGGCATTAGAAAACATTGGCGTAGGTTCGTAGTCGTTTGCGTCTCGCTTCCAAATATTTACGTCCGACCATTTGGAGCTTCCGATCGGATTAATGATCTGTTTGTTGAGCAATCGCGATGTTTGACCAACGTTCTATTTTCCGTGCGGTTCGGCTCTAATGTGATAGATATTGACACTCATTTAAGCGTGGGAAAGGCCTACGTGGCTCGAAATGCTTCATCTGGGCAAAATTTGCACTTTTATGCAGTACTAAGTTTAGCAATGTTTAGAAAATCTGAAGGGCTGAAGGGGAAATTGGCTTTTTTTTCATCAACTCTGAGTGGAAATTTTTGCGAAAGATTCTGAAGGCCTGAAGAACGCGAACTTTTAACGACAATAACATGAAAGCGTTCGATACCCACCGGAAAAATTCCAATGTTGCCACTGTCCTGGTTTGGACGGGAGAGTTTTGGAAAACCTGCCTGAATCGAGAAATGGTTTTTTTTTCATCAGCTGTAAGTTTGGCAATTTTGGTAAAAGTTTCTGAAGAACTGAATAATGCGAATTTTTCACAACAATAACATGAAAGCGTTCGAAACCCACTGGAAAAATTGCAATGTTGCCACTCTCCTGGTTTGGACGGGAGAGTTTTGAAAAACTTGCGTGGATAGAGAAATCATTTTTTATCAGATCTAACTTTGGCAATTTTTGTAAAATTTTCTGAAGGACTGAAGAATGCGAAATTTTCACGACAATATAACATGAAAGCGTTCCAATMCCACTGAAAAAATTGCAATGTTGCCACTCTCCTGGTTTGGACGGGAGAGTTTTGGAAAACCTGCCTGGACAGAGAAATCCTTTTTTATCAGATCTAACTTTGGCAATTTTTGTAAAGTGTTCTGAAGGACTGAAGAATGCGAAATTTTCACGACAATATAACATGAAAGCGTTCGAAACCCACTGGAATAATTGCAATGTTGCCACTCTCCTAGTTTGGAAGTGAGAGTTTTGAAAAACTTGCGTGGATAGAGAAATCGGTTTTTTTCAGCAGATCGAAATTTGGTAATTTTTTTAAACTTTGCTGAAGGGCTGAAGAAGGCGCAATTTTCACGACAATAATATGAAAGCGTTCGAAACCTACTGGAAAAATTCCAATGTTGCCACTCTCCTGGTTTGGACGGGAGAGTTTTGGAAAACCTGCCTGGACAGAAAAATCATTTTTTATCAGATCTAACTTTGGCAATTTTTGTAAAATTTTCTGAAGGACTGAAGAATGCGAAATTTTCACCACAATAACATGAAAGCGTTCGAAACCCACTGGAACAATTGCAATGTTGCCACTCTCCTAGTTTGGAAGTGAGACTTTTGAAGAACTTTCGTGGATAGAGAAATCGGTTTTTTTCAGCAGATCGAAGTTTGGTAATTTTTTTAAAGTTTGCTGAAGGGCTGAAGAAGCCAAATGTCTTACAACAATAAGGATAAAACCTTCGGAACTCACTGGGAAAAATCCAATGTTGCCACTGTCCTGATTTGGCAGTGACAATTTTGGGAACAAGTAGAGAAAACTTTTTCTTTTCGCCAGAGTCAAGTTTGACAAGTTTCATAAAATTTACTGAAAGACTGAAGAATGTCGCTTTATCACAGTAGTAACATTAAAGCCTTCGGTACCCACTGGAAAAAATCCAACGTTGCCGCTTTCCCGGTTTGGCAGTGGCCATTGAGTAGTGCTTGCGTGAACAGACAGAGGAAACTATTATTTTGTAGCAGTGCCAAGTTTGTAATTTTTCTTAAAATCCTCGGCAGGAAGATCAATTTGTCACGCTAGCAAAGTCACAGATTTTGCTACGCAATGAGAAAATGCCAATGTTGCCGCTGTTTATGGTTGACAGCGAAAATTGGAAAAAACCTCCCCTTGAACAAACAGCGAAAACCTTCGCCACCAAAGCGAGTTTTCCATTTTTTACAAACTTGCCTGAACTGCTGAAGAAGATGGTTTTTTTACGCTAGCGAAACCCAACTCTTACTAACCCAACGAAAAGATTACAAGGATGCCACTCTCCTGGTTTGGCAGTGAGAATTTAGGAAAATCTACGTGAATAAAAAGGGGCAGTTTGTTTACACCACTCAAAAAAATCTTGTTAAGGGCTGTAGAAGATGTTATTTAGAGACGTTAGTGAGATCAGAACCTTTGCAACTCACTGGGAACAATCCAATATTGCGGCTCTTTTGATTTGGAAGTGAGAATTTTGGAAAGTAGGTGTGAAAAAACAAAAGAAACTTCTTTTCCATCAGAGCCAAGTTCGGTAATTTTCACAAAATCCACTGAAGAAGGGAAATTTGTCACGCTAAACTGTAAACGGCAACCCACTGGGAAAAATTCAGTGTCTCTGCTTTTTCTCCCGCTGGGAATTTTGAAAAACCCCTGCGGTGACAACTCGAATTGTTGTGTTGATTGACTTAAACCGTTCGCTTTTGTAGGGCCAAGATATATTGTTTTTCTAGTTTTAGTTAGTTTAGAAGGGCTGAAGCAGATGGCGTTTTCACGCTGCCGATTTAAAGTGAGAATTTTGGAAAACGCGCCTGAGCGAACCGGAAGTAACCGTTTTTTGCTGTTTTCATCGCAACCACGTTGGGCAATTTTTATTAAATTTGCTCGAGGGGTCACACACGGGTATTTTTCACGATAATAAGATCAAACCCTTCGAAATCCACCGGCAAATATCTAAAGTTGCCGATGTCCAGGTTTGGCAGTGAGAATTTTGAAAAGCCTGCGAGGACAATTCGAGGAAACCGATTATTCCCACCGGAGCCAAGAATGGCAATTTTTTAAATCCTTCGCATGGCTGACGAAAAACAACCGTTTTTCAGGCTAGTTAGTTAATAGCCACTGGAAAATTTTCCATATTACTGCCATTCAGACTTAACAAGGATAATTTTTGAAAATGTGCTTGGAGAAAAAGAACAACATGAAAAGTTTGAGAACTGTTCCTTCAATCTCCAGAAGAAGAGATAAGGAAGGATTTTTCACGCTAGTAAGCTGAACGCCCTTGGAACCAATCGGCAAAAGATTTATTGTGGCCGCTGTTCAGGTTATAAATTCTAAAGAAACCTGGGTGGGCAAATAGGTGTAACCTTTACTGCAGTGACAGCTTTGGCAATATTTTTAACATACCCTTAAGGGCTGAAGATGTTATTTGCTCTATAATGAAAGCAAAGCTTTTACAACAGACTGGAGTCCAATGCCGCTTTCTTGGTTTGGCAGTGAGAGTTTTGGATGTCTTGCGTAAGCAAACAGAAGAAAAACACTTTTTGTCAAATGGAGCCAACTTTTCAATTTTTATAAAATATTTTAACAGGCCAATGAAGGTGATTTTTTGTCTCTCCAGTGAGAGCAAAGTGTTTACAATCCACTGGGATAATTGCAATATTGCCACTCTCCTGGTTTGGAAGTGAGACTTTTGGGAAACTGACGTGAACAATGAGAGAAAATTTTGGTTTTCCGTTCGAGCCAAATTTGTCAATTTTTATAAAATCCGCTAAAAGTGTGAAGAATGTTCATTTGGCCGCGAAAGTCCTGGAAGTCCTGCGTACAGAAACACGGAAAACACGGTTTTTTCAAATAGGGTCTAACTTCTCAATTTTTATAAAATCGTGCAAAAGGCTGAAGAAGATGAAATTTTCTCTGTAGTGAGAGCAAAACTTTTGCAATCCACTGGAAAAAAATCAATATTGCCACTCTCCTGGTTTGGAAGTGGGAATTTTGAAAAACCTGCGTGAACAATGAGAGGAAACTTTTGTTTTCCATCAGAGGCAAATTCGTCAATTTTTATAAAATTCACTGAAAGGGCGAAGAATCTGATTTTTCCTCAATAGTGAGAGCAAAGCTTTTTCAATCTACAGGAAAAAAATTAATGTTGCCGGTATGCTCATTTGGTAGCGAAAGTCCTGGAAGTCCTGCGTACAGCAACAGGGAAAACACGGTTTTTTCAAATAGGGCGTAACTTCTCAATTTTTTTTAAATCGTGTAAAGGGCTGGAGAAGATGAAATGTTCTCTCTAGTGAGATCAAAACTTTTCCGATCCACTGGAAAAAAATCAATATTGCCACTCTCCTGGTTGGGAAGTGGGAATTTTGGAAAACCTGCGTGAACAATGAAAGGAAACTTTTGCTTTCCACCAGAGACTAATTCGTCAATTTTTATAAAATCTACTAAAAGGGCGAAGATGCTGATTTTTCCTCTATAGTGAGAGTAAAGATTTTTCAACCTGGTGGAAAAAAATCAATGATGCCGCTATGTTTATTTGGTAGCGAAAGTCCTGGAAGTTCTCCGTACAGAAACAGGGAAAACACGGTTTTTTCAAATAGGGCCTAACTTCTCAATTTTTATAAAGTCGTGTAAAAGGCTGAAGAAGATGAAATTTTCTGTCTAGTGAGAGCAAAACTTTTGCATTCCACTGGAAAAAAATCAATATAGCCACTCTCCTGGTTTGGAAGTGAGAACTTTGGAAAACCTGCTTGAACAATGAGACAAAACTTTGATTTCCGTTAGAGCAATTTTTATCAAATCGACTAGAAGGCTCAAGAAGATGACTTTTTTTCCAGTAGTTTACTAGTAAGAGCAATGTTTTTTCAAATCCAATGTTGCCGCTATCTTGGTTTGGTAGTGACAGTCTGAGAAGTCCTGCGTAAGCAAACTTCTTTCAAATGAAGCTAACTTTCTAGACTTTTACAAAAGCTGCTAATGGACTGGAAGTGGTGATTTTTTCTTTCTTGCACAAACAGGGGAAACAAGACTTAAGACTTATGAGATGCAAACCTTTGCAACTCACTGGAAAAAACAGTGTTGCCGCCGCTGTCGCAAATCGTGAAAACCCTTTTGAATACGAAGACGAACGGGTTTATTCAAGACATTTGGGAAAGTGTGGGAAATATGCCAACAGATTAGTAGTCAAAGTCAAGAAAGAAAATTGCAGCGTTGCTGATCGTGCGAAAATTCCCCAATGCTCGCTCAGGCCGCAGAATGACTGACCAAAACCAAACCGTGATAATCACATTGATAAACGAATGCCATGATGAATTGTGAAGTAGTTCAACTACTGATAACGATGTAAAATGTGCAAAGTAAATAGGCTTTTCGATTCCAAAATTGCTTAAACTCGCCCAAAACGCGCGTAGGAAAACTGTTCGTTTAGGCTTTGGGTACCTGAGCGCAGACAATGACTGGTAAATGCTCAAATTCCAAAGAAAAAAGACGAAAATCAATAAGACCGCTCAACATTATTTCCGTTTGACTATTTGGTGACTTTATACCTGCTAATGGGTCCAAGGGACGAACGCCAAAGTTCTATGGGGGGCAGCAAATCCAACTGTAACTGAAATTTGCGCAAGCAAAGAAAATGGGAAATAGAGTGTACGAGAAACGCTTCAAACATTTACAACAACTTACAACCTGTCCTACATTCAAACCATGCAGACGAAAACGTCCCCAAAAGACTTTCTGTTGTGAATGAAGAAGCCGATAGTTCTGGTCGCAGTTTGGCTCATTGGGCAACAAATAAGATTTTCCAATTTTCGGATTTGCTCGCTTGTGCGATGTTTCAATTGAAGGGTCAATGCGTCATAATGGCGAAAAGAATGGAAAAGATGCTGGCCGTTTTACCTGCAATTTCCGTCTCGCACCCCGCCCGTTACCGATAGTGCCCTTTGCGAAGGTACACAGGTACAGCCATTTGCGTGATAGACAGTGTTGCCTATCTTGACGCTCTTTCTTTAACTTTGGAAAATTTAGTGAAGAAACTGCACCAAGCTTTTGGCACGGCCCCTAAAAGATCAAATTGCAAATTCCGCTAAAAATCATCATTTTTGAAATGCTTAGAGTGCTTGTGCGAGCACAAGCATGATGTAGCGCCATGTGACGTCATGCGCACCAACATCGAATTTTGGACCGATTTAAGTCCCGTTAGGGGAACCCCCTCCTCCCTTAAATACATCGTTTTTGAAAGAGAAAGAATAGAAAAAGATAAAGTTCTTAACGTGAAAAGTTCTTGGACGTGACGATCGCGTTCGTGTGCGGCTAAAAGTTGCCCTTTTTTTGGAAAGGTTTTGGATTGTTTCGACTTGTGCAGTTCGCATACTTGCCAGTTATTTAACCTTGTCAGGCATAAAGGGAAAAAGAGACGAGGGTGAGATGTATCCTCCAACCACATGGCACCATTACCCAAAATATGTAAGTTGCGGAATTTTATCCAAACCTCCCCAAAATCAAATTAGAGTTTTTGGAATTTCTCAAAAAATCCGTGGTGATGGCAATAAATCGAAACTCCATTCGCAATAAATTTTCCGTCGAACGCGGGAAATCTTTGAACTTTGATTTGAAATAAAAAAACAATTTTTAAATCTTAAACTTTTTAAGTCTTAACCAGTGAATTCTGAAAATTGTAGGAAATCCTCTAAAAATTACATCCCAGCGAAGCTTGCAGGTCATTTTTTCGCATTTAACAATCAACAAATTGGAACAGAAAAGCAGAATGTCGAAGTAGTCACCACTATTAGTCTCGGATTCAAATAAAAAAATGTCAACCATTTTTTATTCAAAAAGTCGACTTTGAACCGTTGTAGGAAATTTTCTGAAGATGGCAGGCAAGCGAAACTTTCAGGGCCTATTAAGGACACTTTTTCGCATCTCCGAATTGGCCAATTTGAATCGCTTTCGGGTTAAATTAGCGGCCGAATATCAGAATCCCCCAGTTTCGGTCGACATGTTTTGAATCTTAAGCTGCAAATCTCCATCAGAACAGTGAAATTAACTGAAAAATCTCTGTTAATGACTTTCAGGACATCTTAAGAAACTCATTTTTTTAATCGTGTGCAATCAATTTTGATTAAAACACACTAAAGTTTGAAATTTTGCAACAAGTGCCTTGATGATGGCATCCAACCGAAACTTTCTAGGTAAATTAAACAAACCTTTTTCTTACACAGTCGTTGGCAACACTCGATTATTTTGTCAATTTTGGGCCATTCAATGTTCCAAACCCCTCTGACCGTTGTTGTCTCGCCGGCAGCGTTGCCGCTACGACTGGTTTTTCCGCGTTGGCCCCAACACAAAAGGGCACGTCTCACATATGAGACTCGGCTAATTTCAAAAGCTTTGGGTTTCCCATAAAAAACGAATGTTTTGAATCGTGAGCGGTCATTTTTGATTGAAACACTGAAGTTTTACATTTTTTTGGAAAGTTGCCCGATTGTGGCAACAAACCACAACTTCCTGGGCATCTGAAACAAAACTTCCGCTTTCCAAAGGCGAAATTGGAAAGTTTCGATCAGTTTGGGTTTCTTATAAAAACGCATTCATTGAGTGTCGAGTAATAGTCAAGTAAATCCGTGAACTTCGTGATCAATGAGCTTCAATTTTTGCGAAAACGTGTTGAAACAGTTAACTTTGCAGGTTTTTGAGAAAATCCCTGATGATGTCAACAAACCGGAACTTGCAGGGTCCTAAAATAAATTAAAAACAGTGAACTTCGACAATTTGCAGAAAAATTCCTGATGGGGGCATCAAATCCAAACTTTCAGGGCCTTTTAAGCAACAAAAGTTTCAATCGAGCTTTTGATTTCTAGTTTAAAACAGTAAGATTTCCCTGAAGAGCGCAGCAATCAGAAACTTTCAGAACATGTGAAAGCTAGATTCTCACCCACACAGTTAATTGTAGCAAATTATTGTTCCCGAGTTCTATTCGTGCAATTTATTGCGCAACACAAAATTGCTTAGAAAAATGCCAATAACTGCTAGTTTTTTTAAACTTGAGCAGCATTTGTTGATTAAAATTTATCATTTCGGGGCACATAAAATACACTTTTCCACATGTCAAGATCGGCCAATTTCAACCGCTTTTGGTTTCTATTAGCAATTGTATCAAACAACAAAATTCTTCAATTCAAACACTAAACTTTTTTGTTGGATATTTTGCCTCAAAATGTTCGTCATTTAAAACGACCGAATTTCGTCACCTCTTTCATTAGCAGATTAATCTAAAATTTTAGTAAATTAAGAGCAGTCTTTATATCAATCTGGAATCTGCACTCGAAGATTCGAGAAAATTCGGTGTTTTGAAATGACGAAAATGTTGAGGCAAAATGTCCAACAAAAAAGAAACCAAGCGAACGTCGCAGTTTCGACCAGTTTTTCTCCCGGATTAAAAAAACGGTTTTTTGGAACGTGAGTCATTTTTTGATTAGAAGAGAAACATTGTAGGAGATTAGCTGAAGATGGCCTTCACGTGACACTTTCAGGGCATGTAAAGCACGCTTTTTCACATATCGGGATCAGCAAGTAGCAATTGCTTTTGGTTTCTATTAACAATTGCATTTCTCAATGTGGAGCAAAAATTCACAACTCAAACACTAAACTTTGAAAGTTTGTCGGTCTATCTCTGATGATGGCAACAAACCGAAACTAACGAATTAATAAAACCTTTTTTTCGTTTCCCCCACTTATGGTTTCGTTTGCACAACGCATTCATTGAGTCTTGAGTGGAAATTGTCAACTAAATCCGTAAAGTTTGTCAATTTGAGAAAACATCCCTGATGATGGCAAGAAATCAACTTGGCAAATGTACACATAAAGGGACGAAGTACAGGTTGCACGTTTTGTTCTTGAGAATTTTAAAACCGCAGTCCTTATCTGCGCGAACGCAATGTGCGTGAATTTCACCAAAACCCGGACAATAACATATTAAAAATGATAATTTTAGTTACGTCGTACAAGTCGAACCAGCAAGTGATAAGGAAATTTACTTGGCACGCCGATAAGCTGTTTGGCGTGCATTTCTTGAGGTTTTTCCGGCGGAAAATCGGTCTCATGCAAGTCGGGCGCCTCCGCTGCTGCCTACCATGTGGTATCATCGGGGAAAGTGTGCGCGCCATCCATACCAACGACTCTGAAGTGTGTGTGTGAAATGTCCGCGTTGAAAATTCGCCCGATTTATCGAAATGGGAATATAATTGTAAGTGGTTTGATCTCCACATCGTCCACCCCCCAAAGCCGCCAGCGGGTGGATTTACATCAGCAAACCGTCCACCTTAAATGCGATAATCTGATCTAGGCCGGTTTTCTCGGTTTCGATTGACCACGAAAGTTCTGAGGGTCGAAAAACAAATGCGCTAAACGCACAACATGCGATAAGATAAGGTTTCGTGACACTTGTGGATGTCAATGAACCTTTTCCCGATTGGTTTGCGTGCAAAAAAACTCTTCAGCCTCAATGGGGCCAAGTGGCGAATCAAGATCAAGTTCACCCGAACTCAATCACTCAATATTGCGTAGCAAACCGACTGAAACTAAGTCTCCTAAGAATACTGCCGTTCTCTTATCAGCTGATAAGCAAACTGCCTGTAAGATCGGACTTATTTTAAACTACAACAAATAATTCACATTGAGTATCCATCCATTCGCATCGCTCTGCTGTTGTCAGGCAGCCCGCGCTCGGTCATTTCGCAAATGCCATTTTTTCATTTTCATCTTGGTTTTTCCAGTTGCTGAACGACAAGAATGATGATGTCGACGTTGTGGGCAGGGCTGGAATGAAGAAAAGCGAATTGCTGCAACAATTGCTGAAGAAAGATAGCGACGACGATGACGATAAGAAGAACGAGAACATTAAGCATGAAGATAAACTGTTGCAGAACTTGGGATTCCCTACGTCTTCCACTGGAAGCGAACAGCGACGGGCCCCAAAGCGACCCAGCGACGAAAAAGACGAAAGAGAACACAAGAGGAATAGCAATGGGGCGCAGGTGAGTCCAGAATCTTTTGCAATATTTTCACCAAAATACCCTTCAAAACATTCAACAAATGTGTTAATCGACAAGTTGCATGCCCGGTTTCTGGTAGATTCCCCTTATTGGTTCGATAACTATCGGTCCGCTAAAGTTGTAGGTTCTATAACTTATGGTAGGTTTCTCAACGCG
>NW_026017213.1:2281318-2298539 GCF_020466585.1 Dendroctonus ponderosae
GATCATCGCTTCTGTTCGCAAAATGGCACTTTTTGATTCATTCGAATAAAAAAATGTTTAATGCATCACTCATTTCTGCCCAATTGGAACAAGGAATGTTTAAAAATTCGTATTTACTAGGTGACAGTGCTTATCCCTGCACGGATTATTTATTAACTCTCCTCTTAAATCCTATGTTACCACAAGAAATTCAATACAACGCTGCACATATAGCAACTAAAAATACGGTTGAACGAACGGTTGGTGTCTGGAAGAGACGGTTTTCATGCCTTGCAAGAGGTTTGAGAACTGACATGACCGATATTAGTAGCTACTGCAGTGCTTCACAACATAGCCATTAGGAGGAATGATGTTGAAGACTTTGAAGAAATAAACTGCAACGCGGAAGTAAATGATATTTTTGAAGAGGAAAATGAAGGTGGTCCCGCAGTCCGAAGAGCAGTAATAAGATTTTTTACTTAACATGTAAATCTTTTAATTTGGTTTGTTAGAGTTGGCTGTAATATATTTTATATCCATCTATGTATTGCATAATAAAAAAATGTTTTGCATTAAGCAAATGGATAACACCACAGACTGATAACACGAGGCAAAGCAAGTCACTCTAACCAGTCTCTTCTTCTTCGTTATATGGCTTTTGCCACAGATTATCAAGCTTTACCTACTTTATCGACTCGATAGCTATGGACCACTAGCTTTGACGTATATAAGACACGTTCAGAAACCTACCATAAGTTGTAGAACCTACAACTTTAGCGGACCGATAGTTATCGAACCTACCAGAAACGGGGCATCAACGTGCAAAATTTGTAGAAAACTCCCTTATACCAAACCGAAACTTGCTAGTCAAATGCAACAAACCCTAAGTAGAAACGTGGTGGTAGTTTGGAGTGAGTGGCAACACTGTCGTCTCTCGCAACCCTTGGAGGGCATTCGATGAAGACTGGTGTCTTTTGCTACATTCGCAGCTCGCGAGTCGTCAGCACCAGTTGTTCCAGTATCAGTCTGTATCTGTGATCAGCACTCGTTGTCTTGCGATCTGAATGAGCGATCATGGGTAAGGGCAAAGTCTCGCGTGTGAGAACACGTGTGAAAGAACGTGTCGGTCCATATAGAACTTTACCCGGTAGTGCAGTGAGAAATACGCTGCAAACGATGCATCCTAACCCGAACATTTTCTTTTGTGTAAGTTTCGCATGTTTTGTATATTTTCTTGAATGCAATCTTCACGAAGATCACTGGAAATCGAAACTTCCACGGCATGTTGAGTCAACCCTTTTCGTCCGCATATGGGAATCCGCCGGTTTCACGTGTTGTTGTCTTCTAATAGAACACGCCTCTGAATCGATCACAGTTTTTTAATGAAGCAGCAAAATTTGAAAAATTCCATGAAAATCATCAATGGTGGCATCAAAACCTAAGGTTCCAGGGCAAGTTTAGCAACTAGCAAGTTTCTGTCGAATGTGTGAATTCGCAAAGTTTCGGTCGGCGACATTATTTTGCACCGAATCTCATGGGCGTGCAATGAGGGCTGCTTTCCACCCAGAGTAAAATAATTTAAATAATGATCTTTTTTTACTGAAAAAACTCCTAAAACTATCAAAATGTAACCTAAGTTAAGTAGTAATAGTCTGGGACTATTGCGTTAGCATATATTTTTTTCTTAATCGCCCACACCAGTCCTGGCTGACTGCGCTTGCGCGTCTCATTGCCGCGTTGCCGGCTTGATACTTCCATCAGAGACACTTCCATTGCGTACAAAATTATAACCTCCGTTATTAATTAAACACGGTTTTCCGGCAATGCCAGGCGTTTAAATACCAAGTTTGTGCATAGCGGCAACATGGCAACAGACGCGCAAGCGCAATCATCCCGGACTGGTGTGGACGGTTAAAGCGCGCGTGCCATGCGTCCGTTTATACGATGGTACGAAAGTGTTTCTATTGGTTGGAGATCTGTCAAATCGTCCGTCGAACTGACAGATCCCCAACCAATAGAAACACTTTCGCACCATCGTATAAACGAATGCATGGGACACGGGCTTAAGAAAAAAAAATTATCTGCATTGGGTTGAGTAGTAATAGCCAGCGTCGCCAAACTACCACCAAAGTAGAAAATCTCTAAAAGTAATAAGAGGGCGGGATTAAAATAGGGTTTGCTGTACGAATTTATCTAGGGAAGTAGCGATATTTTCTCGTGACTGGCATCACTGCCCGATGGCTGTACCTAGTGCTTAGCTACTTAATGTCCAGCTGAGTCAGTTTCGTGTGTGCCTGAAGAAGCAGTCAGCTTCAATTTTTCAACAAGAACAAAAATAATTGTTTTTGTTTGTCTTTCGTTCCTTCAACAATGGTTTTTTTGGTTTAGTGGGAATGATTGAGTTATTTTTCGAATTAATTTGGTGAAACAAATACAATCAAAGCTGTTTTTGGAAGTTTCTGGCGTATGTTTCATCTAAATATCCCGAAAAATAATATATTTTTTAATTTTTCAACCTTCTCAGGCAACTATGTTGGTTTTAGTTGAGATAATTGACGATTTAGAAGCAAAAATCGCAAACCTTTCTAGTTTAGTGGGAATGTTTGTTCATGTTGCAATTGAAAATTTAGACTGTTTAATGTGCCAGTTTGACTCGCACATGCGCAGAGCGATAATTTACTTGGGAACTAGTTTAGATATTTTCATAGTTTGTGGTTTAGTGGGAATATTTGCCAATCTCCCTGTTGCAATTACAATTAAGTGAATTTCTGGTACTTTCGGCATTTTCCGCATTTCAAATTTAAAATTCCAGAAAAAATCGACGTAATTTTTTATTTTTCATCGGTAGCAGCCAAATACTTCGGTTTGAGTTGAGTTAATTTACGATTTATGTGCAAAAATCGCGCATCTTTCTAGTTTAGTAGGAATGTTGGTCCATTTTTCAACTCAGACAGCAGTTAGGCGAGTTCAGCTAGCAAAAATTATAAATTGTGTATTTGGTGGGAATAATTGATCCATTTAGCCCTCAAACTGTTCAAAACATGAACAAATTGGTTCTAGTTTAGATCCCTTTCAATTTTTTGGAATCAAGTGAAACTGTTTTGGTTTAGTGTGAATATTTGCTAACTTCGAGCGAATCAAACTTCTATTAAATCTGTTTTTTAAATAATGCAGTTTGTCAATGGCAAACGTCGCTAAGCTGGAAATGTTGGCTTTTTTTCGTTTTTCCATGCTTGAAACTTGAAAACTCCATAGTTAAGAACATTTTTTAGCGAACTAAATAATGTTGAAGTTTCAGGAAATTTAATTTTTTTTTACTTCAGTTTATAATTGAATTGAATTGCGTTTTTTGGTCTTTCTGTGTCTTTTTTGCTCACGAATTGGAGTAACAATCAAGCAGTAACAAATTTATTTTTCAAAAGATAAAAAACGTCTAAGACGACTATTTATCTAATTAATATTTTTTCCCGTTTTGAGTGCAAATTTCCAGTGGAAATCGCCATAATTCTTAATTTTTTACCCACATACTACAATTTTATCTGATTTGGTTCAGATGGTTCAAAATGTCCTACCAAGTAGTGCAAACAAGCGCAGTTTAGTGGCAATTTGTTCGTTTAAAACGTCGTTAAATAGCTCTTTCTGCAATCAGTTGCATTTTTATTAAGTTTTTCTTTAAAAACTTGGAAAAATGGCAATTTGGTGGCAACAATTGCCTTGTTCAGTGTCTAACCGCTAAATGTTCCTATAAAAGTGCATTATTTACTGAGCCCCCGATACCAATTTGTGCTACTTATAGCTTAAAATTTTCCCAACTTTGCAGCAAAAATGCAATAAATAGTTTAGTGGGAATGTTTGACCATTTGACCCTAAAAACCGCCAGTAAGTGAAACTGTACCTAAATATTTCCCGTTTTCATTAGCAAATTGAGCGAATTCCCAAATAACTGTCCATTTTTGAAAGGACGTCAATTTAGTGGGAACAAATGTGGTCTTCATGAGAGTTTTTTAAACGACAACAATCGATCTCGAACATGAAACCATCAAATCGAACGCTTGGAAACTTTCACGATAAACATGAATAACTGACTTACCGGGCTGCATGTGCTGCGCAGTCTGAACGCTCATTCATTGGTTTTTCTGAAACAAAAAGACCTTTTAGAGCTCAAAATTATGATGGATTTGATAAGGTTGATTAATTTCGCTGCAGTTTTGATCGGAGTAATTCTCTACCGACGTTTTTTCCGTATTTTTTATCCAAACATCCAGAGAAAACCGTTTGATTTTACGATTTTTCAATCACTTCAAGTAAATAAGTCACCTTTAATTGGGACAAGTTGGTATGTAGATGAAATACAAAGAAAATACACACATACAATACAAACAAATATTTCTGGATTAATGGGCATGTTTGCCAATTTTGCCATTAGCATTTTTACCAAATTATCCTCAAAAATTAAAATAATTGCCGCTGCGCACTTTTGATAAAAATATGCACGGAAAATTCGCATATGTATCGATTTTTCATCCACATCAGGCAATGTAAGTTGGTTTTAGTTGAGACAATTGACTTTTCAGAAGCAAAAATCGCCAAATTTCTTGTTCTTGTTTAGAGGGAATTGAGGCTTACAAGGCTCAAAAAACGAAAAATTTTAAGCGCTAAAAGCGTCAATTTGGTAGGAATAATTGTGGTTTAGTGGAAAAATTTGCCAACTTTTCGGTTTCAATCGCCGCTAAGTAATGCGATCTTCCATTAATAGCATTTCTCCACAGTTTTGCTCCCAAAATGACAAAAAATCAAATTAGGTGGAAACAATTGTCTTGTTCAGTGTCCAGCTGCTAAATGTTCCTATGAATGAAAATATTTACAACTCTTCTCTTTACAAACCAACGTCTCATTCAGATTATTATGAAGCGCATGGGAACATCAACGGACACCCTGTCCCAATAGAGCACATTCCTATATTTAATTTAAAATGCGACTCAGTTTGCGTGCCAACTATCCAATAGTGAGCCTTATTGATCAATAATTAAAGCATCTAATTATACTAACGGGGCAATTAGGCATATTTATAAACAATTTGCCTCCTTTAAATGATGAAGCGATGCGAAACATCCTAACAATATGAGATCGTATCGTGATCGAAGATCCACTGCACATCACATCAATCAGTCTAATGTAAAAATCCAAATTGCATGTTACAAGTGATTGATGGGTTTTCGCTCACTCCAGTCGATGTTGCTCGGGATGGAAAGACTCTGAAATTTACAATTTGCCATGTTTTCCAATTAATACTATCATGGCGTCCACTGTGTTTGCATTCAGCTGTATCTATCCATCTAGACCTTTTCGTGCAAACATCTAAGCACAGTGGATTGTTTCAGGTGTCATCTACGGGTTCTTCGGAAAAAAGCGAAATCTACCAAAAGAACAAGATGTTGGCGTCGCTGTTGGAAAATCCAACTCCAACGCCACCATCGATACCCCCTATTCCTGCCAGTGTGATTTCCGCCACTCCTCAAGAAAAACTGCCTCGAGTGATCAGCGATCCGGCCAAACTTATCGGCGGAACAATGGCGCAGACCAACTACCGGCATAATAATGCGGGCAGAATGAACGCCCGACAGCAACCAAACTACCTCAACAACAACAACTTTCAGAGACCTGTTTCTGGTAAGTCTCACAACGGGGGTTCGGAGTTGAACTCATAGTTTCTCCTGCAGGAATGTACAACCAAACCCAGGCCACACCAGAGAACCAATGGGGAGAGAACAACAACTTCCACGGCGTGGCCGATCCCGATCTTTCGGACATTCTGGACACTGTCCTAGACTTCGTGCCGGACAGTGGCCTGCTGATGGACGGCGCAGTGGAGACGCAACAGTCCAAAGAGTACGAAGTGGCCGCCATCAAGAACATTCAGGATATTTTGATGCAATGCGAACAGTCGGTGCCGTCGCCCAATGTGTCTTTGCCCGCCCGACCTCCTTCATACAATGCGAATGTACGTGTTTGTAGTCCAATTGGGGAACATTGGCCCAACTCTAACGGTGGGCTTTTTTAGGTGTCCACTCAAAACAATCTCAACTACCCGCCTCCGCCCAACTACCCTCAGGTGAAATACCAGCGACCAATGGGAGTGAGGAGCGGCGCGCCACCGCACTATTCCAACGCCAACTACAACGCTCAAACCCAGATGCAGCTGGAGCAGCAGCAGCAGCAGCAGCTGAAGAGGCGCCAGCAAATCGAGGAGCACAAGCATCGACTGTTACAACAGCAGGTATGGTTTGGTTGCTCAGTGTTAAAGTCGCGCTCTGAGGCTTCGCCTCTTTTCTCTATCTATTATGAAGCGACAAGCGTAAAATCCGAGGAAATTCCTTTCTAAAAAATCCAAGTTTCTGATCTCAAAGATGGTTTTTGTACTCTTAAATCAGCGCGCAGCGCGCTGCTCTTTTTGTGCGTAGGGTGGCACTTTGCAACCAAAAGCGTAAAATGGTTCTACGCTTCCCTTATTAAGCGCTGCGTCGCACTTTATGACGAACCCGCAGATTAATTTTATAGTAAACTGAATTTTTGCTAACGCAAAGAGTGGCTTTTTTGCGCCGTGTCCACTGAGTCAGTGTGCAGTTTTATGTAAAAAAACTTTGACCAAGGTTAAAATGATCAAAATTAATTTTAAAGATTTTCATTTAAGTTGGGGTTAATTAGCAGCCGTGATGATAATCAGTAAAAGACGCCTATTTAGGTTTGTGGGTTTTTCGGTCAATAGATCGAAATAATATAATATCTGGTCCAACATGGGTAAGTCTTTTCGAATCGCCAGGAAGAAACGCTCAAGCTTGCAACCCCGAAATATAAAGGAAAATCAGTAAAAGACGCCTATTTAGGTTTCCAAACCTAAATATGCGTCTTTTACTGATTTTCCTTTATATTTCGGGGTTGCAAGCTTGAGCGTTTCTTCCTGGCGATTCGAAAAGACTTATCCATGGTGGACCAGATATTATTAAAAGGCGGTTTTAGACGATTTTAAAAAAAATTCTCAAAATTACTTCCATCAGTTCCAATAAATTTGGGTAGTTTTCATAGCCTCAGGGGCTCACGTGCGCGTTTAACTGTCGCCGTACTTTTTTTGGGTGAAGCTTTTTGTGAATGTGCCGCTTTCGACCACTTCGTTCATTGAAATTCACTACTTTTCCATAAGATAACAATAATTTTTTAAAGGCTTAGGAGCATTGAAGCGCAGCGAAGCGCATGAAAAATTACTATCGTGCACTTTAGCAACAGTTATCGCGTTAAATTAATTTTTTGAACCGACTTCGCAGTTCCAATAGGATCGATGTTAAAAATGCTCTCCGATCCGTGTAAAAAATTCAGAAAACTTCCATAAATCCTTCATAGCTAAGCGCAGCGCTTGAGAAACCTATGGCGCATTTGAGTCAAAAGTATCGGTAAATTTTTTCGAAATTTAAAAATGTCATACTTTGCTTTTCCTGAATCAGTGCGCAGTTCCATTTGGAACAATGTGAAAAACGATGCTCGATCAACTTCGCTTCACCTCGTTTTCATAGCAAACAACACAAAACATGCATAAATCCTTTATAAGTTCGAAACGAGTGCGTAAATAGCGAAGCGCTTAAGAAATCTATCGCGCAATTGAGTAAAAAGTATCCGTTGTTTTTTTTGTAAAGCAAAATTTTCGGGCCTTGTTCCAATTACTCGTTTAAAAGAGCGCGTTAGACTTTTTTAGTAAGCAAATACTTCATTTTAACGGTACTTTCAGAAGCAACAGCAGCTGCTAATTCCGTCCAACGCCACATCGGCCGAGATCAATTCGATGCAGAACATCGACAATTTACTGAACACTGCAGTGGCCCCCAACGTGACACTGCAACGATCCAATAGCGTACCTGAGGCGCAACTTTCCCCAGGATACTCCAACCAGATGCAGGGTGGAAATACCGTAAGTGTTTTCCTCCATATTCGTCTAAGACAAAGGTTTTAGGGCACATTTTGAACTTGAACAAAGGCTCCATTAAATTTAGTCAACAAGTTTGAATACTTTTTTCTATTGTCACTGGAGCTCAACTCTTTGCAATAACACGTTATCGAATTAGAGCAATTGATCTTCGCTCGGCTTTAATAAATTGAATCCGCTTTAACGGCCCAGACAGTTTTATCTACTAAACAAGCCGGAGGATCAGCCTGGGGAAACTATGGGACAAATTGCAGTTTCTCCAGGTGCTGGACTAATCCTCCTCCGGCTTACCGTTTCCAATATTTCGCTGAATAATCCGCCGTACTCACACGAATGTAAATCGATTATACTAATGAAAATTGCACTTTCGCAGCTTTCCCAGACGAACCAAAGAGGGGTAAATCAGGGAAACCAGCAGCAACAGCAGCCCTATTCGCCGCACGCGCAAATGCCCTCACCATTAGGACAGCAGAATTTCCAAGCTCAAAACAACGTTGCCAGCAACTACAACCAGCAGCAACAGCGCGGTTCGCCGCAGGCGCAATTCAACGCGCAACTGTCGCCAAGGCAAAACTACCCCCAGCAGGGGAATGGAGCGGCTGCAGCCCCCAATTGGAACACGCAGCAACGATTGACGGTACAGAATCCTATGTTGAACGCCCAACTGACGGTAAGTACATTTCAACATTCGTTCTGTTCGCGAACGCGCGCCGTCTTTATCTTCAAGTTCAAACCAGTTTATTTAGCTCAAAAGTGTATGGAAAACCGGACATTTCAGATCAGTTTTGATTGCAACAATCGCTCGTTAACGTTCGCGAACTTTCATGGCTTTTAGTTTCATCTTCTTCATTTGATATCCCAAGCGTTTATGCGAAAGCTGCTCAATTCAAACCGGTTTTTACTGCAAAATCGCTCGTTTAAGTTCGCTCTGTTTGCGGTGACGTCTAATGTCGTGACGTGAATGCTACAACCATGCCATTGAGCAACAGTTAATTGTCACAGTCTCATGACGTTAGTGTCACCTATCAAAATGGTTTGGCATACGTCAGCGTGCACTGGCTACTGTCACGACATAAGATATCATTGTGTAAACGAGCTTTTAGAAAGTTTCTTGACAATTAACTGAAGATGACTTCAAGGGGAAACGTTTTCCACTTCTATCACGCACTAGATTATATCATAACATTGTTTAATGATAGCATATTTTGTACAGTAAGAACATTTCAACATTCGTTCTGTTCGCGAACGCGCGCTTCGAAGTCATGTTCATCTTCTAGTTCAAACCAGCCTTGATTGCAGCAATCGCTCTGCTTGCGAGCGATTGCAAAGCTTTCTGCTTGTTTACATATCCTTTGTGTACTTCTATAGCGACTTTCTTCCATTATCTCAGCAATTTTGCTAAATTTTCAATTTTAATTAGTCGCTCTTCCAGTTTTATTTGGCTCCAAAGTGTATGGAAAATCGTACATTTCAGATAAGTCTGATTGCAACAATTGTTTGCATACGTTCGCTCTGTTCGCGGGCGCCCAGTGCTCGCTCACATTATTGCTGGAACTCTATAAGACCGTTTAATTGCAACAATCGCTCGTTAACGTTCGCGAACTTTCAGGGCTTTTCGTTTCATCTTCTTCATCTGATATCCCAAGCGTTTATGCGAAAGCTGCTCATTTGATACCGGATTTCACTGCAAAATCGCTCGTTTAAGTTCGCTCTGTTTGCGAGCGTCTACGTTGCAGGTGATTGCTTGTCATTCGCGCATTTGCTTGAGACTTTGCCCAGTAAAATTTTAAAAAAATCTTCATTTTCGAGCTACACTTTTTTCTTTTCTTCTCTAGAGAAATAACTGTCAGACCCGGGCCAGCATAAGCAATCAACCGCACACTAAATTTGAGAAAAATTCCCCCAAATTTCTTGAAAGTGATTCGCACTAAACCTTTTTACTTCCTAAGAGCGAGCAGACCAGCATCTACAAACTTCAAACCAAAGTGACTCTCTAACTTTATACCGGGTAATTTCCTGACGATGACTAAAAATCAAAACTTTCGGCAGTTGTGGAACAGATTTCGTTGTACACAATACATAAAAATCAACTATTTCTCTTCATTACTTCCGGAAGGGACAAATGCCAAACTCTACCTTGCAAAACAACCTCAACAAATCTGAAAAAATGCCCGATGTTGACTGAAAATCGAAACTTTGTTCACTTATAGAGTTGATACAAAAAACCTCGCTAGTTTTACAAACTTCTGAGCAAAAAGGGTGAAACCCTGGCAGCACAATCAAAACGCAACTTAAAGCTCGTGCACCCGGTGACATCTAATGTCCTGACGTGAATGCTGCAACAATGTCATTGAGCAACAGTTAAATGCCACAGTCTCGTGACGTTTGTGTCACCTATCAAAATGGTTTGACATACGTCAGCGTGCACTGGCTACTGTCACGGCATTAGATGTCATCGTGTGGACGAGCTTTTAGAAAGTTTCTTGACAATTAACTGAAGATGACATCAAGGGGAAACGTTTTCCACTTCTATCACGCACTAGATTATATCATAACCTTCTTTAATGATAGCATATTTTGTACAGTAAGAACATTTCAACATTCGTTCTGTTCGCTAACGCGCGATTCGAAGCCATCTTCATCTTCTAGTTCAAACCAGCCTTGATTGCAGCAATCGCACTGCTTGCGAGCGATTGCAAAGCGTTGTGCTTGTTTTCATAACCTTTGTGTACTTACATAGCGACTTTCTGAAGGTTTCGACTTTATTCCATTATCTCAACAATTTTGCTAAATTTTCAATTTTATTAATTAGTCGCCCTTCCAGTTTTATTTCGCTCAAAAGTGTATGGAAAACCGTACATTTCAGATAAGTTTTGATTGCAACAATTGTTTGCGAGCGTCTACGTTGCACGTGATTGCTTGTCATTCGCGCATTGCTTGAGACTTTGCCCAGTAAAATTTTAAAAAAATCTTTATTTTCGAGCTACACTTTTTTCTTTTCTTCTCTCGAGAAATAACTGTCAGACCCTGGCCAGAATAAGCAGTCAACCGCACACTAAATTTGAAAAAAAATCCCCCAAATTTCTTGAAAGTGATTCGCACTCTAAACCTTTTTACTTGCTAAGAGCGAGCAGACTATCATCTACAAACTTCAAACCAAAGTGACTCTCTAACTTTATACCGGGTAATTTCCTGACGATGACTAAAAATCAAAACTTTCGGCAGTTGTAGAACAGATTTCGTTGTACACAATACATAAAAATCAACTATTTCTCTTCATTACTTCCGGAAGGGACAAATGCCAAACTCTACCCTGCAAAACAACTTCAAAAAACCTGGAAAAATGTCCGATGTTGACTGAAAATCGAAACTTTGTTCACTTATAGAATTGATACAAAAAACCTCGCTAGTTTTACAAACTTCTGAGCAAAAAGGGTGAAACCCTGGCAGCACAATCCAAACGCAACTTAAAGCTCGTGCACCCGGTGACATCTAATGTCCTGACGTGAATGCTGCAACAATGTCATTGAGCAACAGTTAAATGCCACAGTCTCGTGACGTTTGTGTCACCTATCAAAATGGTTTGTCATACGTCAGCGTGCACTGGCTACTGTCACGACATTAGATGTCATCGTGTGGACGAGCTTTTAGAACGTTTCTTGACAATTAACTGAAGATGACTTCAAGGCGAAACAATTTCCACTTCTATCACGCACTAGATTAGCTTGATGAACGCATGCTTGTTTTAGGGAGCGTTGACAGGCCGAGGCAACTTCCAAAGGCCGCCCGGACAACAGGCGCAGCCGCAACGCACGCTGAGTAGCCCGGTGGGCGTGCCGGGCGTGGCACGTCAATCGTATGGAGGTGACCAGTTCAACCAGCCCACGTCTCCGACCACCGCCTTCAACCAGACGCAGTTCTTACAGAGATTGCAAAGGGCTAACAGTGTGCCGACTACCAGTTCGCCGATGACAGGTATATGTCTTTGCAATCGGTGCCAGTGGAATTATTCAGTTCGCCTCGCCCGAATGTGAATAAGTTTTAAAAAATTCGAAAAATCTCTTTTTCTAAAGTTTTCCAAGCATGTCATTGAGACTGATCAAATGTAAATTGTAGACGTATTATAGATGCCTTTGTGGTTTGCAAACGATACTTTTTGATGCATGTTAGTTTCTCTTTATCGCTCTATCTATCTCAGTCTTGTGGTCTCCTCAATGATTTCTTCTTTTGTCTCCACACCGGGGCGCAGTTTGCGTGCGCCCGACAGGCGCAGATTAAAATGACTTTTCCCGTTAAGTCTGTTGGGCGCGCCGCCTGTACATACTGATTGGCATGTGGTTTTCATATTATAGTCTGTTTCCACTCGCAGCATAACAATTCAGTAGTCTGAAGTCTTGAGTAGATAATTAGGGAGCCAGTGGTTCGGTTGAGGTCTTGGATTGGTAGTTTTAGCCATACATGGATGCGTGTGCTAGCTGAATACGCCCACCCGAACAAAACGGTGTGGTGAGAGTGAGTGGAAGTCATTGAGGAAACTGCAAGGGCAAAAAGTACGGCAACAAATCATACGGGTCGGGTTCAAGTGGCTTTCGATCTAAGCGCAGATGCGTGTGTTCCAGGACAATATCCCGGCAATAAACACTATCCCCCCAATCCTCTCCAATCCATTCCGCAAAACCCTCTGATGTACGCGCAGCCGCCCACCCAGCAGGACTCGTATAACTGTTACGAGGCGCAGCAGCAGCAGTCAAACTTGGCCGGTTACGAGCGCAGGGCCAGCGCGCCCTCTGCGCAGCACATGCAGTCCGGTAAGTCAGTCATCCATGTTTGTCGGGCACGTTTCCCACCGTTCGATGTGCTCGTTTCATGTTCACGATCGATCGCTCTCGTTCTCAGGGAGAACGCAACGTAACACGTTTCAGAACACAAACACTTTTCATTGGTTCAGTTGCTTGCCGTGTTTGTCTCACTACTTATCTTTTAGTAAGTTTTAGTTTCACCAAATTGGCTCACTTTCCACTGTTCTGCGCAAAAAATTTGATCAACGGACACTTGAAAAATTCGCGATTTGATTCAGTTTTTATTGGCCATTTTAACTGTGGAATGGGCAAATATTCCCACTAATCTAAAATTAAATGCCTTTTTTACTGCAAAGTTGGGGATTTTTTGGACTCGAGCGGAGTGACTGGCCTGATGCGGTTGGGCAGTTGGAAATAATTTTTTTTTGCTCTCACTATTTATCTTTAGATAACCTCTTAGTAACAATTGTTCCTACCAAATTGGCGCACTTTTCACTGTTCTGCGCGAAAAACTTGATCAACGAACACTTGAAAAATTCGCGATTTGATTCAGTTTTTAGTGGCCATTTTAACTGTGGAATCGGCAAATATTCCCACTAATCTAAAATTAAATGCCTTTTTTACTGCAAAGTTCGGGATTTTTTTGGGCTTGAGCGGACTGACTGGCCTGATGCGGTTGGGCAGTTGAAAATTGTTTTTTCTATCATTTGTTTCATTGCTCTCATTCTTTATCTTTAGGTAACCTCTTAGTGACAATTGTTCCCACCAAATTGGCGCACTTTTCACTGTGCTGCGCGAAAAACTTGGTCAACGAACACTTGAAAAATTCGCGATTTGGTTCAGTTCTTAGTGGCGATTTTAACTGTGGAATGGGCAAATATTCCCACTAATCTAAAATTAAATGCGTTTTTTACTGCAAAGTTAGCGATTTTTTGGACTCGAGCGGACTGACTGGCCTAATGCAGTTGGGCAGTTGGAAATTATTTTTTTCATCATTTTTTTAATTGCTCTCACTATTTGTCTTTAGGCAACCTCTTAGTGACAATTGTTCCCACCAAATTGGCGCACTTTTCACTGTTCTGCGCGAAAAACTTGATCAACGGACACTTGAAAAATTCGCGATTTGATTCAGTTTTTAGTGGCCATTTTAACTGTGGAATGTTCAAATATTCCCACTAATCTAAAATTAAATGCGTTTTTTACTGCAAAGTTGGGGATTTTTTGGGCTTGAGCGGACTGACTGGCCTGATGCGGTTGGGCAGTTGGAAATAATTTTTTTCATCATTTTTTTCATTGCTCTCACTATTTATCTTTAGGCAACCTCTTAGTGACAATTGTTCCCACCAAATTGGCGCACCTTTCACTGTTCTGCGCGAAAAACTTGATCAACAAACACTTGAAAAATTCGCGATTTGATTCAGTTTTTAGTGGCAATTTTGACTGTGGAATGGGCAAATATTCCCACTAGTCTAAAATTAAATGCGTTTTTTACTGCAAAGTTGGGAATTTTTTGGGCTTGAGCGGACTGACTGGCCTGATGCGGTTAGGCAGTTGGAAATTATTTTTTTTATCATTTTTTTCATTGCTCTCACTCTTTATCTTTAGGTAACCTCTTAGTGACAATTGTTCCCACCAAATTGGCGAACTTTTCACTGTTCTGCGCGAAAAACTTGATCAACAAACACTTGAAAAATTTGCGATTTGATTCAGTTTTTAGTGGCAATTTTGACTGTGGAATGGGCTAATATTCCCACTAATCTGAAATTAAATGCGTTTTTACTGCAAAGTTGGCGATTTTTTGGACTAGAGCGGACTGACTAGCCTGATGCGGTTGGGCAGTTGGGAATTATTTTTTTTATTATTTTTTTCATTGCTCTCACACTTTATCTTTAGGTAACCTCTTAGTGACAATTCTTCTCACCAAATTGGCGCACTTTTCACTGTTCTGCGCGAAAAACTTGATCAACGAACACTTGAAACATCCGCGATTTGGTTCAGTTCTTAGTGGCGATTTTAACTGTGGAATGCACAAATATTCCCACTTAAAATTAAATTTGTTTCTGCTGCAAGTTGGGGATTTTTTCGATCTGGTTGTATGCGAATATTGACGCTTCTATCGCGTTAAATTTGTCGTTTCTAAAATTGAAGTTAACTAAAGAAAAAGCCGGTAACGAGTTTTGAACTGCAGAACCCTCAAACATTCTCACTAGTCTGGACATTTTTGCTTCTAAATCGTCATTTGTCCCAATCAAAGAGACTTAGTTACAATTATTTACATAAAAACTGATCTAATAGAAGTTTCAATCGCGAAATTAGCAAAGATTATCAAATCTTAAAACTCAATTGTTCCCACCAAATTGACGCTCTTGTCACTTTTGAGAGACAAACTGGCACATTGCTGCACAAACCGTTGCAAATTCAGACAAAAAGTAATTTTCTAAAACTGGGGTTAATTGCAGAAACCGACGTTTAGAATCGAAGAATCGACAATTATGCCCACTAATTTTTATTATTATCCAATTATTTCTACCAATGTTTCAAAGCATAGTGAGGCAACACTCACAAACTCAGAAACGATTGAAAGGTGTTTGGTTGGGAATCGACACCCAGTATACAGGGTGGGGCAGCGAAGCTACCACATTGCGCCCGGACAGTAAAAGCGAATTAAGCAACCTTTAGGTTGAGATGTGCGCCCCTGTAAAGCACCTCCAGTGGATACAGGGCGAAACCTGATCTCAAACTAAAGGGTTTTATGGAAGTTTAGCGGTTTGGGCGCAACGTTTCACCACTACTCTGCAGTAAACATCCATCCCACCATCGGCACCCCGTACGTCTGTGTATCTAACATGTAATCATCTCGCGGTTCCCTCTGAGGCACCACGATCCATTCCGATCGATCGCGTAAAAGTGTTTCGCTTCTCTGTTATCGAATCGCGTCATTTCGCCCCATCATGTATCATGCTATCTATTTGTGCTAAAAAAATCACCGGGTACGCTTCCTGCACCTCCACGTCACCGTCCACCAAATTCTTCAAACGCTTCACATTTGCACGGTCGTTTCACCACCACCACCACCACCCCAGCCCAAAGTGACTCTATCCAAACCGCGATCCCGCAGGATTATCGAAGACCGATGTGTAAGAGCATGTAGATCTGTAGACGAATAGTGGTTTGGGTTCCGCTTCAGGCATTGGCTTTCTATGTCTCATTTAACCTTTTGGCTGCAGCGCTTGGCCGGCTCCAATGCATGGTTTTCGCAGGAAAATCTTCATGGGATTTTTCGCCTGCAGGTGTGGCCGGCTCCAATCCCACCTCGGAGTTCGTCAGGCAGGAGTTGCGTGCAGTCGTCGGAGCTCGAACTGCTCAATCCCAACCGACGGGGCAACGGCCGGGTCCTTCTGCAGCTCAACAGCTGCAGCAGCAGCTCGGTCAGCAGGGCGTCGATTTGGAGTCTTTGGGCCTCACTTTCGAAATGCCTACTGGTAAGTTTCCACTGTGGTAAGCGTGCCAATTTGCCCACACATTGATTAAAGGCTTGGATTTTTTTAACATACAGGGTGGTTTTAGATGGGAGGAAGTTGTCCATTGGAGAAGGTGGAAATTTCTCTACAAGTTTTTCATTATGCAGGGTCTTTTTAGGACGCGATTAGTGAGTGCTTTCCACCCTTATAGACCACTATATACCCCTACTGATCGTAAACCTCCTCAGGAGGTTCTACAAACTACATTCGTCAGAATAAATATCTCAGAAATTGAAAACGATAGCAAATTTTTAAGCACGCGCCTGGTTAGGGGAGGTCAATGCTCAATAAAAAGGTGGATCACCATTCTCACCACTCACTAATTACAAAAAGCAAATTTTTTACAGTTTTCTGACCCCGAATCAGATTGTTGAAACATTAAATAACCACCAGAAAATTACTCTTCATCATTAAAAAATTTGCAACAAAATTTGCAAAAGCTTTAGCCGCCAATTTCCCCAGTCGATTTGTTTGGCAAAAGCGCATTCAGTAAAACCTCTAAGATTATTTCAGCTGAACTGTAAATTCTGCACAGTCATCAACTAAATCCTCAAACTTTCTCACGAATCGTTGTTGTTGGCCAACGTTTTGCCATTTGGAACCACTGCCTTAGTCGATCTTGACAAATGGCTGACTGGGTCCACTCCGGACAGTGGTGCAAAATGCCAAAAATGCTGGTTGAGCAGCCGAAGGCCAAAAATTTTCGACCCAGAAAAAAGCTGCTAATGCCGCAAAGAAACGTTGATTTGATTAAAAATTCTGAGGTTTTTTGAAAATTTGGAGAATCATTTTTTACAAACTTCTTTTTGGGTATTTCGCCTCAAAAATGTTTGTCTTTAAAAAAGACAGAATTTGCTCACGTCTTTTATTACAGATTGATAAATAGTGCTCCTATTTCGCAATAAGAACGAATTATTTATCAAAAAGTAATCAAGAACTATCACCTAGAG
>NW_026017213.1:2298589-2301329 GCF_020466585.1 Dendroctonus ponderosae
TAAGAACGAATTATTTATCAAAAAGTAATCAAGAACTATCACCTAGAGGGTATCCTGCGACACACTTAGACTCAAGCTGTAAGAGAAAATTCCAAAAAGAAGTTTGTAAAAAATGAATCCGCCTCAACAATATAGAACTTATCTACAACTTGGAGAATCATGCCCCCAAAAGAATCTGTACAGTTTCAATTTTTCTTTCAGCCAAGGAATTTTTTCCGAAAATTCTATGAATAAAATTCACTTTAACTCTTAATATTTTTTGGTTTTGGAATTTTTCCCCCAGTGGATCTCGTAAGAGCCTAGAGAAAAACTTTCTTCTTTGCCCCCCAGATCACTTTTTTCCGATTTTTCCCGATAATCAGGAATTTTTTTCTGGCTAACCAAGGTTTCCAGCAAAAAACTTTATTCTTTATTAAAAGTCCGGCATTCAAAATAACACCCTTTGGTAGCTTTTGCAAATCTCGCACATAAACATTTTTGATAATTTTCCAGAAAGGTGGTTTTCGAAAAACCTAAATATCTTCACAAAAACTATAGAGGAATTTTGAGCACGCCATAATAGGAAGGGCCAAATTGCATTAAAAAAAAAAACCCTATTCACTTTACTTCTCAACCGATTAATAAGCAAGCTATTGAAACCTTTTTAGGGAAAGTATCGTAATTTTTTCAACATTTTTTTTACACGTACTTTACATGGGGTTGAAATGGAACATTTTCCCCTTGTGTTAAATAGGGACAGTTGATGGCGATTTGGGGCGTTTTATGGTGATTAGAAGATCCAGGCTCCAAAAGAGCTTACAAAATTTTCCTTTTTTGCCATGCAGGCCATCCGACAGTTTTTTTTACGAAACAAACCAACCCATTGTAGAATGTCCTTTGTAGGCTTGGGTAACTCACTGAATTTTTAGGGGTTGGAGGGTCTCCTAAAGCTTTAATCAATGCTTTTAAAACTAATTAACCGACGAGTTATAACTCGTTAATTTAGAGAGCGGCAGCAACTCAATAGCGCAACTCAACACAGTGTTATCCAGGCCTTTGCCCATATAAAACGCTCTGTCAAGTAAACACCAAAAAAATTTTCTTTTTTGTCTTTTGGTCGGAAAATTTAGCGAGGCCACTAATTCTCAAAAAATGTTTTCTCCTAAACGAAGATTTCTATCGAACAAAGGTATGTTTTATAAAAAGGCGTGCAAGCCTCAGATGAACGAGTTTTATGAAGTTTGCAAACGTGGTTTTCAAGAAACCAAAGTATCGCCAAAATGAAGAAACGTATCTGTTCTTCTTCTTGAAAAAATTCTGATAATTCCACTGAACAGAAGAGGCAAATTTAGCGAATCCACTAATCCTCAAATTTTTTTCCTCCCAAACGAATATTTCTATCGAAAAAAGGTATGTTTTATAAAAAGTCGTGCATACAACAGCGCACCATTTAGTGATTTTTTCAAACCTCTCAGATGAACGATTTTTGCGAAGTTTGCAAACGTGGTTTTCAAAAAACCAAAATATCGCCAAAATGAAAAAACGTCTCTGTTCTTCGGCTTGACAAAATTCTGATAATTCCACTGAACAGAAGAGGCAAAAATAAATAAGAAACGTAGGATTCATTTTTCCTCTAATCGACTAATAAGCGCAAGCAGAAAACTGAATGTTTTGGTATTTCTGATCACATTTTTTGTCCAATCATCAATCAATTATTCAAAGGTCCAATCAATCAATAACGCTAAAAATCAGTTGAAAATTTTCGAAAAGTGAACATCTTCCGGAACAGTGACACCCACACAAACTTTACGTGGAGTTTAAATGGCAAAAATTAAATTAATTGGAATCTCTTAAGCCCCAATGCTCCCGAAATCTGTTAAGAAACCCTGGAAAAGTTCGTTGGGTGAAAATCAGATCATTTGGGGTGGGTTTGAAGCTTTTATGCTGGTTTCAAACCAGCACCCAGACGAGCCTGCACAAAGTTCACCTTCTTCGTCTACTGGCTGATCGGATAATTTTTTTCAAAACAAACCACCTCACTTTATCCATAAGAAATATTGTGTGCGGGAAAAACGACATTTTTGTTTCTCAGTCAAAACCTTTCTCAGGCCACTGCAGGACTTCTGCAAGAGTCGATTCTCACATTTCATTTTTTTGGCTCGAAAATCGAGCCTCAGTTGCTCTCAATAAAATGACTGGCCAGTCAAAGACTACGCAGCAAATTTCTTTCTGAACAATCACATGAATAGTCTGCGAGAAATTGCCAAAAACATGTGTTCTGCATGCCTCCAAAGCCAAAAACGATAGAAAAATTCTGAGCCCGCCACTGAACAGAGGAAGTAGTTACTTTGTTTCGAAAACTCACGAGTTTTTGGTTTCGGACCAGATTTGTGAAACAAATCGCAAGCACATTTTTTCAGCAAAACAACGTTTAACAACCCAATTATCATTTTTATTGAAAATTGCTCATTCACTTAATAGTGGCGATTTGGGGGGTTTATTTCGAGATCCAGCCCGAATAAAAGCCTAAACAATAATTTCCTTTCAATTTTTTGCGAAACAAACCAACCCATTTTGGCAGAAAATTTCATTGGGCCAAACCATGAGATTTCGGTCGATTTTCAAGTTTAATTTTTTTCTGGAAAACAAAGCATTCTTTCAAAAAAGTAGATAAGTTCTATATTGTTGAGGCGGATTCATTTTTTACAAACTTCTTTTTGGGTATTTCGCCTCAAAAATGTTTGTCTTTAAAAAAGACAGA
>NW_026017213.1:2301920-2311617 GCF_020466585.1 Dendroctonus ponderosae
TATTGCGAAATGGGAGCACTATTTATCAATCTGTAATAAAAGACGTGAGGAAATTCTGTCCTTTTTAAAGACAAACATTTTTGAGGCGAAATACCTAAAAAGAAGTTTGTAAAAAAAATTCAAAAAAAGTAGTTGTTAAAATTCCCACAAAGTGATTTTCCCGAGCCAGCGTTGCACGTGGGTTTGGAAAAATTGCAAAAAATGGTTTCCAAGATGCTCAAAAAATCCCAAAATCAAGAGATTTTCACATAAAAGATTTTCGGAAAATGTCCATTTTATGGAGGCGATTTTCACTGCCAATTCAGGCTTCCATTCAAAAACCATTAATGAAAATCCACCCCGAAAAATTGAAAACTGTGATGAACCGCCCATATGGAACACTTCCAACGCACACCCCACCAAACCACCCTGTGTTTTGCTACAAACCCGCTCAATGTGAATAGTTAGTTGATGAATCTGCACAGTGTAAATTAGGTACCCAACAGCCCCATTTACCGTGTGTATAACGCCTTCATCTGGTCTGTACATTAACTTACTAACCAACCAGCACCGGTCTACTCTCCCTAGCGTTTAAGCAGTTGTGAATGATTTAACATGGTGGTTGCACATCCCCAACTAATCCAGCAAGTTAGTTCGGGACGGGCAACTGGTATCTAACCAAAAAAGCCCACCACTGGTTCAACTAATTGATCAGTTTCCACATTTGGAACAGCCGGCACCCTTTCCACTCCACTCGTCTGTACATTTTTCCTCATTGGTTAGTGGAAAGGGTGCCCTGTTGGGGTAACATACAGTGACATCATTGTTGCGTGCAGGTGCAAGTGATAGCCCAAAACTTTGGGGCGCGATGGGGTCAGAAATGGGGTCAATGTCTCCGCAGCCAGCCACTTCCAGGGTAAGCCACACGCATTCTCACTCTACTTACCGGGCGACTTCCCAGGCACCTGAATTCCCGCAGCTGACTTAACTTTTTGCTTACCTAGCCATGAATTCACGTGCCTTGGAACCCCCCCTCAGGTTGATGCGCTTCATTGCTCTTTGATTAATTCTGCAACTTAACTTTGTGTATAAAGCATTTGCTATTAACCCGCTTGACCGTTTTTTTTTTAAATTTATTAACAACGTTTCGATTGGTGTAGTGGTGATGGTTAGTGTTTTTTAGTTTTTAATTTAATTGATCCAATCAACTAGTGGCGGTTTTCCCAGGAAAGTTACAGCTCATTTCAGTGGGACCAAATTTTACTTCAAATGGCTTCCCATCTAGCAATTGATTGGCGTTTTAAAGCGGAATAACTGCAAAATGTTAAAGTTGGCACGTTTTTAGTTGAGGCACTGTGTGAGCTTTTTGCTTTTCCAACAGGAAATTGGACGATTTTCCAAAAATGCTGGACATCAAACGGTTGAAATCAACAGTTTGTGCTGCAAATGGGGAACATTTTCAAATATTTCTGTATTTTTTTTTAATTGTGTATTATTCATCATTTGTTTTGTATCTGTATTTAATTAATGTATTTTTTTAATTCAGTCAGTCCGGGATTACTATGTATTCAACGTTTTCGACAATTGACGTTTTAAAACTGAATAACTTCAATCTTAAAGTTGGCACTTATTTCATTGGGACACCGTGCACGATTTTTCAAAAACACGCAACCTCAAATCATTGCAATCAACAATTTGTGCAACAAATTTGGTTTCCTGCATTAAAACACGCTGTATTTTTTGAAAATCCATCCAAGCCGGTATTTTCTATGCAGAATGTTCGAAAATTGGGGACCTAAAGTTCGCACTCATTTAATTGGGACATCGTGTACGTTTTTCGATTTCCCTTCAACAATTAACGATTTGTCAAAAACACTGAGAGAAAACCAATGAAATCAACCGTTTTTCCAATAAATGCGGTTTTCTGTAGCAAAGCGACAAAGATTTTCAAAAAATCCCGTACTTTTAAAAAATCGTATGAAGCCGGTGTTAATGTTCGAAATTGAAAGATTTTCCCGCAAAAGTGAACGATTTTCTAAAAACACTGAGAAAACCAATTGAAATCAACCGTTTTTACAACAAATGCGGTTTTCTGTATCGAAATCACGGTGTATCCTGTTTTTTTTTTGGAAATCTATCCCAAGCCGGTTTTAATGTATATACAGAATGTTCGAAACTTGGCGCCCTAAAGTTCGCACTCATTCAAAAACACTGACAAAACCATTGAAGTGAACCGTTTTTATAACAAATGCGATTTTTTGTATCAAAATCACGACGATGACTTTTCAAAAAAACTGTATTTTTTTAAAATCGATCCAAGCCGGTATTATTTTCTATGCAGAATGTTGGGACCGTAAAGTTCGCCCTCATTTAATTGGGACACCGTGTACGTTTTTCGATTTTCCTTCAAAAATTAACGATTTTTCAAAAACACTGAGAAAACCAATTGAAATCAACCGTTTTTACATCAAATGCGGTTTTCTGTATCGAAATCACGGTGTATCCTGTTTTTTTTTAAATCTATCCGAACCGGTTTTAATTTATATAAATATTGTTCGAAACTTAGCGCCCGAAAGTTCGCACTCATTTAATTGGGACACCGTGTACGTTTTTCGGTTTTCCTTCAAACATTAACGATTTGTCAAAAACACTTAGAGAAAACCATTAAACTCAACTGTTTGTTCAACAAACGCGGTTTTCTGTGTCAAAATCACGATGATTTTTCAAAAAAATGTATTTTTTTGAAAATCCATCCAAGCCGGTTTTAATTTATATACAGAAAGTTCGAAACTTGGCGCCCTAAAATTCGCACTCATTTAATTGGGACACCGTGTAAGTTTTTCGATTTCTCCTCAAAAATTATGGATTTTTCAAAAACAACTTTGACGAAACCATTGATGTTATGCTTTTTTACAACAAATGTGGTTTTCTGTATTTATTTATTTTTTGAAAATCGATCCAAGCCGGTATTATTTTCTATATAGAATGTTCGAAAATTGGGGACCTAAAGTTCGCACTCATTTAATTGTGACACCGTGTACGTTTTTCGATTTCCCTTCAAAAATGAACGATTTGTCAAAAACACTTAGAGAAAACGATTGAAATCAACCGTTTTTTCCATACATGCGGTTTTCTGTAGCAAAGCGACAAAGATTTTCAAAAAATCCCGTACTTTTTAAAAATCGTATGAAGCCGGTATTAATGTTCGAAAATTGAAACATTGAAATAAACTTCTTTTACAACAAATGCAATTTTTTGCATCTGAACCAGGAATATTTCCAAAAATCATGTAGTTTTTCAAGTTCGCACTTACTTAACTCGGACACTGTGTACGTTTGTCGACTTCCCGGTAGAAATTCACGATTTTCCCAAACATACTCCAACTGAAACCATTGAAATTAACTCTTGCAATAGATGCAATTTTCTGCATCTGATCGAAGAATATGAATTTCAAAAACCCTGCACTTAAAAAAAGCAATCAATGTGGTATTAATCTATACAAAATAGTCGAAATTTGGCCCCCGAAAGTTCGCACTCATTTAATTGGGACGCCGTGTACGTTCATCGACCCGCAAAAACCTAAGGATTTTCGAAAAACACTCAAACTAAAACCATTTAGACTCGGAAATCGACAGTTTTTGCAACAAATGCGAGCTTCTGCATCGAAAACGCAAAATTTTCCCAAAACACCCTGGACTGTAAGATGTTCAAAAGTGTTATGTTTTCAAAACTTCTAACTTCAAATTTGCACTGATTCCTTAGGGACACTGTGTACATTCTGCGTTTTCCGGGTCCAAAATTTCAAGACGTTAAAAATGACAAGAAATTTCCAAAAATAAGTGTGTTGTATGAAAAGCTAACCAAGTCAATAGAAAAAGTCTTCTAAATCTGGAGCTCGAGACGGCCAATTGAGCCAATTTTGCCCCCCTATTTTCCCCATTAACTACTAGCCGGAAAATTGTAAAAACCCTTCAAAATTATTGCACTTTTGAGGCTTGAAAACCACCGAACTGGCTGACTTTTCATGCAACATGAGTTTCTCAAGTATCAAATGTGTTTGACTTACATTGAAGTAGTCTGAACTTGATCCCCACAGGCGAGTGAGTTTCACAGGAGAAGTCCAGCTTTTCAATCACTTTCACCGAAAACTGATTTCACTGAACGCACTGAAACGCACAGTAAACCTTTTCTTTTCTAATCTCTTTAATAATTCTAATTTCTTTAATTTCTAAGCGACAGCGCTCGATGTAGAACCGGTTTTTATCAATCTGTTTATTGATGTTATGAGATGCCAAATATTCGCTGCTCGCTACGCATGTTTATGTTTGAAATGGACGCATTGTTGAAAAGTAAACATGGAACCTGAAAATCACAAGTTTACGCATACCGGTTCGGTGAAAATTAAAAAAGTGCAACTCCATTTGGAGCGCCTGGAAGGAAATGATGGGATGAAATACAAAATTGGGTTGAAATAAAAACGGGAAGAACGAAAAAAGAAAAGCAATGCAGATCGTTGGATCAATGAGTAGATTTATGCTCAGAAAATGAGTCGAAAATGTTCGTGTCTCAATTCTTTAGGGCTTTTGTGCGGCCCTAAAGAAAATCTTTTTCTGCTGATTTTCCGAAGTTTCTTTATTATATATTAACACAAGCTTCGCGTGCTGATGGAAGCAACATAGAAAAGGAATTTGAGATCTTAACAAACTATGCGTACAAAGAAGGTAGAAGTAAAAGAAAATTGCAGAAAGGATTTACAACATTTCATCGAAGGGGTAGCAGGAAAGCAGAAAACGGCGCTTCAAAATGTCCAAAGAAAGATGACAAATACATTTTTTGTGGAGGGCGAGCCAGAAGAGGCGAGTTGAAGCCGAAAGGGTTTAATCTACTAGCATTAAAAGCCATAGAAAATAGTTGGTAATAAGAAATTTCCAGTCCAAAACCACCTCCAGGCCTCAAAGTAACAATATGAACAAATCTGCCAGGTATATGAATAAAATTAAGTAGAAAATACAGTTGAACTTAAAACAAAACTTAAGTTGCAACAGGGCAAGGTTTGAAACTCCTGAGGTTTCGGGGCTTTAAGACCCCGAAACGTGCAAAATAATTTCTTAGAAGATGCTCAAAACGCAAACCACTCGAACTTGTGTAAGCAATAAAAACCCTTAAAATTCACCAGTTTGAAAAACAGTCAATCTTGTCTAGATCAATGAAAACCTCCAGTGTATCTAACGTTTCAGTTGAAAACCGAAAAAACGCAGTCAGACGAAGCAGCACTTCAAGCTTCAAATTATAATTTTTGCTGATTTTCGCAAAATGATCAGCTTGCAAAACGCTGAGAAAAAATGTTTGTATTTCAGTCGATATCAGGGTTTTTTTTCTGGAGGTTTCTGTCGGTCTCAAAAATACATCTGCTTTGTTAACGCTTTAACCCTAAACGCAGCTCCATAAGAATCAATGTAAAATTCACTCTCTTAAAATCACTTCGCCTTAAAAGACGATAAAGGCAAACAAAACCAAAAATCCTAGTCAGATTAATCAGTAATTCGACTTTCATTTCTGTTTTCTCAATTTCGTTGGAGAAACCCAAACCTCAGAAAAACATTTTTGGGGATTTTTCAACGGTTTCTACCTGTAATAATAATCTAGTTTAAACTCAGGATAAGTGCAGCTCCATAAGAACCAAGTTTGGCTCCCAGAAGGCATCAGAGCTTTCAATTTGGTGGGAATAATTGGGATTTCTAGCTGCCAATGAACCGAGATTTTCAAAATTGCCGCAAAAAGTTCCTGTTTTGTAGATTAGTGGGAATATTTGTCGTATTCACTAACTAAACTGAAATTCACTTTCGAATTTTTCTCATGTCTCATGCTTTTGCATCCAGAGTAAAACGGCACAGTTTTTGATTTTTCAAACGTATCAATTAAATTAATTTTTAAATTTTTTAATTAATTTTAATTAAATTACGAATTAGGGGCAAGAATCTTTCTGGTTTAGTGACAAGAGCGGCAATTTGGTGGGAACAATTGAGATTTTAAGCTCCCAAATGCTCTATAAGGCAATTTTTTTCAACTATTTATGGGTTAGTGTGAATTTTTGCTAGTTTCGCGATTGTAACTACTATTAGATCAGTTTTTATTTAAATAATTGTTTCATGCTACACAGTTATTCAAAATTTGTTGGTTTTTCTAAAAGGAGCATTTTGAGATTTCCAAGTGCTAAAGGATTTGGTAAGTTTCAAAAACGTTTAAAAATTTCCTATTTAGTGGGAGTAATTGTCAGTATGGGATTCTAAAAGCTTGATGGTTCATTATGGCGTATTTTTAATAAATATCTAAAGAAAATCGGTATACCTTATCATTTTGCAACCACATCAGGTAAATAAGTCGCTTTAATTGCAGCAAGTGAGAATTTAGTAGCAAAAATGTCCTGATTGGTGGGAATGTTTGGCCGATTTTGCAGTTCAAAGCGCAGTTATCGATTTTTTCTTCAATTAACTTTAACAAAGATTTGCCACTTTTGCCTTTAGTTGGTCGATTTGTTTTAATTTTTTGGTAGAAATCCACGGAAATTTGACATTTATTGAGTTTTCAACCACATCAACTACTAAATCGGTTCTAGGCGAGATAATTGACTATTCGAAGCGAAAATCGTCCAAATTCCTTGTTCTTATTTGGTGTCTTCAATTAACTCAAATTTTTCAACCGGAAAATTTTAAGCGATAAAAGCGTCAACTTGGTAGGAATAATTGCCACTTTTAAGTTTCAGTTTAGTTCAAGTCATTTGCGATTTTGCCACACAAAGTGAAACTCTAGTGGAACTGGGTTCCAAGGAACCCAAAATGCTAAAACGCTTCGCTTTGCTTAAGGGAGCGAAACCTTTCCAAGGGACCAACCGCTTTCGTAGATAGTCAAATGCATGCATCCAGCAACCGAAAAAAACCCGAAACTTTCGTATATAGAAAATAATCGAAAACATGTTTCTTTGCAGACTACTATGGACGAAGGTCGGCCCGGTGATCACAGCAAAACGTCGCTTCTACAGCAGTTGCTTTCAGATCAGAGTAAATAAGCAGTGGTTTGGTGTTGAAACATGTGTTTTAGGAAGAATCTGTCTGTCTATGTAACCAGATGTAAACCCTTATTGTTAAGAACCTATCCAGATGTTACTGATTATTAATTATCTATAGTGTATGTGAACCAAAGATGTCGTGTATACGTGATCCGTATTTGCTCATGTGATGACTGTACATTCATATAATGCGGCAGAGTCGGCTAAAACACTTGTTTATCTTGATATTTATTCTATTTAACCATGGGAATCGTCCCGCTTACACTTATTTACTTTAATCTGTCGGGGAGTGGCTATGACTTGGGGCACAGGCCTGAATTTGGATTATACAAAAGATGTACATACAGAAGATGAACAGAGAGAGATATAATTCTACTAGGTACCTCATCCGTTAAGGCTGCTTTGCTACTTTTACTTCGCGTGGAAGAAATCTTTTGCCGCCCAGTTTATCCAGGCTTAATCTGACCAGAGACAAATAATAATGAGACTGGAGGTTCCCTGCTAACATTGAAAACAAGCAGACCTCCGTGTTAGATCGTGCTGATATAGGAATACTTAACAATATTTTTAATACATATTCAGGTTCTGCATTGAATTCGGGGCATTTTTCATATAACACTCGTGCCTAAATTCAAAAGTTTTGGACCTTATTATTTTAGTTAAAAAAATAATAATAAAGTTTACATTAGCTGCGATCCCATACTCCTGATTTCAGTCCCGAGTATGTTATACAAAAATACTTCGAATTCCATGTAGAACTTGAATCTGAATTAATCCATTGAAAAAAAAATAAACTTCTGACTGGCATAACTATGTTTTGAGCTACCGTGTATACTTCAAGGTAACAGTAACACGTAGAACCACATCACTTTCATATGAAAGTGTTTTTTCAGTCGCCTGTTCTGTACGATCTAAGCAGGGGTCTGGCTTCGCCGAGCCACCCTGTATAAAGGGTGTCCGTTTTTGGAGCTATCTAACGCGGAAATTTAAAATTAATAATACTTCATCATTGCATTTTTCTCTTCGCCAAAAACGGACACCCTGTATACAAGAAGCTGAAACTCTGAAATAAAAAGCGGCAATACAGCCTTAAGTACCGCAGGCTGTAATCTAGACAGGTTAGCTGTATCGAAAGTGCATTACTACTATTGCTTGTTGTATAATATGTTTCGGTTTTTAAGGGTGATGCGCCAGATAAATGCAGAACGATGCGAGAGTGCAATTGTGTAAATATTTATATATAGTTGAGACCTGTTAATAGTTGTGTATTATATTATATTTTGCTACTGGACTTGTTTATCAAGTGTGCGGCGTCCTGTTCTTCTACTTCTGCTTCCACTCTTCCCATCTGCCTAGGCGGGGAAGGGTCGAAGACTAGGCGAAACGTTGTGTGGGACTAACCCAGACCGAAATGAACCTAGAGCTCTGTCTGCTGCGCATTACCGAAAGAAAACCCTTTTGAAAATAGTAACTGTTAATATTTTATACATAATTTAACGTACGTTATTTGAAAGAGTCGTTTTTGTTGGACATTGTGATAGGCAAGCGCCATGTTACTGTTGCTAGGTTCGATCCTAGGCATTATTTTTAGTAGGTAGCGTTCATACTTGGATTCTATTGTCAATTACCAATTTTTCTCTTCTCCGCAAAATCCTTTTTAATGATACGAAAGTTTATGAATGAACAAATTGATAGGCGAAAGGATTATTTAATTACACAGATATTTTTTGTACATTATTGGAGTTTTGAAATATATATATTAAATAAAAATTTAAAACATACCTGCTTTTGCCTCACTGTTTGCATCGTCCTTCAGTCACATTAATCCCAGTTTAAACGCCGGTTTATTCGCGAGTTGAATCAACTGTCGAGTGACAGTTGCGACTTGTCAGATTCGTTTATTTATTGGAGTTGATCAGATCTATAACATAAAACAATACTTACACACTTTTCGATCTGTTTCTATTTTTTTAAAAGCTTGCAAAAGTTGATTAGAACAAAACAAATCACAATCAGATGTAAACACCAATGTCAACATAACAAGTGTCAAATTACTAGTTAATTTGTAGTTTTAGACACCAGGGGGCGTCTGGACATTTGAACTCGCGACAAGCGTTTGTCTTTGCTGTCAAACTTTTCCTCCATTGTGCACGATTGTGACAATCTGCGTGTGCGCAGACATTTTGCGCAGGATCTTGACAGCTCTGGCCCCGGTGAATGGCGCGCAGTTTGAAAATTTACATTTAGCGGCGCACAGTGGGGTATTAACAATAAAAATTTCTAAGTCAACACAATACTTGGTTATCTGGATTATTTGGCTGTCATTTTACGTCAAAGATTCGACTCAGAGTAAATCTTAAGTGAGTTCTGAATTTTCATGTGTAAATTCATTCATTTCGATTCGGTACTGTGCCCTTTTCACATGCAAACTGTGCCCCGATGAGAGATCAAATGATGAGCAACCTGCAGGTGTGCATTTATATATGCAGTACAGTCCGCTTATAATGAACCCGGTTTTAGTGAACTTTCGGTTAAAACAAACTTTTTTCCTTATGTTATGTATGTAAATCGTTTTAGAATGGAAAAACAAAAACGCAAAGCTGTTTCAAAATTAACTTTAACAAAATAAAAAGTGGAGTAAAGCAGAGTGAC
>NW_026017213.1:2312616-2312859 GCF_020466585.1 Dendroctonus ponderosae
TCTCCGTGTAGCGTTAATTTTATCGAGCAGTTTATACAGGGTGGTCGTCAACTAATGTGGCAAAATTCACTGCCAGAGATTATTTAGGAAAACATATTGCGTTTACAGTGTTTGATTGGGTGACAAATTAAGAGCAAATAAAATTTTCGTTTTTTCTAAATAGCTTTTCAAACAGTATTACTACTACCAAAAAAATGTGTTTTGGCCGTTGGGTTCTTTTTTAGATCTACAAATTTAAATTTC
>NW_026017213.1:2313226-2323475 GCF_020466585.1 Dendroctonus ponderosae
AACAGATTTGCTTGTTTAGTAAATATCGAACGCGATATGGCCAGAGAAAAAGTGATATTTTGAATCCCAAAGAAGTCCGATGTTTTAAATGGCTCCAGACTAAGCAGGTAGAGCCCTCTAAGAACCACAAACAAGGTTATAGAAAATTTGGATTTGTCCGTCTAAAAAATCTATAGTGAAATATGAATCTAGTAAAACTAAAAAAATATTGTATTCATCCTTTGCCATCCTCTACCTCGAAAACTATTAAATTCGGGATAAGACAAATTTACATGAAACAGCATGTACAGTATGGCAGTGCATTTTGTCACTAAAGTGCCTAGTCACTAAAGGAGACGGATCTTGTTAGGAAAAATCGACATTTTTGCCCTTTGTAGGCATTTTAAAGAGCTTGGAAGTCAAATGCGCTCGATTAAGAAACTAGTTTTTTCAGTAACTTTTGAAAAATTTGTCAAAAATTAAAGAAAATTTCTGCACGACTAAAGCTGATGTCGCTTAAGAAGTCAGACTTTTATCCACATTCAAAATTTTAGCGCTTTCCTGCTCTTTTCTAAAATCAGAAAACTTCAAAAAAATGTAGCGAAACTCTTCAATGACGCTTGATAATTCAAGGTTCGATGCTTGAGAATTTTTGGATATTTGCATAAGAATTGTTATGCAAATATCAAAAAATTCATCTCTATACATTGGCAGCAGTTTGGTGGCGGTTAAACTTGAAACCCAGCGTGCGTTTGAAGCACGTATGTATTGAAAAACCAAAGTTTTTCCCGATATTCAATAAAAAATACGCTCGAGCTTCAGGTGTTTGAACCGATAAACAAACATGAATTTTGTCACATTTGTTGCGGACCACCCCGTATAGTTCGATTGTTGATTTGATTATCAGTATTGGCATCTGCGGATCCTAGTCAGCTGTTTCCATTTGGACGGAAAGTATAACTCGAGCGAATTTGAAAAATGCAAGGGGACAGTTTCTTTGTCCGGACCAGCGGAGTCCAAACAAAAAATCAATCTTGCAGGTTTTTATAAAAAAAAACGTTTAGCGGTGCCTTTATCTTAATCGTGGCGGATGTAGTTATCGATGTTTTGATTATGGCGCACTCAAATGGCGTTCAAGTGTAGATTTTGGATGCCAGTTCTTTTTCAAGGAAAATTCAAACTTTCAGCTCCTAGTTGCTAGAGCCTTCTCAACCCTTGTGACGAAAAGTTAAGACATCAGTTTTGAAAGTAAATTTTGGAAAATATCCAAAACTCAACCGAAATTTCTCATTCTTTGTGGGCACTTTGGGACAACAAAATTTTTAAATACCAAAATAGTTGGGCGCAAAATGTCAACTTACGACGTTACGATTCGTGCACTAAATACTCACGACGCTAATTCAACTGGAAGTTGCAAATGTTATACTTTGTCGACACCTTGGCAACATAGCTTGTAATTGTCTCCGAATGAGGCCCTGTGGGCAACCGCTTGTACGATTTGAATAAAGTAGGGGAATTACCATATAACTTGTATATAAGCAAGATGATATCTAGAACTTTATTGTTCAGCAAGCAGTGAGTGAAACACTAGTGCTTTAGCAACGGTAAACGACAAGCTCAGCTTAAGAAAATGGAGCAACTGCTACCTAAAAACGCGATTTTCCTGGATGAACTAGTGCAGCAGAAGTATCCGACCGTATCACTGGGGTTCGACAGAAACTTCCTAAACTTCGAAGGACTGCAAAATATTCAGCCCATGTGCTTTCGTTGCGGCAGCAGCAATATTGGCCCTAGGGTGCACATTCTGCGACTACAGAGTAACAAACCTTTTGTGAGAGATGAACTTGATGAGACGTATTACTGCGGAAGCTCCAATCACCTCATCTGCTGGTTATGCTTCCAGTACTGTCGTCATTGGGACGATCACAAACCTATTGAATGGTATTCTGCCGAAATGATGGTGTTACGAGAAATTAAATTCGAGTGTCAATGGCCGACTTGTAAGAAGATCTTCGGCGGTTCCACCCTGAAGGACCACGAAATCAGCTGCATTTTACAGCCGCGACGCCAATGTCCAGTGGATGGTTGCGGTTGGTCCGGTAATCTGGACGAAATTAAGAGTCAACACTTCAAAAGCCACGAAAACAGCATGTTGCTCTTCTGCAATGTGGCAAGGGATCTGCAACCGGGTAACGATCTCTATTTGCTGATACTCGGCAAGTTTGTGCTGGTTCGTCACGAAATAGAGGAGTTGGGCGAAGTCTTTGAACACGCTTTTACTCTGGAATTGTGCAAAGAGGAACCGGGAATTGTAAAACCAGTGGGATTAGTTACGGCCAATGGCGTACTACTGAAGCAGATTGAGGACGGCGATTTAGTGAAAAGCATTTCGAGACAAGTTCAGTTATTTGTATGTTTTAAAAATGTTTAATTTTACCCACAAAAACTTGTTTTGCATTGTACACTACTGGTAAAATTCAAACTTCAATGGCAAAACCAGAATTATTATTCCTTGATACATTTTCAATGTTTTAAGTAAGATGTAATGTTCGTAGATTATAAAATTAATAAACACTGAATTCATTCACACAATTGAATCCTCGTTCCAAGTAAAAATTTGATAATGCCGATAGGCATTAAACGTCGAAAGTACCGTAAAATCAATTCCATGCTGACAGTTTTCCTGCAAAGGTTGCTTAAAAATAGTAAAAATCGAAACTGCAAAAAAACACCACTACTGGAAAAGACCAGTCCAATCAATAGGAATGCTTTTAAAACAAACCTAAATGCCCGTTTTTGGGAATTATCATCTTTTACTTGAAGATATTTCTGCATTTCTACACATTATTGGGCGCTCGTTATAAGCTCAAAATACACACTAATCATCTTCAGTCTGAAAAATTCCAGACTATTAAGGGAAACACACACTTAGGTACTACCTACCAATTGGCAAACTTTATTCAATACAAGTACACTGTTATATCATCGGTATAATAAACTAGGAATTCTCAATACAATTCTGCAAAAGATCCCTATACAACCCCTTTCTCATCGCGTCCAGGTGGATTAGTTGCGTGTAAAGCTCAACAGCATAGTCTTTGACGTGCAACCGCTTCATCAGCCACCCTTTTGCCAGTAACACCCCTAAAGCATCAGTCAGAAGTGGGAAAATGCACCAAAAAAATCCACTTACATTTGCAGTCCGGTTCCAGTTCCTGCAGCTGCTCCAGAGTATCTAAAAGCTCCTGACAAGTTTCTTTGCCTAGGGCGGGATTTGTGACCACCCATTTTAGGTAGAACCAGGCACTGCTATCGCCAGGATCGGTAAAAACTGCATTTTTCACCAGCTCCAGCTCCTCCTCAATACACTGCTCGTTTAGCTGGATCAAAGTACTGCGGTAATGCCAGGAGGAGTAATTGGAAAAGTTGTTGTTAATGCGCTCAGTGGAGAATTTTATCTCCACGGGCAGCGTTATTCCGATTCGGTTCACCAGCTGCCTTCGGTAGTCCCAACAATGGACTGGAATTGAGCTGAATGAGGCCGAATGGCTCCTGAGCGGATTACTCACAATTTCGGTCATCCACACTGAGATATTTGGTGCAAAGGGCGAATTCCTGCTGCCAGTTAGGCTGGGAATGCAACATTAAAACCCAATAGCGATGGTACCAGGCGCTGTAGCTCTTTGGATTCGCTCTAAGACAATCTTCGGTTAAGCTAATCTCTTTTTCCAACAGTCCATCAAATGCTTTTAGATCAACATCACCATCCTCTTTTGCTGCTGGATCAGATTCTTCACTACAAAATTATTGCTTTCGCTAGATTTAGTCTTGATGGGTCACACCTACTATCTGTGTTTCTCGCGTAAAATCACCTCCTTGCGATAGTTCCATAAAGTGTAAATGTCTGGATTCGTCGAGAGCAGTCCGGCACATATTTTAAAGGATACTGGGTCAAAAGGGTCGCAATTCCGATGGAGCAGGATCTGAGACATGCTGGCCTTGTACTGAGTAAGTTGGTTGCTCTGTTTCAGCTCCTTTTCCGCCTTTTGCTGTGCGGTGGTTTTGATCTTCAACCTGCCGTGCTGGAAGAGCGTTGCCTAAGCTTTATGGATTGGAAATCAGACCGCAACATTTACCATTGTTGATTAATAAGGTGCACTACTAATTCTTTGGGCAACCTGGTCTTTGACTCTGGTCTCTTGAGACACTTGATGAGGGTTTGGAATACCACTGAAGCTCCTTACAGCGGCTGAGTTATCTTTCAAGTCTTTACAAAGCTTCGTTTATGGATTATCTGGACTACTAAAAGTGATTCTCTAATGTTGGCTTATTAGGGCTACCGGGAGGCAATATTATTTCAGCAATACTAGAGGGCTTTTTCTATTGAGCAAATTAATTAAATTTAAGCCCCGTAGCCGAAAAGGGTGGTATTTGTTTAACAATTAATACTTACCAGACTGTATGTGAACCACAACAATAACAGCAACAAAATTGTCATTGTGACACTGTCTGCCAGAGGGCATTAACCTAAAAAAAGCCAGTTGCGATGTTGCCCTACCGGTTTCAATTTAGAAGAAATAGGGACAACAAATGCCACTGAATAGTGGAAAGCTGGCAAAATTTTGCAATAGTTTGGCAACTGAGTGGTGAACAATGTTAACTAGAGGACATATTTGGCAACCAGGTGCACAGAGCAAAAAGGTTTTTGTGCTTTTAATTAACCCGATCTGATAAAATGTTGATATTTGAAAACTGATTGAGTTTAATTAAGTTAAGTTGCTGTTAGGTTCACCTTTTTGCTTGATTTATCGGGCGCTTTTGCCTACCACTCAAAGAGATCTTCGGCCTTCATCTATGCAGAAGACGCAGAAGTCATATTGACACCGGGGCCTCAGAAAGCAAATTTCCGTGTTTACACTCAAGGAAAATTAATTGTTTGGGACTTTTCAAGAGAAAAATGGGAGTTCCGAAATTTTTCCGCTATATCAGCGAGCGCTACCCTTGCCTGAGTGAGCTCGTGCGCGAATATCAGGTATTCCAGTCCGCCATATATCGTAGCGCTTTGGCCCCAAATCGGACTGTTCTAGATTCCAGAGTTCGACAACATGTACCTGGACATGAACGGGATCATCCACATGTGCTCGCATCCGGACGATAACAATCCCCATTTCCGCATCACCGAGGAGCGGATTTTCCAGGACGTTTTCCACTACATTGAGGTACTGTTTCGGATGATCAGACCCCAAAAGTTGTTCTTCATGGCTATTGATGGGGTGGCCCCGCGGGCCAAAATGAACCAGCAGAGAGGCCGACGGTTTAGGGCGGCAAAGGATGCGGAGAAACAGGAGGCCGAGGCGCAAAAAAAGGGCGAAACTTTGCCGAGCGAAGCCCGATTTGATTCCAATTGTATTACGCCTGGAACAGTATTTATGGCTCGGCTGCATGAGCAGCTGAAGTATTTCTGCGTGGATAAAATTTCCACTGATCCCCTTTGGAGGGATGTTCAAGTGATTCTATCTGGACATGAGGTGGTGATAGTTAGTTGAGACTTTTATATTAATTAACTATTGCCTGATCTTCGCAGACTCCTGGCGAAGGTGAACATAAAATCATGGATTACATCAGGTATCTAAGGGCGCAGCCCGGCTACAACCCCAACACGCGGCATTGCTTGTATGGACTGGACGCCGACTTGATTATGTTGGGTCTTTGCACACATGAGCCCCATTTTAGCTTGCTGAGAGAAGAGGTAGCTGCAGCTCCCGCTCAAGGCAAAGATAATATTCGGAGTTTTTAGGTGAAATTCGGCAAAAAATCCACCAAAAGACAGTCAGTTCCGGAGGAAATCACGTTTTTCCTGCTGCACTTGTCCTTAATGAGAGAGTACCTAGAGCTGGAGTTCAGCCCGGTCAGGAAGCAACTCAAGGGGTTTGAATACGATTTTGAGAAAATCATTGATGACTGGGTTTGTTGCCCAAATCTGCCGCCTTCAATGTAACTCATCCATTGCAATTATTGTAGGTTTTAATGGGGTTTTTAGTAGGAAATGACTTTATCCCTCACTTACCCAACTTGCATATCGCCAACGGGGCTCTGCCTCTCCTCTACAAGGCCTACATGGCAGTCCTTCCCACATTGGACGGTATTGCTCTGAAAAAAAAAGAAGTTTCTTCGGTTAATCTTTAAAAATTGCAGGCTACATAAATGAGGCAGGCACGTTGAATCTGGCAAGATTCGAAAAATTCATGCAAAAGTTGGCTGAATTTGATTTGGAGAACTTCGAAGAAGTCAGGGATGATTTAACATACATGGAGGCGAAGACTGGCAGAAAGTTCAACGCTCACACCAAAGTTTCGGTGGGGAAATTGTGAAAATGATGAATATTTCCTTAAATATCTTATCGCTTTACTTCTTCAGACTGTAAGGCAGCTGGAAGAATGGCAGGCGGATGAAAATGAAGAGGCCATAGAGCTGGAATGTCTTGAACCAAGGGCGAAACCTTCAAGAGACCCCGCTTTGGATGCTTTAATCCAAGCCACTGACGACCTAGTAAGTGCCCCCGGATAATTTTCCCTTCTTAGATCGGGGGTTGGCTATAGCCTTCCAAGCAATATTTGGGTTATTGTTGAATGTTTTCTGTTCCGCAAATTACAATGAACAAATCTAACATCATTTTCAATAAATTCTCCTTCAGTATTTTGACTGCTATTTGATATGGATCTGTTGCTTTTTCATTCCAATGTTTTCTGGAGGGAAACATTTTTTTGGCCGCACATCGCATTTGATATATAGCGATAATAAGATAGATTTTCTATCATTCATTCGTACACCGGATACTTCAAATGATCGGATATAGAAAAATCAAAAGGTGCCAAGTCGGGATATTCAGTCCAGGTCCGTAGACCGTTTAACTGAAATTAGCCAAATTCTTCAAAAAATTAACTAACTAGCAACAGCAGCTAACAAACATTCGCTGTCATTTCTTGAAACTGGTGAGTTCCAGGTTTTTATGCCGTGGTGAATTAGAATTTCTTCCTCACGTTTCGCATCAAGAGTGGATGGCATCTTCAGAAGCGGCTGGATCGAAAGCAGTACAGTGTAGCTCTGAAGATGCAAACCATTCGGGCAGGGAAACGTTAGGAAAAAATTCTGTTACACGACTTAGTTTGAATGTATAATACATTAATTGTTTCAATTTGCTGTTGCTTTCTATAATTAACTTTCCCTAAGCGTTTTTTAATAATACTTCTTTCTTTTGTTATTCAGTTCTTCACGTTGATCTATCAACTAAGTCTTCCTCTCCTATTTATGTTTTTACTTATCTCCTCTTTTGTTTCGCCTTATCTCTCGATTAGACCCAATATTTCTTCTGTTATTCGTTGTAAACCATTTACCTTGCACTTTTCTAAGTGTATTCAGTAGCTTTTTAATGTTTTCCGTTAGTCTTTGCTTCATGTGTTCTTCGATCTATTTTGCATTGTTGGACTTTTCTTAATTTACCCCTGATTTCATCCACTAACGTTCTAGCTAAAGCGATCGCATTTCAAAACCTTCTTCCGATTAATAGTCTTTGTTCAAAGTTTTGGTAGTTTTTGCATTAAGGCCTACTAGTTAACTTTAATCAACAGGACATAGACTCTAGTGAAGATGATAGTGACGATATTGATGAGGACGAGCGGGCTTTCCGCAACTACAAAAAGGAATATTACATGAACAAACTGGAATACGCAAACGTCACTCCGTAAGTTTGCTGAGTATCTAATTAATCCTCTCTAAGGCCGGGTTTTAGTGAAGTGCTGCGCAGCCAAGCCGAAGGCTACGTTAGAGCTATCCAATGGAACCTTCACTATTATTATAATGGCTGTTGTTCTTGGTCTTGGTACTACCCTCATCATTACGCGCCCTACATATCGGACATCAAAGGATTTGCCGATTTGAAGCTGGAATTCGAGTTAGGCAAGCCGTTTAGGCCCTTTGAGCAAGTAGGTGAACTTTACACGCCCCAGCCAGTTGTTTGATTGGCCATTCATCAGCTTCTAGCAGTGCTTCCGGCTGCCAGCAAAGCCCTTCTGCCGGAAGTTTACCACAAGCTGATGACGAGCGAGGAGTCATCAATCGGGAAATATTACCCAGAAGACTTTCAAACAGATAAAAATGGCAAACGGCAGGAATGGGAGGCTGTGGTTTTAATCCCTTTCATGGACGAGGTGAGGTTGTGAGGTTGCAATTGAAGACATTGTGGCCACTTTCAACATTTTCCAGAAACTGCTTCTTCAAGCAATGGCCCCTTGCAACAAGGAGCTAAGCGAGGAAGAACGACGAAGAAACAGTCAGGGCCCAATGTTGGCCTGTACCTACACAGCTGTGGATTTGGGCAAATACGACGCCCCACTTTACTTCCAAACCATCAATCACAACCACTGTAAAGTCAAACTGGTTAATATCGAAAACATCCGCGTCCCTATAGAAAATTTGGTAAAAGGCGCCTATCCAGGCGCCAATATGGACGTCTATTATCCAGGCTTTCCCACTTTGAAGCATCTGAAATATACCGTAAGCGCGCCAGAAGGGCGAAACTAGAGCTAAGGGTTTATTGAGCGTCTTTCCTAGGCCAAACTGAAAAAGTCCCGCGTCAAAGTCTTCGAGCAGCCGAGCCGGTACGAAAGCATGATCATCCAGGTACTGCAGGACGAGGAAAAGAATCAGGAAGAAATTCCTGTGGAGCTTTTAGGGGCAAATGTCTTTGTGGGATGGCCGCATCTAGTTGAAGGAAGGTAATGGACTTAGTAGTAAAAACCACTCAAATCTCTCAAACGCTTGAGTCAAAAGCAAATTTTTCCCCATTAAAGATGCGAGAAACTGTTTAACGTTAAGAACGTAGATTAAAACGAATTTTTGAGAACTGCTGTTCTCCAACCCCTTTCTTAGCCAATTTAGAAGCGGCTGATGCTCGCAGAGAGTGAATTCTCAGTTTTCTTGATTTGATCTCAGAACTGTCTTTTACCAATTTGTTTTGATCAGAAAGCGTATGGAAGCAAAATACGGAAAACTGCGCATATCATAAACTCTAGAGGCTTCGAAGCAAAACTTAACAAAAGTCAGCCTTTTATAAGTAAAACAAGTTATTTTCCTTTTAGAATAGTATCGATTTCAAACGCTAAAACGCGTTACGTGAGTATGGGAACCGCAAATCAATACAATACAGAAGACCAAAAGGATGCGTCGATGTTCCGCAACGAATCAGCCGGTATTATTGAGAGGTCAGTCGAAAATTCAACCATCATCAAATGATCGAAAGTAACAACTGATGACTTCCAGATACAAAAACCGGCTGGGGATCGAAGTGGGCGAAGTCAAAGCTATGTGCCAAGTTCAAGTGATGATAGGGAGAAAGTACGAACTCACCCCCAATGGCGCCCTAACGTTGGAAAAGCAATTTTCGGAATTCACCGCTAACTATCCCTTGCAAACCATCGTATCGGGCATCGAGAGCTACGAGTCGCATCGAACGTTGTTCCGCAATGTTCAGGACGTGTTCCCTGAGGGTGAAATCTGCTTCACTTTGGGCAATCCTTATTATGGGGCGCAAGGAATCGTAAGTCTATTCGGTTTCGATTAAATCCGGTTTCTACCACAATTGTGCCCTTCTTCTACCACAATTGTGCCCTTCTTCCCACCTTCCAGGTGATCGATACGAAAGAACTGGCGAAAATTGGACGGATTAAGGTGTGCGTTGTGATCTCAGATGAGCCGGATTTTGAAAGCGTGCGCGAAATCCAGAACGAAGTTGCCCGAAGCTATAGAACGCTGTATAATGCCGCTAGTATACTGGGTAAAAACAACCTCAACCTAACAGGTTTTTTTGCGGTTTCTTAAACACATTTTCCAGGAATGGCCCACTTCCTGTATTCCCGTGTGACGGGATCGATATTTGTTGAAACCCCCGACGGCGAAGGAGGTCTGAAGAACATCAACATCGGCCTCGACCTCAAACTCAACAAGAAGAACAAAGAAACACCTGGATATACCCGAAAACTGGCCAGCACTTGGTTATACACCGATAAGTGCACCGATTTAGTTCGGGAGTACGCTGAAAAGTTTCCCGAAGTTTTCGCCTACTTGGTGAGCAACGCTAGCAATGAAAACATCAACGTCGAGCATCTTTTCACTGGAGATGATTGGTGAGTGCAAAGGTGAAAACTTCGAACCCATCACTAGTTGAGCGATTTCAGGGATGAAAAGCTAAAAACCCTGCAAATATGGCTGAAAA
>NW_026017213.1:2323571-2335975 GCF_020466585.1 Dendroctonus ponderosae
CGAAAACAGCGAATTCCAAGAAAATCACAATGAGCGTGAAGCCTTCGTTTTTGTACAAAGTGAGTCATTTTCACGACTTGGCGCTTCTGAGCCATCCGGTTTGCGGTTTTTAGCCGGAACTTCAGTCAGGCACTTTGGCTCCCGATCCGAAAATGCAAGTGGAAATCTTCGATCGCATAGTGAACACGAGAAAAGGATTCAGCGTGCCTTTCGGCTTAAAAGGAACGGTGATTTCCATCATTAAATCCTCCTCTAAAAGTGAAAGAGACACTATGTATGATGTGGTGTTTGATAAGGCTTTTAAGGATGGAATGGAGCTGAACTGTTCACCTGGGCGAGGCTATCGCCTGCCCAGAACAGCCTTTATCAACATTTCCCACGGCAAAAGGATGTACGAGCAGCGAATAGGCCGAAATGGTAAGAACACTCCCCCAAATACCAGGTAAAAGCACTAAAAACTATTTAAGGCGCGTTAGCGGACAAGTCGGCAAAGAACCAGGGAACCCCATGGCAAAACACCAACGGCCAGAAGTTTTTCAACCAATTCATGAACAATTCGGCGCAACGCCATACAGACAAAACAGTCCCGGAAAAGCCCGGCCAAGGATCGGCGTTCGCGCCCTTCCATCACAGCAGCAGGAATCAGTTGCTCGAAGATCAAGCGTCCAAACCATCTGATCGAGGGAACGGTATCAGTACTGAGCGATTTGAACCGAGGGAACCGCACACTGCAAAAGAAGCGAAGCTGGCAGGGAAAAGTGAGCGCATCAGAATTTTCCAGCGACCCAAAGACGACCCACATTGGCAACCCGACTTGATAGAAAGCAGAAAGACTGCGCCTACCACTAAGAGCAACGCAACCCCTGAAACGAGCTGCTTGAATGTGTCTTTTGAAGAACTGGCGGTAAGTGAAGGCTGGTAGCCAGAGGTTGTTCAGGGATTTATTTTAAAACCTAGGGAAAATTGGAAAAGGAGTTTTTCATTTTTTTAAGTTCTAACCTAATCCGAATGGACGAGCACCTTGATTCTTATCCCAAACGGGCTTTTGATATTTTGAAAATGACCAATCTCCAGTTAGAAGTTTCCGATCTGAATTTCTTTTAGAAACACATTTCAAGCCAACCGGCAAGCATTAGACTCTTAACCTACTACCAATCGAACGGTTTGGGAGTACCACGGTACCAGTTCTTCCAAGCAGGGTCGAAATTCAAGGCCCAAATCGCCCTTTCTAACGGATTAGTCGTTACTAGTGAACCAATGAGTTCAAAGGAAAAAGCCACTGAAAGCGTGGCTAGTGACGTTTTGCAACGGTTAATGAAAAAGGTGAGTTTATTGAACATTGGTTTAAAAAAAACATGTTTCTTTCGAAGTCTTTGATTGGCGCAGTCGGTAGGATTTTATTGGGGCGGCGTGATCGACCACTTTTTTAATCGTTCAGTAAAATCGAAGCACAAAATTTGATTTTCGCCCAACAATGCAACTCAAGTTCAACTCAGAAAGTGCGCCAATTATAGATTTCGAAGGGAAAATTTTTGCAGAGTTTGAGAATCTTGTCGGTCGTAATAAAACATTGGTTTTTCAAAAGAACATTTTGCTTTCGAAATGTGTAATTCTATTGAGCGAGATGTTGGGCTGTTTTAGGGCGAAACTAGCGATGCAGTCTTGCCGATTCCACCGAAAACTTGGGTGGAACCAACTAAGGAAAAAGACCAGGCCTTGATGGCGGCCCTGCAGAACCCATTTTTGCCGACGCAGGTTATTAAAAGGCAAACCAGCAGGCCTAGCGCCGGAAGCCTTGAAGGGGTTGGTTCGAAAAAAACAGGCGCCGCCAATGTTAACGAAAACGGTCATAAAACTTCGTCTGGCCACGATGAGACCAAACCGGTAAGTTCGCGAATACGGACGCTTGTAAAAAAACTGGAAAACCGTTCGTTTGTAGGCCCCCAATTCCGCCCAACAGAGAAGGGAGAAGAAATCCCGAATAGCTGCCAACTTTCTGTTGAAACGTTAACGTGTTCCCGCACGTCTTGCCGGAAATTGGAGATTTTCTTCAATTTTCGTTATTTTTTCCAATGGCTATATATATTAAACTATTTTTCCAACGTTTTTCTTGCAATTTAAAATTACAGTAGACATCGTTTTGGCTGCATCACCGCCTAACATTACCAAAACCGAAGGTATGAGTGCAGGGTGTTTCACAAATAAGTACCATAAATTCAAGGAAAAATACCCTTGTAAAAATATGAAAAAAATCGTAATATTCATGGGTCCGCACAAGCCGTTTTCGAAATAGTCGGCGTCAAACTTTACGTTGAAAAAATACAAAATCATAAATTTCTGGAAAATGGTTTGATAAATACTAATGAAACTTTGTGGGTAGCCAGGGCTGTAAGAGGTGCTTAGTTATAATTATTCTGTTTTTTACATTTTTACCAGTGTTGTGCATACCGCTTTGTTTTGGGTATTTTTGAGGAAAAATCGCACGTTACTGGTATTTTGAGAAATTAAATCTTAATTGATTGTTCAATTCTGAAGATACAAACAATTTTATTTCTGTCATACGACCAACCGTTTTTCGGTAAAAAAATCATTTTGATTAGAAAATTTCACATTACACAGTTTCTTCTAAGAATTACCTTCATTAATAAAGTAGTTCTATCTATTTACCCCTGAATTTACGGTATTTATTTCTGGGACACTTTGTATACTGGGCGTCCCCCCAAAATGCTTCATTGGGCCTTGGAAAGTCGAGTGATTATCAAATATTGCATACTGTTTGGATCTTATTTGTACATTTTGTGCTCGTTTTACCGCAAACATGATCAGATAAGTGTGAAAATGCGCTTCATCAGTGAAAGTTGTCTAAATAGAGGGACAACACGAATGAACTTGATGTATATCTGTCCGTTCCAATTTGGAATGTTTATAAAGAGAATAAACGCAACTATTTCTTACCATTAGATGCAGATCTGCTTTTCCATTAACTTTCATGTGGATGCATGAGAACGTAACGTACCACTTTGACACGAGTAGTTGTCAAAGTAAGTTCGGCAGTTTTTGAAGTGGGCGCGGTTGCTTCATTTGGAGGTTAACTCAACAATGTGCGATCTAATTTCCGTAAAATTTCCACTTTTCCATAAAATTGCGAACAGTAGTTATTCAGTGGTAAAAAATATTTAAAAATTAAATAGGTTATGGTTTTTTAGCCTTGCTTCGGCTAAACGCTCAGGATCAAAGTTTGCTAATTATCATAAGGCGCAAGGTTTTCAGTTCAGTTCTATGTCAGCCTTCTTTGTCCAAAAAGTTGTCCAAATAACAAAACATAAAACACACAAAATATTTTCTCCCAATTAGAGAAAAATCTGCGTTTTTTGTATTCATTTTGACAACTTTGACATTGTGAATTGTCAATATACGTTGAGCCGGCTGTGAAGTGGGCGCGGTTTTTTATTTTGCATAAGCTAATTTTTACATTTTCCTGCTCTTCGAGGACAAAAACCCTTATGCAAAACGGAGAAATTGACAAAAATTTACTACTTTTGCATTAAAAGGATTCAATTTGCTTGTGTATTCAGGTGTAAAAAGATATGTAAGGAACCAAAAGTTCTATAGGTAAAGTCTTGCTTCCGCTAAACGCTCAGGATCAAAGTTTTCTAATAAATCGTAAGACGCACTGTTTTCAACAGTTCTATTTCAGTTCCTTTGGGGCAAAAAGGCTCAAACTAGTGCAAACAAGCGCTCCTTACGCGAAAGTTGTCTAAAGACGCTAGCAAAACTATCCAAACTAATCCGTATATTCCTATACCTAAGGGAGGTCTATAAAAGGACAAAATACCTTTTTTTTCTTACCGTTCGAGGTAAATCTGTGGTTTTTTCACTAACTTACACTGCACAAATGTCAAAAAAGGTAAGTGACATGGGAAATTGTCCACGAACGTCCAACCAGCTTTGAGATGGGCGCGGTTTTTCATTCTTGGGGCCAATTCAAATTTTCCCGGTTTGGAGACTCAGGTATACCCAAATTAAGAAGCTGGAAATTGCCTGAAGATCATTACTTTCCTATAAAATTCAAAATATTTCATCAGGATCATTTTTTGGCAGAAAATAAATTGAAATAAATGAAAACTATAATAAAATCCCCCAAAGCCTTGCTTTGGCTATATTGTTTCAAGTTTCTGTTTTTAACAATATTAGTTATAATAATATTTAACAATAATAGTTTTAATCTAGGACCGCGCCCTAATGAACCGAAGTTTGAAAGAAGGCAAATGTCAATTTAGACAACGATGATGACAATTATTTGTTGAATTCAATCGAAATGCCGAAAAAGTAAACAAAAACCAGTTGTAGGTGTACATACATAGTTAATACTATAGGAAAATGGTTGTAAATGATATAAACACTCTGGCCGAAGACTTGGAAAACCAAGAACTAGCGGTGAGCCATCTTGATCACTTGTGAGGTTTTAATCCTAGCCCCATTTGCTTTACAGGCACCCAGTGGAATTGCCAGCCCCGAAGTCTACGGCCAGCTTCTAGCCATCTACCTTTATCAGAACGACTTGTAAGTTTCTCAACTGTTAAGCAGGTGGAACCGCTAATGTCGATTCTTTAGGTGTAACGCCAAGTTTCTATGGAAGAGAATTCCAGCTAGTGTTAAGACAGCGGCCCCTGAATTGGGCCAGATATGGGCTGTGGGGCATCATTTGTGGAAGAGCGACTTTCCAGCCACCTACCAAGCACTGAATGCGGTGAAATGGTCGGAAAATGTCGCTGAGATTATGCAAAACGTTCAAAGTAAGTGCCAAAAAAAACGTCCAAACCGAGGCAAAACGTCGGCGTGTCTCTTGCAGTTGTGGTAAGGTCAAGAGCCGTCGACCTCATGTCGCAGGCATATTCCTCAATAAATCTACAGACAGTCCAGGCAATGACTGGCCTGGACTCCGAGGTTTGCATTGCGGCCTGTAAAGAAAAAGGGTGGCGGGTCGAAACCGACTCAAAAATCGTTTATCCGGTTAGAAAAGCAGCGGAGCCTCTATCCCAGTTGAGCAGTGAGGATCAACTGTTCAAGCTAACTGACTTTGTCTCTTTTCTCGAAAATTAACTCATTTGTTTTTTGTAATTGTAAGAATCTGCAATAAAACTATTTAAGTCACTTACTGGGCCAGTTGGGGTTGAAGGTCTAAAACGATCCACCCACACCACTACTAAATCTCCAATGCCAAGAAAACCACCCTAATTCAATCAGAAGCGATTTTTAATTGAACAAATAAATTATATACACAAACTTTACCCAATTTCCCAATCAATATAATTTTCTTAATTCAACTCAAGTGACTGACACAATCATTGGCACGCTCGCTAGAAATACTATGCAGACTTTACGCTAAAAGGCATTCAACAATATGTATAACATAGAGGCATTGTTGTTTGGGAATTCTAAAGGATAGCGCTATTATAAAAATACGTAAAGTTTACAACTTACAACAATATTCAACAGTGAATTTCATGGAACTTAAGTACAATGACATGGCATCTATTGGTCGTTGCTCATATGATATGTACCAGGATGAAGACAAGAAGAAATAGGAAAACGGTTCCTCCCTGGTCTTTTATTAACTAATTAATTAGGCAAAACTATCTAAACTCTCAATAAATGCACAGAATTTGAAAAACGAAAATCCTGAAGGCCGAGAATTGCTAAAACACAATCAGAAAATGTATATGGGCCACGATCAGTAGATACCAGAAGACAAATTGGTATGTATAAATATAACTGTCTAAAGTAAAGTCTTTTTCAGTCTGTAATCGAAATCTGGGCGTATCCTATTAGGGCCTTATCATCGGGAGCTTCATTGTTTCCCGTTCCGGATTGCTAAAAACTCCCATTAAACATCGCAAAACCATCAAACTTCGACCACTTACCAGTTGAAAAGTGACCACTTTCAGTGTGTGCCTTTGCTCGATCAGTTTCTGCAGATTCTGGGTTATAGCCGTTATGTCTTTTCCATCTACCAGTCCAGCCCCCACCAGTTCACTTGCGATTCCTTCGGCCGAATCTTTCCCCACTGCGAACTCGAACCGGATGTCGTTCAGCTCCCTTTTAGCATTCCTGCAATAAAGCGCGTCATCAATATCTCAATTAGATTGGTTAAGGAACGAACCTCAAGGGAACGGATCTTGGGGGTGATCTGAAACAGGAAACGGGAAAGAATCTGGTTATTAAGGGATTCATAGGTATGGTTTTTCAATTGAAGAAAGTTTTTCACCTCATTCTCAAAACCAGATTGACTGGCGGCGGTTCGCTTTCACTGCTCTCATGATCCGACCCGGAAGATCCTGCCGAAACCAGCGTATTCATGGGTTTTGAGTCAGTATCGCTATCGCTCGATTCATCCGCATCTTCGTCCTCACTCGACCAAACCCATTCGCCGGTTTCCTTGCGGTGCAGTCGCCCAGACGCGCCCGGTTGCCTTTTGGAGGCCTGCCGATCAACAAACCAATTCAAATAAAATGAAAAGACCTGATGATGCCAGTACCTTTTGCACGCGCGTTTCCAAACTGGGCCCAATAGCGACGAGGGTTTGTTGCAAATACTTTTTGTCTTTTGCTTTCTTGAAGAATGGATGCTTTAAGAGTTCGGCGGCGCTTGGTCGCTTGGAGGCCTCTTTTTGGAGACAATCGGTAATCATTTTCCTGAATGTCTTGCCGTAAGCCTGAAAAATCCGTGAAAAGTGATCGTTTTTTAAATATCGCAAACCGCCATCTAAATAGTACCTTGTATTGGTCCCTTTCATCGGCTCCTGTATCCAGATTAGGAGGCTCGTTCTGGAGCGTCAGCATGAGCACCTTCATGGGCGGGTACTTGTGATAGGGGGCTGTTCCGGTGGCCATTTCAATGGCAGTGATTCCAAAAGACCAAATGTCTGCTTTGAAGTCGTAGCCATGATCCTGACAAACACTTCTATTAAGAACATGGAAAAAGTGACGGAAAACTAGCGTTTACCTGCTCCATTACTTCAGGAGCCATCCAGCAAGGGGTCCCCACGAAAGTGTGCCGGACTTTTTCCCTGGAAAGGTCCCGGCCAGTAGCCAGCCAGGCGGAAACGCCGAAATCCGCGATCTGAACAGTCCCATCTTCGCCCAGTAGAATATTGCCTGCCTTGATGTCTCTATAAATAAAACGCCCATTGATAGAAATCATCGAAATTTTCCACGAATTTTTTAAACTTGCCTGTGGATCTGGCCGTTGCTGTGAAAATACTCCAGCCCTTTGAGCACTTCGCGCAACACTGTAGCTATGGTGGCCTCGTCAAACACTCCATGTTTGCAATTGGAAATGCGCATCTTGTGCTTGATGATATCCAGAAGACTGCCGCCTTCCAGCAGTTTCAGCACCAGCCACAGCTCCTCTCGCACCACAAAGCTCGTGTAATAAGTGACGACGTTTTCATGGTTGCACGAAGACATAGCCTGGATCTCCTTAAGTAGCTCGTCCATTGAAGTGTTCCATTTTTCCAGGTTGATGCGCTTGATGGCGCATTTTTCGTTGCGCGGCTTGCACAATGCTCCATGCACTACAGCAGTGGCTCCAACACCTGACAAAAAAATAGTGTTGTAAGTGCTTCACGCAAAGTGAAGAAATTTAGCAAGCAAAAATCAGTACACTCTGTAAAGTGATACAGGTAGTTTTATTTAAATTTGATAAGATAAAATGCCGTTTTCTTTGAATCTCATTTTACATGCTTGAAATCTGTTATGCTTGTCTCGTTTGTTCTGCCAAAAAGTGGCAATTGCTCGAGATTTTCCACATTCACGTACAAAAAAAGTGGATTTACAAACGGCGTCTTTGGCAAAAATGCGCCAAATATTTTGCGGGCTTTTGAATAAGCGCCCCATTTGTGCGAGAAAGCTTTCAACCTGCCACTTTATCCGATGGTGCAGCTGTTATGAAGCGAAAACCCTTTTCAACCCCAAAACTACACTGCTGGAACAGGGGAAAAAATGAGGCTCAAAAAGTGGTTTCAACGGTTGTAAACATCAGCCCAAAGGTTCCAAAAGACTTTTAAATTAAAATCGAAAAAGGAAAACCGCTCATATCTCGGAAACAGCTAAAAATACCTAACGAGTCATAAGAACCAGAAAAAAATCCAGTCTGAAACATCATAAATTGGCCCAAAAAATATCGAATGTCGCGGAATTTTCATAAGAAAAGTGCGCCCTTCAATGGGAAAGCCCTTTCAAGCCTTCAGTGACAATTTGAGGCTCCTGCCATCAACTTGAGACTAAACTGAACTTGCCCTAATAAGAAAATCAAGCAATAATATCGATTGAAAATTGATAAAATTTCCCTTGTCAATGTAACCACAAGTTGTCCTGCCCTAAATGAAGGGCCAGGGTGAGCGCACTTGTGGAGAAAACCTACAAAATTCAGGTAGATGAGTCAATGAACCTTGAAGTGGAACGGAACGTGTACTTTGAGTGTCACTTGGCTGGAAAAGGGGGTCACTCGGGCAATTACTCATCTGGCCCCATTTCAAGTGCAAATACTGTTTTTATCAATTTAATTGCGCTGATTACGATAAAAAAAGCCCATGGGATTAAATAGCGAAATTGCCCAATTGGGGCTCGTATTGACTGCCTCGGCTTATGCCCCCTGAGTAGGCGAGAAGGCGCAGCGCCCTCATTCAACTTGACTGGCGTTTTGTTGCCCACAGATAGTAAATCTGGGCAAAAACTGGTACCGGAACCGAACACCAAAAAAGTGCATAACCTATAAACACTAACTATTCGGCGATTTATCTTCGAACGCGCGAATGATTCCGCACGTGTTATACACCAAAATGTGGGGATTTTCCTGGAGAGTTTAATGGATTCGCATACTAACCGATCACTTTTCCCAGTTCGTAATCGTCTTTAGAATTGGGCCAGGGCACTGTCGGTTGCGACGTCGACGCGGCCATTTTTTTTGAGAAAATGTTCCCTATTTTGCCGATCGATTGTTTTGCATAACCTCCTATCGTCAGTGGCGAGAATTCAGTGCTTGGCGGCCTCGGCCGGAAGATGCCGGGAGTTCCGTGCGGCATCAGTTCCTCGGAGATTTTCCTTTAAACCAAAAAAAAACAAGAATTAGCACCTCTAACACTGGTAAGTGTTCAACATGTTCAATGTTCGTGATATTCACCCTTGGTCCATGTCTGGTCACCTTTTTTATAGCTGAAAAGGCTTGATTTATTGATTTGAAGGTTAGGAAATCTGTCAAAATTTTTGAAAATTTCCAAATTGGTTAAAAGCAAATCGGCTCGCTTTCGTACAGCACCAAAACGAGGTTCAGCGGCTACTGAAGAACTGAAAATTTGTGCGGTACCGATGTCATAACTAAACCACAGACAAGACTTTCAAAATTCGCCCATGTTGCCGACAATGATCGAAAATCCCCGTAAGTTAGTGTTTAAATACCGAAACTCAGAGACAACATTTAAAATTTTTTCTTCATTTCGTGGTTTTTTTTTTATTTTTAATTAATATATAATTCTATTAAAATGTGTTTTTAGTTTTCCTCTTTTCAACTACGTATATGCGAATATGCGAGAGAGAAGCGACAGTTTGTGTGGTGATTTGATGGTGTTTTAACGAGATTTTAAAAAGTGGTTTTTGTCTAAAAGACTAAAATACTTATTCTATTTCGTGGTCTGAGTTATGGAGTAAATTCCTACATCGACGGTTAATAATTAACCTGGCAGCGTTGCATACCACTATCGTTAATCTTAAATTATCAGATTGTGTACATTTACGGTGATCAATTTTCAGTTTGTTTTTAATTAGTTTCTAATGTGTTTGGTGAATTCAATACGCAAACAAACATTTCAAAAATGTTTGTTTTGTGGATTACAAGAAGTGTTATTCGTGTTTAACGGTCAAAAACTAGTAATAGTAGTGTTTGAATGTGGACAGAATATGGACCAGTTTATTGAGAACTAGAAATTCATTGAAATTGTCTTTGAACCATTGTATTCAAACATCAACAATTAATATTAATTTAAATTTAATCTTAATTAAATTAACATTAACATTGTTCAGTTTAAATCAATATTAGTTTGTGATAATAAAACTATGCTTAATCGAACTATCATTTACATTAGCGTGTGTGCTTGCAAATTATGTCAGTACAAGACGTATTAGTGGAGTCTACGTAAATAATACTGACTAATTTGGCTCTATTAAATGCGTTTTGCACACATTTTCAAGCATAGAACATTTTTTTTTCACATAGACCAGAAACTATGTGAACTTGTCTCTGACATGGTTTCGTTGTGTAAGAAAAATTTCTAAGCTCCAGAGAGCTGGGAAGCAAAATAATCAAACTTTTGGATGTCTGAAAGTTTAAATCATTCGGCCTCTGAAGAACGACTGGAAATGGCGCGTTTATCGAAGGTGCATTTTCAAAAGCAGCTTTTTGGGGCTGTATTTTGGCGCAAATTTTGGATACCGGATTAGGGCTTCGCCCCCTTTCAGGCATCAGAGAGGTTAAAAGCGTCATCGCTCCTAAATGATTACAAATATCTAATCGAGTTTCCCAAACTGTGTTCCGCTTACTTCATACTTTTTTTTAGTTTCCATAAAGTGGAAAAACACGTTATCATCACTCATGAAAAATGTAGTGATCTTTTTTTAGGTGTTAAAATAAAGTTCAATGGAAATAAACTTAAAAATAAACAAAGTGTTTCGAAAACATTTCTGGGTTTACAAAGTGTTCCATTATCGAAAAAGTTGCGGAATCACCAACAATTCTTTCTACACAAAAATCGCCTTATTTTTTAGATAAAATACTGACACTCCAGGTATTTTCTGTGAAAAATTATAAGAGAAATTTTATTGGAACACTCTTAACAGCTTTGCAACAATGTTTAGTTTCTGCAGCATCGGATTATGATTATGAAACAGCGAAAGTTTATAGTTATTTATTTGGAAAACTCTTGAMARCTGGGGTTTMWTCACTTTTAAGTCAATATTTCTGAACCCCACTGTCTTCAMACAGAAAAACCGTGYTTTTCCTAGCGTTTTACTCTAAAATACTGGCAAACTGATTCTTTTACGCAAAAAAATTAAGAGATGGATTTTACAAGACAAGAAAACTCGTCKACTTCGTTTGGACTCAGTTTTGTTGCTGGGAAAATGAAGATGACTTTTGTAGTTGTCTGAACAAAGTAGTAAAACGTTACTCAGAAAAAATGTTGATAACCTTTTTTTTGAGATGTGAAAATTTCAGAGTTTCCGGTTTCGTAAAGCTTTAAAACATTACCTATAACTCATTAACCGTTGCGTTATAACTCGGTAACTCAGAGAGCGGCAACAACTCAATAGCGCAACTCAACACAGTGTTACACAGGCCTACGGCCCGTTAAACATGTTTATGCGGCCCGCCAAGCATTTCTCAAATTGAACTGAAGAGAATAATATTTCTCACTTTCCACATTTAGAAAACATACATTTTAATCAACGAATTTCAAAAACTATTCCAAATGTTCAAAGCTGAGAAAACAGCGGTTTCCTTGAAAATATTTTGCTCGCCATTTAATATCGATGTGGATACAGTTCAAGTGGTTGAACATGCAGAATAATACCGATTTAAAAAATGTATTTTTTCAGTAAACATCGAAAATTTGTATGAATCTTATGTGAGCCCTGAGTGATTTTAGGTTTTGGCCAAAAATGCAAAGCAAATGATGTCTTTGTTTGGAAGTACAGTGAAGTCCGCTTATAATGAACCCGGTTATAGTGAACTTTCGTTAGTTTTAAAACGAACTATTTTCCTTTAATTGAAACGTCGTCCATAAAGACCAACTTATTTTCTTACTGGTTATAACGAACCCGTTTATACCGAAATTCCGGATATAACGATCACTTTTTAGGTTAGTTGTATATTAATTTTCCGTTTATAACGAACTTCCACGCTCAGCAACACCAATCCTGTGCAGTTGTTTATATTAGTGAGAGCGAGATACAGCCAATGACACTTGTTGTTTTGTTGTTTTTTGTCGCGTTATATATGTAAACCGTTTTAGAATGTAAAAACAAAAACGCAAAGCTTCTTCACTAAATGAAAAGTACGAGATTATTAACAAAATAAAAAGTGGAGTAAAACAGAGTGAAAGGAATAAGGAATTAGCACTTGGAAAGTCTACCGTTGCAACAATATGGAAAAACAGAGAAAACATTTTATGAGCGTATGACAAAATAAATGTTAGATGTAGGAAGTTAAAATTATCTGCACATGAAAACTTACTTTACTCGAAAAAGACAAGAAAACGTTCCCATAAGTGGCAGTGTTTTGCAAGAAAATGGTAGTGAAATGGGGAGTAAAATCAAAAACAAAGAGTTTGCTTGTTCTAAAAGTTGGGAAGA
>NW_026017213.1:2336753-2375595 GCF_020466585.1 Dendroctonus ponderosae
AAACAAAAATTACAGACTTTATGAAGTAGATTTCAAATTGAATTTTGTTTATCTTTTTGTGTTCTTTTTAGTCATACCTACTAACTTCTACTACTCCATGTAAAAATAACGAAATAAAATACACCACGTGTTTTTGTATTATTATTCGCTTATACCGAACTCCGGATATAACCAACCAGTTTTAGTTCATTTTTCAAGTTCGTTATATCCGGACTCAAATGTACGTATGTTTGCTATAAATTATTTTTAACCATAAAATTAATAAAAAATGACCACCGATCCAGTGATGCACGATTAGAAAGCTGCGTACGTGTAGCTACCTCATCAATACCGGCTAATATTGATCAGCTTTGTATCGAAAAAACCCTGCCAAATTTGTCACTATAAATTTTTTGTGTTGTTTTCTTGCATGTTTTTATTTTGCATTAAATTTTTCAATTTTCTATATTTTTATTCTAATGTTTATTGCAAATAAAGTTTGGAAAATCATTAATAAGTGCTACTTTATGTGCGGCCTGACACAAATTAAAAATTTAAATTGGCCCTTTGATTAAAAAGGTTGCTCGCCCCGCTCTAAAACGCTAATGGCAAAAAACCGTTAAATCACTGTTTCGGAGCATTTATTGGGTAAAACGGATAAAATTGTTGTTTTCCCACTTAACAAAATACAACATTTGCTTGATTTCCAGCAAACATTTTTATGTACTTAAGCGTTTTTCGGTTAAATCCATTAACTCAATTGAGTAATTTGGTTTGTGAATTTCGTACGCGATTCCCGCCCAAAGCCGTGTAACAATTGGCTGCAGTAATTAAATGAAATCAGTTAATTTGCCCGAAACCTACACTAATATTTGTTGTTTTTACTAATACTGTAGACTGATGTTAATCGTCTCGTATTACCAAAGCCCAATATGGATTAATACCCGCAACATACGGCCGAATAATTAATTTTTCCCTGATAATTGAATAAATCTGTGTCAAAAGCAACGGATAAAAAAGCCCGCAATTGCGTTTTGCTCGATAGTTTTCGCTGTTCCGATCGACTGAAATGGTCCTTACCGCTAATCAGTTAACAGTAAGTAGTTTTTTGCGTGGTTGTGCCCACTTACCTTTTCCCGATAGTCAACGTGCTCAGAAAGCGGTGATTTTGGAAAACGATTTCTCCCTCCGGCTGCTCCATTTGGTAAACCCCCGTTTTTCTGCGCCGAAAACCGCTGAAATTCCACCAAAAAAAAACTACAATTAACTTAGAGTAGTGGTAACAACTAAGCGAAGGACCGCAAATTGGGTTTTTCTTACACATGTTTGTGTGATGTTTCGTATTTCGGTGTCATCAGTCACGTTTTCCTAATTTTGGGCATTTAGCAACTAGTTGGTAACTTGCCGCGTAAACGGCTAGTTAATCGAACTCAAATATTCGCGATTATCGAGTGTATTTGCCAAGAAACTTGACATGCACATCAATAGAGCGGTTTTTATTGGGGCAAATTGGCCATTTAAAACGCCACATCCTGTATTTTAGGGTTTAGGGCCTGTTGAAATTTCGAGAAAAAGCCGCTTTGAGAGCGGCTTAAGAAAGCAAGCAGTTTTGCTAATAAATTAATAAACTTTTAAGGAATTTTTGCGTAGAACTTGCCGAAGTTCTACGGGGTGTTTGCCAAATTTTCCCAACGACCTCGTAGCTCTAAGCTTGCCCAGGCTTAGATATTTATTTATATCCTCCGATGAAAAAAATAAATAATTGCAATAAGTAAGTAAATCGTCGATTTAGTCCGTTTGATTGATAAGCACCACAATTGACTACTTTTGCCAGATATAAATAGCCTTTGGACGATAAAAATGTTCTCTAAGGTCAAATTAATTTTAGAGCTTCTGCACTATCAAGACGGTTTGGCTTCGAAGGCTTTTTATAGTTCAGCGTTAATAAATCAACTTACTACTGGGTTGCTTACCTTTTGATTTCATCAACCACACACTTTTTGGCACTTTTCTTATCCGAAGTCAGCATTATTATCATTGTCTATTGGCACTGGTAAGTAATCCGTTTGGCACCAGTTGATACGCGCGTTTAATCGTCCTTTAAGAACCGAAAACAACCATTGTAAACAGGCAGAAAGAACCCAGTTGAGTGAGTGATGCCACTGTTAGAACGTAGAAGTGATAAAGTCCTGAAGGGGACCGACTCTAATTTATCTATTAAAGTCAATTAGTAAGTACCACTTGCGTATGTAGGTAGACGAGGTGACAGAGTGCGAAACAATTCCAGGCAGATTCATGCAAAAATTGAGCAATAAATTGGTGTTTTTTTAGGTACTTTGCCTGCTTTCGACGGTTCTGATCCAGGGCGTTCAGATGGATCGCTTGTGGCCCTTGGAACCACTGGAAGGGAATCAGATAGAAGATGATGTCGATTATTCTGTTCCGACTGATCTAGAAGACGTCGATTGGTCGCCTCCCAATGGGGAACTACCGGACGTTTCCAATATCGCCCGCAATCCATTTGTGCCTGATGATGGCTGGGAGGGTTTGGGATTTGCTGATGGTGCCGCCAGCCCTGAGCTGAAATCCGATTCGAATTTCCTCAGAAGAAAGGTACCTAAGAGATCCGAAGTGGATTTTGGTTGTACTGAAGAAAATTTAGAAAGAACCTTTTTGAAAGAGCAGTGAGGCTCATATTTTACTCAGAATCAACGCATATTTTACAAACGGATTAAGATATCTGTATGTATAAGAAGAGTCATTTCGATATAAGCTTTAGTTTTCTTCCGAAGGTTTGAAAAAGCTTTAAGACTTAGAAAATTGGAGGAAATCGTGTTGGATAAGCTGAATAATCTTTAGGACCTTTTTGATAAACCCTCTCAAGAACTGACTTTGCCAGTTTGCTTTGTAAAGTATTAGAGCAAAATGCGTTAATATTTCAGAAACGGTTGAAAATGCGCAATGAGCCATAGGAACCATTTCGGTAGAGCGTTTCTAAAAAAAAAAGTATTCTTGTCTTCTTTAGAGTTATATAAATATTCCGCACCTTAACAGAAAATAGACGGGAAATTGGATTATTTCTTGTTCAATTCCATTCATATCCGGCAAACGGTTAGAATTATCTAAATAATCACTTTTTTAATAAACATAGTAATAATGGAACTTTTTTGATAGAGTAGGTAACTCAAGAGCCTATATAAAAAATTGGCAACCTCTTAGGCCTGGGTAACTCAGTGAATTTTTAGGAGTTGGCGCAGTAACTCAGTTCCCTTGCTGGGAAAATGTTGATGACCCTTTTAAAACTTTTTTAGATTTATTTTAAAGGCCATTTATTAATAATATTTTTAAAATGTCTTCAAATTTCGGAATCCTTCAGTTTTAGCCAAGTTATTCTTTCTTTTAAATGCTCAATTTTCTAAAGTTTCACTTACAAATGCTGACAATCTTAAGGCATTTTCCGCTAAAAAATATGAAATAATATTCGAGTTCTTCGTCGCTTTGTAAAAAGTTTTGAAATCCCTTTTCAGCTTCGAATTCGGAACAAAAATCAGTCAGTTTTCTATGAAAAACGAACAGAATAAGGGAAAGTTTATAATAGTTTATTTGGAAATATCGTCACATCCATTCCTCTGAAGACTGTAGAATTTGTTAAAAAATGGGGTTTTTTTAGTTTTGACTGAATTTTATTTTGCTTTACTTTCTACTCAAAAATGCTCTATTTTGCAGAGTTTCACTTAACTTTCACTAACGATCTGGTGGATCTTTACGCGAAAAATTACAAGACAAATTTATAGCTTTGTAAAACATTTACACAAACTTTTTTCAGTATCGAATTCGGGATAAAAATGAAAACGAAGTTTTTTCCCGAAATCCATTAAGCTTTTCTCAAAAACCGATCACAAAACTAAAACTTTTTAATCAAAAACGCAAAAAAGCAAAAATGCCAACATTTATTTTGCTAGAAAATTCGCCCCATTTATCGATTTGCAGCGAACTTTCGAAAACTCTTGACAGCTTCACAAAAAAACAAAATAATTTTATTTAGTTTTTTACCGAAAGTAATTAGAACTATCTTAAAAAACCAACCAGAGGGCAAAAGCCTACAAAAAATTATTGGAAAAATTCGACGCGCTCATCGCGCTGAAGATTTCTAAAGTTTCTTTAAATTTACAGGTCATTCCAGTTTTAACAATTTTTCTATTAAGCATTTCTTTCTACGCAAAAATCGCATTATTTTTTAGTTTTACTTAAAATACTGGCAATCCAGGTATTTTCTGTGAAAAATTATAGGATACATTTTATTGGAACATTCGCCCCATTAACCGCTTTGCAAAAATGTTTGAAAAACTTTTTGGAGCTTCGAATTATGGACAAAACCCTAATAATTATTTTGAGGTCTTTTTCGAAAAATATTTCCCCGAACTGTTTTAATCATTTATTTGAAAAACTCTTGGAAACTGAAGATTCTTCACTTTTAGGTCAATATTTCTAAACCACACTGTCTTTAAACAGAAAAACCGCGTTTTTTTCCTAACGTTTTACTGTAAAATACCGTCAAACTGAATTTTTATGCAAGAAAATTAAGAGATCGATTTTATAAGAAAACTCGTCGACTTTCTTTGGACTCAGTTCTGTTGCTGCGAAAATCTAGAATACTTTTTTTTAGTTTGAACAATGTAGTAAAACGTTACCCAGGAAAAATGTTAATAACCCTTTTTTTAGTTGTGCAAATTCCAGTCTCGGGTTTCGTAAAGCTTTAACAAATTAATTACAACTCATTAACTGATGAGTTATAACTCGTTAACTCAGAGAGCGCAACAGCTCAATAGCGCAACTCAACACAGTGTTACCCAGGCCTATAACCTCTAAGGGGAAAGAAGCAAAAATATACAAAATAATCTCAATGACGTCACTCGGTTATGAATTGCTTTGAACCTAGCAAACTCATCAACTTAGGAAAGCACATAAACTAGCTGGATTTAGTGCTGAAATGATTCTTTTAGGCTTGAAAAATTAAGTGAAAAGTGCTAAAGCCCAGTAAAAACAGGATAACATTTTCAACATTAAAACGTTTTTTTTTTCAGAAAAATCAAGTTCTATGCCACGTGCAAAGAGCCATCCACCACCATAAAGAGGCAGGACAGGAATTTTTCCCGAAATCCTTCACTAGCTACTCGTGCCATCCAGTAAATCCATTGGAAGCAGATGAATCGCTAACAGCCAGCCATGTAAGTGCGTTTTGGAGGCCGGAATCTGTTTTTGGGACTGTGCGATTTTAGGACACCTGCTACGTGTCCGGCAGCAATTGCATCACAATCGAAAAGGAGCAATTGTTCTTAAAAAGGCGACAAAACACGCACTGTTGGACGCATTTTATCGAAGCAGTTGGTGCCGGTTGCAAATGCCTTTCAAGAAAATATTAACTTTTTAATTAATTTGCTTTATATTGCATTTTCATCTTCATCATTGTCTTCTGCTTAGGTGTCCAGGCAAACTTCCGAAAAGCTTCGCGTGTTAATTCAGTTTTGTTCAACTTTTGAATTGAAATCAATCAAAAATGTTAATTTCCCTGCTTCGGACCGAAAGGGTTTAATGGATTTTTCTGTTTCAGGACGTTTGTCTGGTTAAGTCGAATAAATGCGCCACGTTGCACATGACAAGGTTTTTTCTTAAGCGCAACCAATCAGACGCTTGCTGGTCTGACATTGTCGCTATGGATGTCGAATCGGGTTGCAACTGTTTGTACCATTATAAATATAGGGTTCATTTTTAAGCGAAAAAATATACCATTATAGTAAAATACATGCAATTTCCACTTCAACTGTGTGTTTTATTTCGGTAACGTGGAAATGATTCGTCTTGACAAAAAATACTGTTGAAATTCGCGAGCGCAGCAACTGGTAAGAAAGTGGGCGCAGATCGCGACCAAAAGTGACAATTTTTGAATTTGGCGCCTGAATATTTTCAATGCGACGTTTTCTTTAATCGTAATCTATGTCTCATAATGTAGTTTGAATTAGGAAAAAGTGCCGGCTTTTAGATGAAAAAATAAGCAGCACGTTTTCCCAGAACCCTCTGATGAATGATTTTCAAAATAATACAAAAAAACAATTTGCATGAAGACCAAATCTCAAAATCGAAAAAGAGAGAGCAATTCTGAGCACTCGATTCGATACAAAGGTTCAAAATATGCATAAAAAATTTCGTATTTACTTTTTCTCTGAAGTGTACAATGAACGCGCTACTGGAGGTTTCTTGATTTAAAATGTTGAAAATGGGCTTTTTGACTAGTTGAATTTAAAAAATCACTTTTTAGCGACATTTGAACGGTTCGAACCAACCAAAAAGTTGAAAAAGTTTCGAAATTCCCTAAATAGGCCATCCTCAGGCCTTTCAACACCTTGAAATTATCTTATTGCAGATTCAGCACCACAATTGCATATATGAAAAATTCAAAATTTGAACCAAGGCATTTATATTATATTATACAATATGATTAAAAGTTCAATAAGTTATAATTTAGTCAATAAGTGTGGAAAAACGCTCGCCATAATAATGTCCATTTATTGCTCAACTTGCCAGAATTTTTTGTCGAATTCCTTGAAACAAAAAATCATCAACCAGATACGTTTTTTCAAATCGGCGCAGAACGCGACCAAAACTGGCACTTTTTGAATTTGGCGCCTGAATACTTTTGATCACCTTTTCTTTAGTGACATTCCTTGCCGCTATAACGTAGTTTTCAAATAACCTAACTTTATTCTTCTCTAATAAATAATTATTGTTAATTTATTAGTGAATTCCCAAATGTGCATGCCCAAAATATCCGAAAACATTTTTTTTAACCAAAATTCAGCCTTCCTTTAACCGTTTATTTTGCGGCCGATAGATGTCAGCATTACACCTCTAGCCATCAGACAACAAGTCAAAGCGACCGTCAAATTGTTGTCAAAGTGATTTGTTGCTGTTGTTTGACTTTATGCCTTTTGCGTGCCGAAATACACACAGATAATCGGGAAATTCGCCGGTTTTCCGCCTAGGCAAGCGTTGGCAGAGTGAAATTAATGCTGTTTGAACAGTTTGACATCCGTATCAACTAGTGTCATCATTTGCAAGTGAGTAGTTTTCCTAGCACAAGGAAATTCTTACATCATTTTCAGTGTTAGGTTAGGTCAGGGCCAAGGAAAGCTTCATTTGAATGGAAAGCGCAGCATTTGCAAGGAAAACTTTCGTTTTCCCTGCTTGATTGCATGAAAACCTATTGAGGTTTACCGATAGCGGGCTTTGGGTATGGTGCAAACCTGCCCAAATTGATCAGCGTTTTATGCCAATAGGAACATTCTAATTCTGAATCCCATTCAAATTAATCCATTAAAATGCAGTTAACATCATTTACCTTAAAATATGAATATGCTTGTGTGATAAACCGTCCAGTAATCGGACGTATCTCTCTTAATGTGTTTGTTTTGGACGCCGAAAGAAAAAGTAAATAGCTACACAAAATGCGTAAATCTCATTCCCATATGCCTGAATCTCTGGTTATTTACGTTAGTGGCATTGATAATGCATACAACCCACGTCAGCGCTAATTATCTTCAGCAAACCTAATTTGTTTCGGGTATTTCATTAACATTAACATAATATGGTTAAACCTAGGCTCTGATCGACTCCAACTTTCGCCTTGCGGATTATCTTATCTCGATTTATCAGTTTTTGGTGCTTTGCATTAATCCCGAAAAATACCTTTCAAATTGGGCGCCAAATGTTATGAGGAAGCCAAAAAACTAATTTTTGATTTTGGCAATTTTCTTTTCCGAGGTTGAGAGGCCCAATAATTGTTTGTAACAATGCCATTTGTTGGTTTTTAGAAGTCCAACTCAATTGATGTGAAGATGGCCAATATAACATGAGCAGCAGGGGGGAAGAGCCCCACAATAGGGGCTCGTCGACCAAATCAAGCATTCAAGAAAAAGTAGGCACGTTGTTCTACAGCATTGGGCTGCTATGCAGCAGCTACCCCACTTCAGTGTTGGCGTTCGCCATTGCCATTATCGTTGGTTGCTGGTAAGATTTATTAAATGCATTAAAATCATCATTAATTGCCATTACTTGCTAGATTCAGGCGATTATTTTATTATCATACATTTACATAATCCATTACAGGCGATTGAATCAAGGTTGCCTTTGAAAGGTGTGCCTTTTAGTTTTTGTAATGTTCTCAGCATCCCCTGTGCGAATGCGTATGGCGAAACGTCGGCAATAAAAAAACAAGCTTTTGTGTAGAAAAATCGCATACTTTTTGACGAAAAAACACTCTAGAATTTCGTTAACGCAGCAGCATTTCTCCTAAACGGAGTTTGTGAGCCATTGAATCATACGAAATTGAATAAAATGGAAAAATATCGCGCCTGCTAATTACATCTCTTGTTGTATCGGCGCAGAATGCGACCCAAAGTGGCCATTTTTGAATTTGGCGCTCATTCATGGTTAACATTTGTTTAAATTGGACCTGATTTTCTTCAAAGAAGTCGTTAGTTTTTATAAAGCGATTTGGATCGATTGAGAGCGAAAGCTTGTTTTTATGTCTATCTCAATTTCCGTTATAGGAACGAACACTAAAACAAAAGAGTAATAGGAGGTTGCACTGAGAGAAAACCGTCTAATGTTTGCCACCAGGCTGCTTAGACCTGGTCCCTTTAAGTCTGTAATTTTTAATTAGATTATTCGAGTGTTGTATTTTTCCGGCGACTTTCAAAAATTAGCTACTTAGCTTAGTCGTTGCTTAAACATTATTTTCCTAATTTTTAAGTATTTAAAGTAAATCCGGTGAGAACTTTTGTAGAATAATCGTAACTTTTCCCCGAGAAACGTTGTTGAAATGGGCGAAGGCATCATCAGGATTTGACTGATGCAAAATTGAACAAAAAGGCCTTTCGCCTAATTACATTTTTTGTTAAATATATTGCAGTTTGGGCGTATCGGCGCAAAACGCGACTAAAAGTAGCAAAATATTCTTTATTTAAATTGCCGACGTTTTTCCCCATTTATTTAGGCATCAGCAGGCTTAAATTATTTCAAAACGTCGCCAATAAAACAAAAGTGGCTTTTGTTTTTCATTGATCCGAATTCCGATATACAGGGTGGCCATTTTCTGAATCTTTGTATGAGTAACTTCTACATTTTTCAAGATAGAGAAGCCGTTAAATGGGCAAAATTGGGACTTGGTTCCTGAAATATCCTGAAAAGACAAGAAATCAACACTTTTTTAATTATAACTTACTACGTAAAATGCTTAACTTAGAAGAAAAGTTAAAACTGCCCTTAGTACAACTTTTTGCCTTGAATCCAATAAACTAGCACTCGTTATCATAGTCAACTTGATTTATGAGATAAAAAATAAACCCATGGTTTTTTAAATGGTAATCATAGTTGGCTGTGGGCCTTTTAAAATCCTTATTTTTTTCTGAATTTCACGATATAATTGTTTGTATGTTTTTCTCCTTCTGTTGTCCTAAAACTTCAAAAGAACATTAAAAATGTGTAGTAGGCTATGGAAACAAGAACTATATTATCACACAAAGCACAAAACAATAATGAATCGTTTAAATTAAATGTTCAAATTGACTTCCGTTTATGTCCAGGCATTTTTTGGCATCTTCACATTCAACTCGTGAGTTGTGTGAAGGTGCACTATCATGTTGAAAATATGCCAATTTTCGATACGATGTTAACGGAAAACTATTCAACGTGTTTTCAAGTTCATTTGGTAAAAAGTATAAATATCTCCATATTTAAATGGTGATTATAAAAGAATGGACCAATAATTTTATCACTAAAAGTGCCTCAACAGACATTCACAAAAAAACACGTTAATCTCGCCTATTTTCAATTAGATGATTATTTTCATTAGCCCAGTAAACATGATTGTGTATGTTAATTATTTCATTTTTGTTTTGTGCTTTGTGTGATAATATAGTTCTTGTTTCCATAGCCTACTACACATTTTTTATCTTCTTTTGAAGTTTTAAAACAACAAAAGGAGAAAAACATACAAACAGTTATATCGTGAAATTCAGAAAAAAATTAKAATTTTARAAGGTCCACAGCCAACTATGATTACCATTTAAAAAACATTAGTTTATTTTTTATCTCRTAAATCAAGTTGACTATGACAACGAGTGCTAGTTTATTGAATTCAACGCAAAAAGTYCTACCAAAGACAATTTTAACTTTTTTTCTAATTTAAGCAGTTTACGAATTATWTGATAATTAAAAAAGTGTTGATTTCTTGCMTTTTCAGGATATTTCAGGAACCAARTCGGGTGCCTAAATTTTGAAAACGGTAATGAATAGGSAAWCGAWTTCTGCCCAATTTTGCCCATTTAGCGGATTCTCTATCTTTAAAAATGTAGAAGTTACCCATACGCAGATTCAGAAAATGGCCAYCTTGTATATCCAAACGTGCTTATCTAGTGAGAATCATCAGGAATATTCGTAAAATTCGACGAAAAAACATTCTTGGAATTCGCTTTTTTGCCTCATCTAGACTATCGTGAGTGTTTGAGGGAAGTTTAAGCATGTTGGGCGCAAGCAATTGGGCGCTTAACCGTTGTCAAGCAACGTTGTCTCTTATACTTATTCTGAAAAAGGGATATTATTCATCAATCATTATAAAAAAAACTTTTACATAAAATATTTCTCTATATTTTAATTGTGAAAATATATGATTCTTTTTAAAATTATCAATTTTTTATTTTCTTCTGTCTCTTTTAAACGAGCCTTAAAAACTGTCAAAAATGGGACACCCTGTAGTTAACGCGCTAATCTAACGAAAATTGCACGAAACATTCGCAATTTTTAACGGAAAAATTGTGCTGAATCTTGCGAACTCAGTCCTAGGATTTTGCCTCATGAAACCGGTATTTGTGGGTGATTGTGTGATGTGGAAAATTAGGCGTTAAAATGGCAAAATTCCTCACCTAATATTTATTTTTTTGTCAACTATTCTGCAGTTTAGGCCTATCGGCGCAGAACGGCAAAAATTGGCAACATTTCAATTTGGCGCCTAACTTAAAACAGCGGCAACAACATCAAGATGCATGTAAATTTGACGAAACTTCAATGGAAGTGTTCGATCAAAGTCTCTATAATTTCTGAGCATTGAACTCTGTAATCTAGTGAAAGTTACAGGGATTATTCGTAAATTTTGGACCAAAAACAGTGATAAAATTTGCGAATGCAGTCAAAATATGACGCCAAATACTGGCATTAAAAAATCTAGTGATCATTGTAAGCATAGTGGCGCAGAACACAACCAAAAGTGAACATTTTTGAATTTGGCGCCTAGTCGTTGCCAAGCAACGAATGCGTCTTGATGTCAACATTGGTTTCAATTTGACGTTTTCTTGGGAATGACAGCGTGGGTTTGACAAAGTCTATTTTTCTGAAACCGACGTTTTGCCACATTTATTTAGTCATCCACAGGCCATCTTCAATGTTGGCTTTCACCATTACCATTACTGGGCAAATTTAGATATTAATAATATTTGCAGCATCCCCTTGGTGAACATTCCTTTGCCATTGACGTCGCCTAAACAGGAATGGGTGTCGGACGGGAATGTTACTGGCGCCCCTTTTTGCTACATTCAGCAAGTGGTCTTAAAAGTCGCAGTTTTGCCTTGGGACGCCGATTTGCGACTCGGAGATGGATTTAGAGCGCCTCTTTACGAGTCCTTCAAACTCCTGGATATCGTGCGAAACTACCAGGACAAGGACAGGTAAAAGCCGGCTTAAAACTCTCCAATAATAGCAAAAACAGATGTGCTGCCATTGGTTGTTGCTTTCAGCTTCAAGACATTGGGACATGTGTGTTTGCACATTGAAGCTGTTGCCAACAGCAAGACCGGCTCCAGCTTGCTGATGCCCCAATACAGCTGCCTCGTGCTGTCGCCAGCCAACTTTTGGCAGCAGGACATCAACCAGTTCAGCCAGGACAGCGCGATTCTTACCAACATATTCAGCCATCATGTACGTTTAATTGAAATCCGCCCAGTTTATTTTAATTATCAACTAGCTGCCGTTGTATGCGTAATTAATCAGTTACGGCGTTGATTGTTCGATCAAATGAAAGTGGCCGTTAATGAAACGCGATGATTTGAATTTCCAGCGATACCACAAGGGCAAAGTGTCGACGGCCGAGGTTTTATTCGGCATGCCATTGAGAGATACCGGAATCAAACGGTACCCTCTTCGTCACCGGCAGAGGATCATTCAGTTTGCTGTTACGCTCTTTTTTAAGGATTTCGACCGAGGGTAAGTGTGGGGCATAGAGGAAAAAAGCGGTCCTAATAAATACAATTAGATATTCTGATGGTACCCTGATATTGTGGGATAATTTGGAGGACTTAAAACACCTAACGAATAAAATCAGTACAACAAAAACGTCATGAAAAAACTAGGTTTTCCTGCCTCCAAAGCAATGACATCGATAAAACTAATCCCGCGCCAAATATCTGTAATTCTTCGTTGATTTTTATCGGATTTATTGGTCTCCTTTTTGTACATTTTCCTGCCGTTTTCCGCCCCCCAAAAACTCACATTATTGTGTAATATTAAGTGCGTGCAATTTGCAGGTTTATACAGGGGCTTCAAGAAAAGCTGATTTCCGTTTACCCGCTTCATCAGAATGGCAGCAAGCTGACGGCCGCGCTAAACGACACCCTAATCATCCACTACCCTGAAGAGATTGATTACTTCGAACTAGCCCCTATCGTGGCAGCTTTCCTGCTCCTGTTCCTCTACTACTATTTCTATGTGCGAAAAATCGACGAAATCAAGTCGAAAGCGGGTATGTCTTTTGCGGCAACCATCACCGTGTTGTGCAGCCTGCTGATGACCATGGGCGTGTGCTTCATCTTCGGCCTGGCCGTCAACAACCAAAGAGGCAAGTGGATATTTCCCTATCTGGCCATACTGTTCGGGCTGGAGAACGTTCTGGTTTTGACTAAAAGTGTGCTGATGACTCCGCTGCACTTGGACGCGAAAATCCGACTAGCGCAAGGCCTGAGCAAAGAGGGCTGGAGCACGACGAAGAACCTCTTGATCGAAATAACGATTTTCACCTTTGGACTGTTCACGTTCGTGCCGGTGATTCAGGAGTTTTGCATCTTCGCCCTTGTCAGTCTGGTTGCCGGGTTGTTCTTGCAGATATTGTTCTTTTCCACTGTGCTCGGCATCGATCTGCACAGAGCCAGCACGACGATAGAGAAAACAAGCTTCAGAAACGCTCTATATCAACCGCTAGCCACTGGGGAAAGCGCCAGCTTTGTAACGAAGGGAATGAGTCGCTCCAGGTCACATCCCAGGCTGAGTTTTCCTGCCAATGTGGTTGCTGCGCAAAAGCACAACGGCAACCAGGACAAGAAAATCCCAAAACGGTTGAGGATGGTGAATATTTGGGCGCGCACGCGACTCTTCCAACGCTCCTTTATGGTGCTGATGGTCGTGTGGATCTGCATGATTATTTACAACAGCGACATCATCAACAACTACTTCTTGAGCACGAGTGAAGATCGCCACAATCAGAGTGGGGTGCAGTTTCAGAAGAACTACCTCAACCTGAACTTTTTCCCCGATATCAACACGACGCGAACGTTGAATTTCGTCACCTACAGCCCGTTAGAGATGGATGCGGCCGCCAGGCACAACCAATCGTTTGAGGTCGACAGGCTGAAGCCGTCCGGGTATTCGCCGTGGCTGAAGCTGTCCTCCAGCCATTGGTCGGGCATTTTGAGCAACTACAACCTGTCGCTGAGCGGACAGAGCGTGGTGATTTTGCCCAGCATCAAGTTGGCGCATGTGATCAGCCCCCAACAAGCCGTTTTGCTGAGGAATCCAGACGAAAAGTACGGCAACAAGATGCAATGGCAGGCGCTTGCCATGGCTTTGGATCCCATCGATTTTAATGGAGGTAAGTCCATAGAAATAATAAGGTATGTTTTTATAATCGAGAGATTTCGTTTTGGATTTTCGAATTATTTTATCGAATTAAATGTTGCTGTTGTCTGCAAACAGAAGACCCTCCTCTTGGTGTGCTGGGTGGGAGTCTGTAGGGAGCGCAGGAAATAGAGTAAAGGAAAGTAATTCTAATGAAAAACCGAGATATTCGCAAAAACTTGGTCAGAAACTAGACAACAGCGTATTTGGTTGCACCTCCGAATAACGGTTTCTTCATTAAAATTACGCAAATATCTGTTTTTTTGTTAGTAAGCACAGAAAGAAACTGGGAAAACAATGGGAAAAATAGATTGGGAAAACAATGGAAAAAATCTGAGATTCAAAATTAATTTTTTACTTGAGTTTGCAAAGCAACGATATTAATCGTTCATTACATGAGTTTATCACAAAATTGCTCAACTTCGCTCCATAACTTCAGTTCCCAACATCAGTTTTCATTGTCTATAAAAATGATTGTATCTTTAATCGCAGTTTGAGGTTAAAAGAAAGTTTTTTTGTGGAAAAAGTTTAAGAATGTAGTCTTGCTTCCAAAGTTTGAGATCAAGGTAAATGTGCGACAGAATTTTAAATGGTTTTCCTTTACTGCGCTAGTGAGCTTTCCATTAAACTCAACACGTTTTAGTCGTTGCTTATGAGTTGCCCTTGTCTTTCGTAAAATGTATATCAATGTCGAACATGCACAAAGTTGTCAGGCATTTTAGGTCTCCAAGAAAAATAATTCCTTCCGCACGTTTCGCAAAAAAAGTGCCTTGCATCTTCAGAGATGGAATTAATAGAAACATGCTAACGACATTTGTCTTGCTTCTGTCATCTTTAGAACAAGTGACAGTGACATTAGAGACGCATTTACTATTCGCGAGTTCAAAAGTCCAGATGCCCCCGGGCGGCTAAAATTATAATTCCAAGTTAACTAGTGATTTGACGCTTGTTTTGACATCTGATTGTGATTTGTTTTGGTCTAATCAACTTTTGCAAGCTTTTCATTTTTGTTTTTTTATCCAATTCATTCACATTCCTTTTTGTTACAATTGGATCTTTCACTTTTCGCTTGTTTATCAACTCCAATATATAGACAAGTCTCAACTGTCACTCGGTAGCGAGTAATTTGACGTTTTGCAGCGCCCTCATCGCTAGTTGAACTCGCGAAGTCGCCCCAAAAGTCCAGACGCCTGGCGGCAAAAATTATAACGACAAGTTAAGGAGTAATTTGACGTAATTGTAATTTGTAATTGAATACACCATTCTATTCTAAATATTCGCATTTTTCGCAAAACTTCTAGCCAAACACAAACATCGCAAAAACGAGGTTATGGCCTGACAAGTGTTGTCAATAACGCGTAGTTAAGGAAAGTTGCACTATCCGGCGCGGCAACACTGTCGCTATGGATAAGATTCGCCATCAAAATTTATAATCTGCGGGATTAAATCGTCAATTAATTATTAAATTAAAATTAGTTTGAATATTTGTGAATTCAGCAAATTTTTTCGATGGTTTTTTTCAAAATCTGCAGTGTCATCAAAAGATACTTACGAGCCTCAAGACGGTTTTAAGCATTTAAATCATAGATAAAGACCGAAATTTAAAAAAAACTGACTGATTTAAATGCTAGAAGCTAAGTGCTAATATAACTGTAGTTAAGTAGTAATTTGACACTTGTATTGTTGACATTGGTGTTTACATCTGATTGTGATTTGTTCTAATCAACTTTTGCAAGCTTTTAAACAAATAGAAACAGATAGAAAAGTGTGTAAGTATTGTTTTATATTATAAATGTCATCAACTCCAATAAATAAGCAAGTCTGACAAGTTTCAACTGTCACTCGACAACGAGTAATTTGACGTTTCGCAGCGCCACCATCGGAGTTGAACTCGCGAATTGCGTAGAAACTTTCGAGCTAAAATGATGAAGATGCGATGCGTGTGGGTGAAACGTCTGGATGAAATTCCGTTGGTTTATTACTGGAGTTAGTGTCTCGTGCTTGCGAAACGTCAGGCAAAAAATGTGGGTGTTCACCAATTTCACGCAATGACCGCGAAAGTCTAACTATTTTGATTGCGAAATATTCTGAAACTTATTCTGACAAGATATCTGATAGGAAAACGGACGACTTTATAAACAATTAAAATCACAACGGCAACTAGGCATCCACTTTTGTTGTTGACAAAACTGTCAACGTTAAATCGTACTAGTGTACTTGTACTCCTCAAAATTTACAATGTATAACAATGTCGAACATGCATAAAGTTTACCTTCTTTACCTGTAAATTGAAGCGAAAGCATCGATCAAACGATTGAAATAAGCACCAGGAACAGCATTGAAAAGTTTCGCTCAAGTTTTGATTGATCTAGATTTTTTAAAGAAACTCTTTATCAATAAATAGTCTGAGAAAGGGCTTCGAGAAACACATTGATCTCCCGAGAAACCTTTTTTTACATCAAACTGGGATATAAGGTCCAGTCATTTTAGTAAATCGTAAAAACTGATGTTGCGAACTGAGGTTATGAAGTGAATTTGAGTCGTTCTACGATAAATTAAGCAAGTCTGTGGTAAAATTCATGTACTGAAAGTACACTTTGATATGCATGATGCAACAGATGAGCGTAATGTATATGTTTTTAATGTTTATTAACATTTAATGGTCGTAGAAGGTTTTTTCCATATCAACTTTTTGTATGCGCGGTTTTTGAGTTCAATGCATAGCTTTTGAGATAAGGAGCTCTTCAATATTCATATCATCGGTCAAAGTTTGTGACTCATAAAAACCATTCATAAATTGATTTAAATATACGATTTTCTCGGATTTGAAGGTTATTTCTTTCTTGTTATGAAAATGGCATAGTATTTGAAACATTTTGAGCTTTTCCAAAATAATACCGGTGAAAACTTTGAAATTTGTGATAACAAATTATACAAGAAATGTGTTTTTGGGTTAAAATTTTGCGAAAATTATCCGTGAATAGAGCGGCCACTGTTTTGCATTCTGATATGTTAGTTAGAAGCTTCGAACCCTGTAACCTTGGAAAACGTCATTTGGAGGTATGATCAAGAACACTGTTGCCGAATTTCATATTTCGTTTTTGACGATTATCTTAATTGTTGGTGAGAGTTATAATGTTTGATCAACTTTTCTGTATTCCCCAAATACCCCCGAGCCCACTTCCAGAAAAATGGATCAATTATCAAACAACCTTATTGAAGAAAAATAGTTATAAAAATGACTAAATCAACCCTACGCGCCCAATCCATATTTCAGGCTAGATAATCACATCTGTTGCAGATGACTTTCCAGCAATAGACCAAATAGAGCAGCCGCTCTATCCAAGATCCCCAATGGAAATCGCACTGTTGTCGATTCTGATCTTGATCAGTGTCATAGTGATGACGTACGGCTTCGTCGTGCTCTATAAGTGTATTTGCTCAAGAAATTACGCTGAATGGCGCGCCTCTTGGTACCCGGAGAAGAACGAAGATCTGGTTGATGAACAGTTTATGCTTGAAGCAGTTCCTGTGGTTCTAGACGGGCACATTCAGGAAGTACGTAGCGGTTTTGATCAAAAACAGTCGCAAAAACTTGCAGTTTTTTTCAGGTTGAATGCATAGCAACTGATGGCGTTCATCTAGCGAGCGTTTGCTTGGGCGGTCAGCTGAAAATCTGGGATAACAACACGGGGGAAAGCGTGGCAGTGATCGACCGCAAAACCCATTTTGGCCTGAACAACAACGAAGCCCCAAAGGGCTTCGAGCAGCCGGATGATCCATCAGATTGCGAATCGAGCTGGCCGCCTATCGACGCGGCGTTCTCTCCCTATACGGGCAGGATCAACACGAACTTTTCAAGCGTTCGGCTGCGTACTTTTCGAGAAGCAACCGACTGGATGAGCGATATGTCCAAAATTCTTCATACGCCCTATAGCCGCTCGAATTCAGAAGACAGATCGGGCGGCTCAAGTCGCAAAACGAGCGATTCGACTGGGGGTAAACTGTCCTCTGTATGGGCAATGGATTATGTGGATAACTTAATTATTATTGGATGCGCCGATGGCAGGTTGGAGCTATGGGAAGCGACTACTTGCAGACTGAAGGTGAGTGAAGAAGGGTTTGAAGCAATTTTTCAGTCTGTGTCAAAGATGTTTTTGACGATGCACTTTCCACTTTGCAATTAAGCAATGTTTCAAAGTAGTTCGATGGTCATTTTCCATGATTTTAATGTAGCTAAACATTGAGAAATTTGCGTAAATTTGGGTTAAATGACTCTATAAACTTTTTATGAAAAGTCGCAACAGCATGCCATCCAAGCAAATAAAGAGCAGTCCAAAACGCAGGATTTTTACATTTGGTAGGCATTTTTTCTAATCAGGTGTTTCATCTATATTGAAATTTGCCGCGGCTCAGGCTCGGCTCGTCAGGTTTGGATGCACCATGAGATTTTTTAAATCTCTAATATTTGCTCTTTTATTAGATCTTATTTTTATTTTTTGATGGTTTTTTCATTAATTTAAAAAAAGCCTCAGGCTTTTGCGTGCTTGGTTAACAGTGTGATCACATTATGGAAAATCCGGGTGCCAACAACTTTTCTCAGTGGAATTTTATGCAAAAATGCTGTTTTTCCTTTTTACTCAATGAAATTCACTAATTTTTCATAAGATAACAAAGGATGTCATGATGTTCCGATGTCTAACAAATCGTTGTCTCGATGACGCAGCTGGAAAAATTTCGCGGGTTTGTCAGATCTACATTTTGCTTGTACTTGATTTAGTTTCAATTTGTTTTGGTTGGTATTGGGTAGATTCATTACTTCTTTTTAACAATGTCAAGCCGCCATCTCCACCAGAAGATTGCGAAGAAAATTGTTTGTTTTCCCGAAATTGGCTAGTTTGGTGTACATTTGGCAACATGTTGTAGCGAATTTATATTTTTTTGCCATCACGTTAGTGACTTTTTTGGTGTGAAGGTCTAATAAAACTCGTGGATACAAAAATAAACGAAAAACACGTCGAAAAGCTTCCTAAAATTCGGTGACAGGCACATGCAAACAAAGGAACTGGAATCAAGTTTGCCTACCATTCGCCAGTTTTCAATATCATTGACAGGTCGCGGGATTGCCATATGTGTTGACAAACCTGTCAGCGTGACATCGTATTTGTGGTTGGTTTTCAAATTGTGCTCTTCAAACCTTTAATCTTCTTGATGAGAAACACAAAAAGTCACCGTGTGTCGTTCATTATAAACAATATGATTCTTCTGAGGAAGTTGCCGAAGACGTACTGAAGGAATTTGGTGGTAGAAAGCAACTAAACTTAGTAGAAACGCCACTAAGAAAAAGTGTTAGTTAATGGAAATTTTACAGTAAAAATACATTTTTTTCTATCAAAATCCAAAAAAACTAGCTTATTTGCAAGAACAACTCCATGACACCAACAAATTGTCTAACAGGACAATGAAAAGTGTAGTTGACAGTAGAACACACTGGCTTTATATTCACATTTTAAATTTTCAAGTAAAAAGCTTCCACAATAGAAAACCTGGCAAGTTAAAGTTGAATAAATGAGAGCAAAATATTTCAGGTTTGATACATCGATCGATTCCTATTGAAAATACAAAATTCGTTTAAATTAGAGTATTAACAGAAAAACGAAACATTTATAACGCAATCTTTTTTCCACGAGATTAAAAAGTGTAGTTCACAGTACAACACACTGGCTTTATATTCACATTTTAAATTTTCAAGTAAAAAGCTTCCACAGTAGAAAACCTGGCAAGTTCAAGTTGAATAAATGAGAGCAAAATATTTCAAGTTTGATACATCGATCGATCCCTATTGAAAATACAAAATCCGTTTAAATTAGAGTATAATTAACAGAAAAACAAAACATTTATAGCAACGCAATCTTTTTTACACGAGATTAAAAATTGTAGTTCACAGTAGAACACACTGGCTTTATATTCACATTTTAAATTTTCAAGTAAAAAGCTTCCACAGTAGAAAGCCTGGCAAGTTAAAGTTGAATAAATGAGAGCAAAATAGTTCAGGTTTGATACATCGATCGATCCCTATTGAAAATACAAAATCCGTTTAAATTAGAGTATAATTAACAGAAAAACAAAACATTTATAGCAACGCAATCTTTTTTACACAAAATTAAAAATTGTAGTTCACAGTAGAACACACTGGCTTTATATTCACATTTTAAATTTTCAAGTAAAAAGCTTCCACAGTAGAAAACCTGGCAAGTTAAAGTTGAATAAATGAGAGCAAAATATTTCAGGTTGATACATCGATCGATCCCTATTGAAAATACAAAATCCGTTTAAATTAGAGTATAATTATCAGAAAAAGAAAATATTTATAACGCAATCTTTTTTACACGAGATTAAAAAGTGTAGTTCGCAGTAGAACACACTAACAAATAAATTGTGAGAGTTCATATAACAAAACATTACCAGTCGCCATTTTTGAATAGATCTGACAGGTCGCGGGATTGCCCTATGTGTTGACAAACTGTCAGCGTGACATCGTATTTGTGGTTAGTTTTCAAATTGTGCTCTTCAAACCTTTAATCTTCTTGATGAGAAACACAAAAAGTCACCGTGTGTCGTTCATTATAAACAATATGATTCTTCTGAGGAAGTTGCCTAAGACATACTGAAGGAATTTGGTGGTAGAAACAAACGGTTTATGCCGTTTAATTTTAGCTGTTGCCTTTGATTTCAGTGTGTTTTCGAGGACGGCAACGAATCAGGCATCACCAACCTAAAACTGATTGGATCGCGTGTGATTGCAGCCAGATTGTGCGGTTCTTTGGACTTTTTGCAGCTGCAAACGTTCAATCAGGGCAGGCCGGTGGACTGGAACTTCACCTGCGCCTATAGGAGGACGCACATCCGAACAGGCTCGATGGGTTCCATACCAGAGCGCCACGTACAAAATCAAGTAATTTTTTTCTTATTGTCAATTTTTATTGAGTGTTTTGAAGGCAGTCTGGCCTTGCCCAGGGTTGTAGAAAAAAAGGGGCAAAAGTAGTAAAAATGGCTCATATTTCGGAAACCGTTGAAAATATCTTAAGGGTCATAAGAATCATCTCGATAGAATATTTATTTCATTATTTTCATCACTTTTTTAGAGTGATCCGGACGAAGAGTTGCGATGCATCAAAGTGCTGAGCGTCAAGGCGCATCAGCAGCCAATCACCTGCTTGGACTGCGAAGGCGGGCGCATAGTGAGCGGCAGCCAAGACCACACCTTGAAAGTCTACAGAGTGGAGAATGGGGATCGCCTCTACACTCTGCATGGACATTGCGGGCCAATCACGTGTCTGTTCATTGACCGAGTGTGTCCCGCCACATCGGGAAGCGGCTCCCAGGACGGAATGCTGTGCGTTTGGGATCTGTTGTCAGGTGAGTGGATTTTTCCCCAACAACATTGAGCATAAAATAACGATGTGCTTAATTCGGCTCAGGTACTTGTATGTACAGCATTCAAGCCCACGATGGCTGCATCAGCTCGTTGACTTACTCGGCAAGTTACGTAATCTCATTAGGGATAGATGAGAGGCTCTGTGTGTGGGAGCGCTTTCAGGGCCATCTGTTAAACACCATCGTAATTGGCCAGGTGTTCTCCAATCACATCTTAATGTTGGCCCCCCACTTAGTGGTAACCGGGCGAAATGGGGGGCTGGTGATTTGGGATGTGCGCAATGGTGACTGTGTTCGGACTATAACACTGGGCCGAGAGCCGTTCGTGTTCATCAAACAGTTGATTCTGTTGAGGGACGCTGTTTTGTGCGACTACGGCAAACAGTTGCGCATTGTGCGATTCCCACTAATCACCCACAAGTTTGACTAGAATGGACTGTCTTTCCGGGAACATCGAACAAAACTGAGTGATACGACGTAGCTATTAATTGAACGGTTTGTGATAAAATTGACGCTATTTTCAGACAAATCTAACTTAACAATGCAACTTTGAAACTATTTTACCTGATGCTTTCAAGTGTTTTTGTCTTTTTATAAGGTGTTTTAATTTGTCAGGTCAACAGAGATCGGTAGAATTAAGCCCCATTAAATTATTTTTCTTTAATACCTTGCCCCTTTCCTTCACTTCACTTTGGTATATTTAGTGCGGTTTAGTCCTCTTTGATATTCTAAAATTGTTGTTTGTTAATGGATAGGAATCCAGACATTGTGTTGAATGCTTTTGCAATGTTTGCATTTTTTAGGAGAAATAAATTATTTTCCAACTAGTCTGTGGAAGGGTTTCAAACAACTCAACTTTGGCAGAAATTGGGGAACGCGATTAGTGTTCCCTCCAACGAAATTTCAGCTGTCCTCATGGTCCCTCTCCTTTTCCGCACATGTTTCTCCTGTAAAATCCCCAGGCATCTGAGGCCAGTCTTTTAGGGGTCGAAATTCAAGATTCAATCTGGTTTTAAAAAATGTGTGAATGAACGATCAATATTCAGCCCAGCTCATGATTTGTCATCGCTTTCTTCTGTTCGCAGCATTAAAGCGACGAAAAACTTAACTTTAACTTACTTAACTTAACTTTAACTGTGGTAATTTGGGCTTTTCGAACTTTTTAAGCGGTCTTCAGCCAAGACGATGACAGCGTGAGTGTGTAGTCTGTGGTCTGGGAGAATAGTGAGTAGTCTGTGGGCAGCGTAAACTCCGAGACGCGCTTTAGGAAACAAGAAACACAGAATATCCCTCCATCCCAGGGGGATGTTCTTTGACCGGAAAGGAAAAAAGGGTAGTCCAATCGCCAATCGCAGTGCAATGTAGCCAATTTGTTGGCAAATAGTGTAATGTCCAATAGTAATATTTAAAGATTTTAACGTGTTTTGCAGTAGATCCTAATGGCTTCACGGTAAAGCGGTAGCTCTCACGAAAACGGTAGACTTGACAACCCTGCACATAACTTCGATGAGAGACGCGATAACAGCGCGCTTACGGCCTGAACAGAAAATAAAGACGCAGAACTGTCTTTACATGAGAGTTGCCCTGCTACTTTTTCAACTAGCCCTAATAGATTGACAATCTGTGACTGGCCCTAACCTACTCAAAAAAGGATACAATGGCTTTGCTGTACCAAAACAGCCCCCTAAAGTGGCTGAACAGATATAAAACTGGCTTAAAAGGGTTTCGCCGGTACTCCAAGCGACGAAGCGTAATCCTAGGGATAGAATCGTCTTGCGACGATACTGGCTGCGGAATTATCGACACTGAAGGGAACATTTTGGGTGAATCCTTGCATTCTCAGCTATTGGTGCACTTAAAGTGAGTCAAAAACGTCTTCAAGGCGTGATAAATCGGGCTGGAATTCTCGTAGCAATGGCGGAATCATCCCCCCAGTGGCAGGCGTTTTGCACAGAAAGAACATCGAGCAAGTAGTAGAATCTGCCCTAAAATCGGCCAATTTATCAATGAAGGATATTGACGCTGTCGCGGCCACAGTCAAGCCAGGTGGGGGCGTGGAACCAACCCTTTATCGACTCCCTAAATCGAATAAATTGCTGTTCAGGCCTCCCAATGTCTTTGGAAGTGGGGACAATGTTCGGCAAGTTGTTGTGCAGGAAACATCAGAAACCTTTCATCCCCATCCACCACATGGAGGCCCATGCGTTGACTGCCAGGCTGCAGAATCCTTCTCTAGAATTCCCCTTTTTGGTCCTGCTAATCAGTGGCGGTCACTGTCTTTTGGCTGTAGCGCACAGTGTGGATAAATTCGCGCTGTTGGGAGAAAGTATTGATGATGCCCCTGGGGAGGCTTTCGACAAGGTCCACAGTGATATTTACGATTGAACAGGCACTAATTGAAGCAATTCTAGATGGCCAGAAGAATGAAGCTGAGGAATCTGCCAGAATATTACGAGCTGTCTGGAGGCCAAGCCATTGAACTAGCAGCCTCTAAGGCAGACGACCCCTTGCAATTCCCCTTCACTCCTCCTTTGTTGCAGTACAAGGACTGCAAGTTTAGCTTTGCAGGGGCGAAAAATGTATGCAAGTACTATATAGAAAAGGAGGAACTCTCCAAAGGTACCCCTCAGGCTTTGCATGGATTTCCAAGGTTCAAGTTGCGTTTTTAAGGGGTGGCCCCAGACGAGGTTATTCCTGACGTGGCCAACCTTAGCGCAGCCTTTCTACTCGTAGTCACTAAACATCTGTGCCAAAGGCTGCAAAGAGCCATGGAGTACGTGGCCCGCAAAAGCCTGATTCCCATCGAAAGGCAGACGCTGGTAAGGCTGCTCTCCGATTCAATTCCCAACATTGCGCTTGATTTAGCCTTAAGGTTGTCTCAGGTGGGGTGGCGTGCAACAACTTCATCGCCCAGGGCTTGGAAATCGTTTGCAACGAATATAACTATAAGCTAGTAAGGCCGCCAGCCAAACTCTGTACAGATAATGGGATTATGGTCGCTTGGAATGCCGTTGAAAGGTATTGGCTCGGCTTCGAAAGCACGTTCATATCCAGTCAAAAGTTTTGCGCTTATATAACCGAGTGTTTCAGATGGAAGGCCAATATTGGCGTCTACAAGGACTTTGAGGGCATAGAAGTGGAAAAAATCAGCCCGTTGGGCGCCAGTCTAATTGAGGATGTGTCTAGAGAAAATATCAGTTGCAAATGGGTGAAGCTTGCCAAACTGTTGGACAAAGACAACCAGAAAGGAATCAGTCAAAACCAATGATACTGTGTTTATACTAAAACAGGTCCCTTTTCCACAAAGGGCTTCTTCAGGTCACTATAAACATCCTCGCTATCGCTGCTTTCATTCAATTCGCTCACTAAGTCTAATAGATTTCTTAACCGGGTTTTCACCTTTAGAACATCGCTCTGGCTCTCTTTGGCTGAGATTGCCAGAATGTCGGTGAAGTTTATCGGTTTGTTAGGCTTCAAGTCTTCCTTGTAGGTTGATATGAACCCTAAGAAAGCCCTACTGTCAATATGGAGAAATACACTAAAATAGACGATGTGGCTGACCTTTGAAGTTTTTCATCACCTTCCTGACTTCCTGGTATTTCGCCTCTGATCCTTCGCTGTCCATTTTATTAATCAGCAGTATGGCGTGCTTGTTGAGCAGGTCTTCGTTGTACAGCTCCAGTTCCTAAAATTTGGATGGTTGGCTAAAACCCTTCGCTATAAAGCCCGGTAAGTGCGCGCTAACCTTATTCAAGAGCATGATAGTTTCTAGACAGCTTCTATGGGGATATTGGGGACTCAGCTGAAACCCGTTAACATCCACAATCATCAGCAGCAACTTAGTGCGTTCAATGTGCTTTAGAAACTCATGGCCCATCCCACGATTAGAGTATGCTCCTTCGATTAAACCCGGCAAATCCGCTATGGAGACCTGCCTGTGGTCTTCATACGAGATTACTCCCAAGATGGGCCTAACTGTGGTAACTGCAACGGTCCAAGTGGTAGAAATACACATGAAAAAAATTAATTGGTCGGAAACCTACAAGGATAACTAGCAATTCTAGGCCTGGCTTCTGAAATGGCCTTCAACAGGGTGCTTTTGCCCGCATTAGGAAACCCTACCAAGCCCACATCGGCTATCAGCTTTAGGTCCATTTTCACCGGATAGGCCTGTCCTCTGGTGCCCAAAAAGCCGTTTTTCGCATGCCCCCCAGTGCCTCCTTTGGCTATCACAAGCTTTTCACCATCTTCATTGAGTTCGCCTGGAGAAAAACGCAACTACTCGTAGACCAAAAAACAACCGGACGTATTTCGAAGAAATTCACAAATTTGTGGAAGCTTCCCTATGCCAAATCCAGGAAGTAGGAATTTTTCTTTGACAAAACTGGACTTTCGAGAATTCGACTTCAACTTTCCAAGCCTCGGAAAAATCAGTGCGCCTTTTGATTTTAGCGAAACTTGGTGATTTTATAGCTTAAAGGTTTTCGAGGAAATTGACGAATTTGTGGAAAATTTCCTCTTTGCGTTTTTTTGAAAAAAAGCTGGAATTTTTGGTATGAAAAAATTGCACTTTCGAGAATTATTCATTTTTCAACTTCAACTTTCCAATCCTCAAATCAGTGCAGTGCGCCTTTTGATTTTAGCGAAACTTGGCGATTTTATAGAGTGCACCAAATAGTAGTAAATAGAGTCAGGGGCGGATCCAGCTTTAAAGTCAGGGGGGGTTATGTAGAAAAAATACAGTCTTCTGTTATCTATGAAATTAAAAAAATGATCGTCGTTTTGTGCAAGGGTGTCGCAAGATTATTGCAAAATTTCATGCTTTCCGTCCCGTTTTGCATGTTTCTCGGAAGCAAAATGAGCAAGAACGCTAGTTTTTACATCATTCCACAGATAACTAACTGGCCTTTATTCGAAGTATCTCAAGAACTATTCGAGCCACAGAATTCGTTTTGGCATCGTTGGATAGATAATTGAAAACTCGATTCAGTCGTAACAACGTGAGTGAGAAAATTCGAATAGTTTTGACCCAGAAAGCGAAATTTGAATATCAAAGACTTAGGTTCAAAATTATGCCAAAATTTCATGTTTTCCGGCCCGTTTTTGCTCATTTCTCGGAGGCAAAATGAGCAAGAACGCTCATTTGTACATCACTCTAGAGATAAATAAATGGCCTTTTTCGAAAGTGAACAATGGATGGGGAAATGTTGGCAGTTTTCTCAAAAAAGGCTTGAATTCAAGAAGTTTTAGATTTGCGTGGTTTTTTTTTGGAGTTGCAAAATCCACTTGAACATGACGCTGCTTTTTTCGAAGTTTCTCAAGAACCATTCGATTCATGACACCCATGACCCCCCCTTGGATCCGCCCTTGAATAGAGTGCAACAAATTTGTGGAAACTTTGGAGAAATTTTAATTTTTTGCTTTCAACTTTACAATCGGCAGTTATGATTTTTTCAAGCATAGAGCGCACTTGGTTGAAAATGCCCATTTTACATTAACGATTTAAACAAAATTTTCAGCATTTATAGATGCACGTGTTTTGTGTAAACTATAAAAGTTTCCACGTTTGAACAGCTTTGACTCCGAAACTATGATTTTTTCAAGCATAGAGGACACTTGGGTGAAAACGCATATATTAAACCAACATTTACCAAGTTCGCAAAAATCACGATTTGTTTGCAGACTCTAAAAGGTTCAGGGTTTTAACGGATTTCAATCGGACGTTATGCTTTTTTTAGATACGAAGTCACTTTTTAGAAATCTCCATATTTCGCCCCTGAAAAATCAGTGCACCTAATGATTTGAGAGGGAATTGCTGATTTTTAATTAACTTTCAATGACGGTAAAGATTCAGTGCATGCACCAATTTGACTAAAACTCGGACTTTTTATATCGTAAAGATTACAATCATCCTACCTAGTTTTTTCCCCAGCTCAGTCACCAATCTGACGCCAACAGGCACCTTAAAAACCACATCTTCTCCAGGCGGCCCAAGAATGAAGTTGTGCGAAGCATGTTTACCTTTCTGAGCCGCATACCGCTTGCTAATATTCGCCTTGTAAACAGTCTCTAGCGATATGCCCTCTGTCGCTTCCACTATCACATCGCCTCCCTTGCCTCCAACCCCTCCAAATCTATGCAGAAGACAATGAAAAAGCCTCTTTAACCATCGGGAGCTTTTCTAGCAAACATGCAAGTAAATCTTACTTGGGCAGTCCGTTTCCACCGGGGCCCCCTGACACAAAGACCCGAAGGGAATCCCTAAAACCCTCCCTCAGGTACTTTCTCAGGGGCTTTCGAATTTTGTCAAAACACTGTCTACTTAAATACACCATTCTATTCTAAATATTCGCATTTTTCGCAAAACTTCTAACCAAACACAAACATCGCAAAAACGAGGTTATGGCCTGACAAGTGTTGTCAATAACGCGTAGTTAAGGAAAGTTGCACTATCCGGCGCGGCAACACTGTCGCTATGGATAAGATTTGCCATCAAAATTTATAATCTGCGGGATTAAATCGTCAATTTATTATTAAATTAAAATTAGTTTAAATATTTGTGAATTCAGCAAATTTTTTCGATGGTTTTTTCCAAAATCTGCAGTGTCATCAAAAGATACTTACTAGCCTCAAGACGGTTTTAAGCATTTAAATCATAGATAAAGACCGAAATAAAAAAAAAATGACTGATTTAAATGCTAAAAGTTAAGTGCAAAAAATTCGCAAGTTCAATAGTTCAGACGCTCCGTAGTGGCTAAAATTATAACTGTAGTTAAGTAGTAATTTGACACTTGTATTGTTGACATTGGTGTTTACATCTGATTGTGATTTGTTTTGTTCTAATCAACTTTTGCAAGCTTTTAAAGAAATAGAAACAGATCGAAAAATGTGTAAGTCTTGTTTTATGGTGTAAATGTCATCAACTCCCATAAATAAACAAGTCTGACTAGTCTCAACTGTCAGTCGACAACGAGTAATTTGACGTTTCGCGAATAGATATATAATTTCCGGAGTGATCAGAGAGGTCGCTGTGTCCTTAAATGTGACTCCAGTTTCTCCGGATGGCAGAAGCCGCTCTAGACTGGTTGCGCATGCTGCGCAGAAAGGCGGGGCGTTTAACGCGGCCTGCATTGCCCCGCCAATGGGACGTCCTTATCTGTTCTGGGCCGCCATTGGTGCCCTTCAACAATTGATTATACCCTGATAATGCCCAGACCTGATGCTCCACTGTCTGCTTGCGGCCAGCCAATCAAGTTGACCATCACAGTAGGAGGCCGCTAATCGGTCGGAAAAGGTAAATTGCAAATTACATGGTTAGTCGTTACACATTCGCTAGGCAACTCCGCACATACAGACGTGTGATTGACAAGTGACAAGTTAGTTTGTCACTCAGAATGTCATGCAGGTATGAGAACAAACCAAACGAAAATTTGTGAGAACGAGTGAGACGGCATTACTTGTAAAGAACGTGCGCGCTGTATTCGGACTTAAGTAGATGGTTAAAACTCGATAAAATTTGAGAATCCCAACGATACTGTTGATTTTTTTAGGTTAATTAATAGTTGATTAACAAAAGCTGATTCTTAATGGACTAGGTGTCACAATTGACATTTGCAAGCCAAGTAATACTCAGGTTGACATGTGTGTCATAAATTGCCTTTAAACGTCAGAAAATTGTCAGTTAGGGTGTAGTTTGAGTTGCAACATATACAAACCATTTGGAAACAGTGACGCTTTTAGGCCGTAGTGGAATAGACTAACCCTACATCTCGTAACTTTGACAAATACTTATTTAAATAGATGTCAAATCTGACATCTTGATGCTGGTTGGCTTTGGGCTGCTGTCAAATTCTTGTATCAGTTTGACACTTTGTGTCTATTGTACAGGGTGGCCGCGTAAAACATCGTGCAAAGCCTAGAGCGATAATTTCTTTTTAATTGCTGACTAATTTATTGAAGACGCTCGTTTTGCCGCTGATCGAAAAATGGGCGGTGCGTCACGCGGGATAGGGGGCGGAGCTTGTTTCCCCCATTGCTGCGCAGCGGTGCCCTTTCCTCCCGCTAAACTCACGTGAGCTGAAGCTCATTTGCATACGATTAAGAGTGAACCGTTACTTTACTGCGCTGACGTCTGGCATCGAGCCGAAGTCGCTGATACGCCGCCGCGAAACTTTTTCGAGAAAACTCATAGAAAAAAAATTGGAAATGACGCTGTGTTTAGACTTGTCTAGGCCGAGTATGTAAACACGTTGACAGATTACCGCAATAAACATCGGCCTTTATTGTATAAATATCGTTCGATTGAGGAGGCGCATTAAGCGCGCACGTCGGATTGTTTGTTGTTGGTTTGAACGCGAATCCGACGGCAAACCGTAAATAAACAATAACAGTGCGGGATTTGTTGTTTTTGTGCGAATTGTGTCGAATTTTCCAATATGAACGAAGTGCCGTTGAGTGAAGCTCTCAATTTTACCGGCAGGCCCGAGAATAACAACTTACATCCGCATATATTGACTGCAGTAAGTTTTTATCAAATTTTAATATTTGGAATTAATTCACAATTTAAAACCTCAGTTGAAATAGTACCATAACGTAGAGTGCGCTGGAAGCTGGAAGTCATTTGACGCTAGTCTGAAGGTGTCAAACACGCGTAAATACCGCGCAAATGTCAAAAAGTGACAAACTAACGTTTAAATTAACGGCTGATTTCACTTTTTGTCATTTTGTCTTTAATTTTGGATGGTCTCAGTGTGACTGACTGTGACTAATGGTTTTTTGTATTAACAACCACTCATTCGTCTTTACTTTTTGTCTCTTTAGAATTTTCGATTGGACGCATTGTTTTAGCGATACCTAGTAAGCAAATGGTGCTTAAAACTTCGCAAACTTTCGACAGTACGTACTTATTTTCAAGATAAATTTCGGATTTTTCAGAAAATCCTCAGAACCCCCATTAACAAGATCAAAAATCCTAAAATTTTCCTGTGTTTTTATATTCATTAAATTAATTGCTTTCAAATAAAGGAGTTTTGGTTGCAAATCGATTGGGCGAGCGCTTGATTTCCTCCTCTCGCTTTTAGGCAAGTGCGCCTATCAGTTCCGAAAACGCATTTTCTCAATAACCATTCCATTTTCTCGACTTTTGTCTCCTGAGAATTTTCGATTGGGCGCATTGTTTCAGAGATACAATGCAAATGGCGCTTGTGAGTGAACTTTTCAAATCCCAAAATACTGCCAGTTTTTCAAGCCCATTTTCAACATCAAACAAACATTTTAAGTTTGTCGAAAGTGCACATTTCAAATTCAACTGCTGGTTTTTGGCGTTTTTTCGTTGCACTTTTGCAATCCACATGCATGTTGCAGTTGTTGCCGATTCCTGCAATTGTATAAGCACAACAGCAGGAACGCTGATGCGACAATACGTGACGCTCTTACACATGTTCGAATTAAATTGGGGCATAGAAAAGTGCAACTTGGCTAGAAAAAATAACGCAACATTTAAAAGTCACGATTCGCCTTGCAGGTTGTCCTTAATTTAGCACAAAGAAGTTTTTTTATTCTGAGATTTCTGGTTCGTGTAACCTAACCTTCTGTTGCTTGGTTTTGTATTATGTTCTGTTGTTTGTTTAATTTGTTTTTTGGCTGATTTCCACTGTTGTTTTGTGTACTGTCTTTCTATACAGAGTGTACCTATGTACCTAAACAAAATCATTGTCTTTTCGCGTTTTTTGCCATTAAACGGCTGGAAATATCGCAATTATCTTCATAATATTTTTGAAATAATTTTTAATGAGCTGCATTTTGGGGCAAAAAGACTTACAATCGTATTAGGGCTGTATTTAGAAATCTAAACAGGCTTTGGGGGCACTTAAAGTTTAATACACCGCGTAGCTCAAAAACGTGTGAAAACATCCACTTCATCGTAATGATCTTTTCGATAGTCCGTCTCACGATTTGCCTTTAGCAACTAGCGTTTCATTAGAAATTCCTAACCTCTAAAGAGCTAAAAGCAGAAATGTCCGCACTTTGAGGTTCAGGAAGCTTAAAACCACCTCTAGTCAAATAACGCGTGGAAATATCTAATTAGTTGTTAGAGTCATATAGATAGTGCCTCTCGATAAATATCTTTTAGCACTTGAAGTGACCGGAAATTCCTAACCTCTAAAGAGCTAGAATCAAAAATATGAATCTTTGGGTCGGCATCGAGCTTTGACGAGGTGTCTCAAACACGGTTAGAAATATCTACTAAATCCTAATGACTTTTGCGATAGTTCGCTTCGAGGTGTACATTTACACCTGAAGCAGCATTAGATATTCATAACCTCTAAAGAGTTATAGAGAAGAAAATAAGAGATTTAGAGAGAAAATTAGAGAAGAAAATAAGACCACAGATCGAAAACCGTTGAAACTACTCTAATTTGAATACATTTTTCCACTGTAATACCTTTTACCTACAAGACTGATCTAGACGTGGAAACCTGGTTTTTATTTTCAGAAAACTTTGCATTCTCTTCTGTCTGGAAGTCTGTGTAGTTTTGGAATCCCTGCGAATGAAAACTAACACGAATTAAACCGGTTTCATCCACTATTCTGATTCGGTTTAAGACTATTTTACGATTTGTTTGATAACAAAACGACAATTGAACGTCTTAACCTCTAAAGAGAAAGGAGCAAAAATATCAAACCTTGAGTCTCGAAAGGTTTAAATGCCTCGTACTTTAGAAACGACTTGAAATATCGCAATCATTGTAAGGACCTTTTGGAAAGAGCAGTTTTCGGCCTGTAATTGCGACATCAATTTTTTTTTTAAATTGCAGAAAGCTTTGCCTATTTGCAGGCGTTTGAAAGTTTAAAAACGCCGTATCTCAGAAACGGTTGGAAATACTCAATAAGTGGTACGAATCTTTTGTATCAAATGTCCTGTAAATTGTCTTTCACTACTTAGGCTTTATCAGGAATTCTTAATCTCTAAAAAATTAAAACAAAAATGCCAACTCTTTGAGGTTCTGGTAGTTTGTAACCGTGTAGCTAAAAAGCGGGTCAAAATAGCTAGTTAGTGATTAGAAAGTTTTCGATAGGGCGTCTCGAAAACTATCTTTTGCCGCTTAGAGTAGTGGGAAATTCCGAACCTCTAAAGAGCTGGAAGGAAAAAATGAACATTTTGGACGTCATCGAAGTTTGAACACTCCGTATATGAAAAACGTTCAAAATATCCCCGAAGTGAAAATGACCTTTTCGATAGTCCGTCCGGCAATCTGCTTTTACCACTAAAGTCGCAATAAAAATTCGTAACCTCTGAAAAGATAAAAGCAAAATTGTCAACCGTTTGCGGGTCAAGAAGTTTGTAACCGTATAGCTAAAAACCGGGTTGAAATAGCTAATTAGTCGTCAGAACCTTTTCCATAGAGCGTCTCCAAAACTATCTTTTGCCGCTAAGGATGGTAGGAAATTCCTAACCTCTAAACAGCTGGTAAGAAAAAATTAGCATCTTGGACGTCATCGAGGTTTACACTCTATATATGAAAACCGTTGAAAATATCCCCGAAGTGAAAATGACCTTTTCGATAGTCCGTCCCGCATTCTGCTTTTACCACTAAAGTCGCAATAAAAACTTCTAACCTCTGAAAAGATAAAAGCAAAATTGTCAACCGTTTGCGGATCAAGAAGTTTGTAACCGTATAGCTAAAAACCGGGTTGAAATAGCTAATTAGTGATTAGAAGGTTTTCGATAAGGCGTCTCCAAACCGTTCTTTTGCCGCTTAGAACAGTCGGAAATTTCTAACCTCTAAACAGCTCGTAAGAAAAAATGAACGTCTTGGACGTCATCGAGGTTTAAACACTCTGTATATGAAAAACATTGAAAATATCCCCGAAGTGGAACTGACCTTTTCGATAGTCCGTCCTGCAATCTGCTTTTACCACTAAAGTCGCATTAAAAATTCCTAACCTCTGAGAAGATAAAAGCAAAAATCTCAACCGTTTGCGATTCCGGAAGTTTGAAACCGAATAGCTAAATACCGGGTTGAAATAGCTAATTAGTGGTCAGAACCTTTTCCATAGGGCGTCTCCAAAACTATCTTTTGCCTCTTAGAACAGTTGCAAATTCCTAACCTCTAAACAGCTCGTAAAAAAAAATTAGCATCTTGGACGTCATCGAGGTTTAAACACTTTGTATATGAAAACCGTTGAAAATATCCCCGAAGTGAAAATTACCTTTTCGCTAGTCCGTCCCGCAATCTGCTGTTACCACTAAAGTCGCATTAAAAATTCGTAACCTCTGAAAAGATAAAAGCAAAATTGTCAACCGTTTGCGGATCAAGAAGTTTGTAACCGTATAGCTAAAAAGCGGGTAGAAATAGCTAATTAGTGATTACAAGATTTTTGACAGCGCGTCTCCAAAACTATTTTATCTTTTACCACCGTGGTCGGAAATTCCTTAACTCTAAAGAGCTAGAAGGAAAAAATGAACAGTTTGGACATCATTAAAGTTCAAACACTGTGTTTATGAAAAACGTTGAAAATATCCTCGAAGTGGAAATAACCATTTYGTAGGTCCAACGATCTACTTTTATCACRRAAGTYTCCCTACAAATTCCTAACCTCTAWAGCGATCAAAATAAAAATAACAARACAGAWCTAYTYGAATTCGAAKAMCAATTKTCACGGAAAMWASTGCGTCMAWTCRAAWAAAGCCAAGAATCCCTTTTCCTTCCAAACTGAACAGGGGTGTGGAAATAAGTTTTTTTTTAGGCAAATCAGCGTCATACCTKTTTTTTAACCAACATTTTCTCTCAAAYATTCGCAAATAGTGTTGGAACCCAAWGTTCCACGTTCTGATCGGTTTTAAGGTGATTTTACGCAAGTTTCAAGTCAGTGACCACAATGGGCGATTTCCCAGAATGGTCTCAAGTTACTTGCAGCATCTAGTATTGCAAAACAGCTCAAACTAACTAAAGAGCGTCCTGGTTAACGACCCGAACATGAATTATAAGCATTTTCACAAATCATGTAAAGTAAGTAAAATGCGTTGACCTGATATAACCTCGGGTTAAGCGTGTCTTTCGATATGATGCAGATTTCTTTGGTGGGCCGTTAATTGGCTTGATTTGAGGATGGTTTTTTGGTGCGAGCCAACATTGTGCTCTAATTAACGGGAAAAGAAAAATCTGGACTCGTGACATTCACTATCAGGACCGACACTTGCTTATAGCGAAGATATGGGGGTTTCAAGTTCTTATTGTATTATTTTAAGCGAACAAGGTCACAACACACGGTTATCGTGCACACTCGATGTTTAGCATTTTTTATAATTTAAAATTGTAAATATTTAGGGCTTTGAGTAAAAACAAATAAACTACTCCATCTCGGCACACCAGTCGCTTTATTGGAAATTAATTATTGAGTTTATAAAATACGTTGCCTGCTTTTCAAAGTGTTTAATTCGATTGGTAAACAAACATTCATTTGTAAATAATGATAAACAAACTCCAGTCGTCAATTAATTTGTTGTTTGATTTTTCTCATTAATCCTTTGCCCCCATCTCGCATATTGTTATCAATTCTCCACGGTTTTCACCAACCAGGCTGTCGAGGTTGAATGCTTTAGCTAATGCGAACGCCTAAAAACCATTTAGCATTTTTCGCAACTTGTTCCTCCAGCTACATTGTTGCACTAACTAAAATTAGATGGCAAGTAGGAAGGCGCAGACCATAAAATTCGCATCAAACTACCGAGTATTGCAGATAAAATGCACAATTTTATTCAATTTACACGTGCAGCTGCCGAAAATAGGCACAAAGTTTCGGTTTCAATTTTAATACTGGGCAGGGCAACTTGTGTGTTGAAACGTTTGGAACATTTTTTACACTTTGAATGTTAGTAGGTAACATTCATTCTCCGGTAACACAGAAACCTCTAAAATACACGATAAAAACACTTTCTGCACAGAAATGTGGACGAAAATTCCCGCATTTGCTTWTTTATGTCTACTCTTTTGTGTTTGTTGAACGGTTCTCTTTAAACGCTCCTCGAGCGATTGCTGCTTTGCTTGTGGGGAAAATAAAAATGACAATTTTTAAATGAGCRAAAATCGACATTTCTTCTAAGAATGTAGTTACTGACWTCAAAATGAATTTTGCGCTTTGTAAATGCAAGATTAAAATTGAAAGTTAGTTTCCATCCGGATGTTTGCTCTGTTCGAAAAATTTTCAACTTCCACACTAAGGCAGGTGAAAACTTACAATTTTCAGACTGAGTATCGAAAACCCAAAGCGTAGTGCTGAAGTTTTCGCTGAAAGCCGGCCAACGCTGGACTTTTGCGCACTTTCTAAATGCCAGTTTACACGTGARTGTTTCATCTGCTTCAAAAATTGATCACTTTCACACTAAGGCAATTAGCAATATTACATTTTCCCGGTCAATAGTCTGCATTTAACGCTGGAAATGTTGAAATTGGCGATAAAGTTTATGCAGGATTTTTGCGCACTTTGAAAATGAAACTTGCAACATCCACACAAAGGCAAGCAAAAACTTGCAATTATCAGTTTACAGCCAACAACTAAAGCTTGTAATTGTAATATTTTTTTAGAAAGCGGGTTAAAGCTGGGTTTTTGCGCATTTTGTAAATGCAAGTTTGAAATTGAAAGTTTTTACCTAAATGTCCGCTCTGCTACAAAAGTTCCCTACTTCCATACTAAGGCAAGTAGCGACTTGAAATTTGTGCTTTCAATGTTCAAAAGTCAGCTTGATCAGAATCGCATTAAAGTCAAAATTTTGCGCACTCCAGCCGGATGWTCCGCTCTGTTTAAAAGTTTTCAACTTTCACACKAAASCAAGGTGAAACTTCAAAGTGTCCKAATCTGAAGTCAATGTTCAAMGCGTGTAATKCYGAAATTTTTAGAAAATTCTCATTCAAACTAGATTTTTCCGCACGTTGCAAWTGGAAGTWWGAACACGARAGCTTCCATCCAGARTATCACTATGCTTTAAARTCYTTTAACTTTCAAATTAAGACAGTTAACTTCTTCAAAGTTTCCCAACCCACAGCTAACACTGGAATCCTAGAATGCTGAAACTGGGGATTAAATCGCGCTAAAGCCGGATGATTGATGCATTTTTTAAATGCCGGCCTGAATATCGAAGTTTTTATCCAGAAGTTCGCTATGTTTCAAAAATTTTCCCCTTCCACACTAAACTAAGTAGCAACTTAAAATTTTCACGGTCACTCGACAACATCCAAAGCTTCAAATGTAAAAATTCTCGATAAAATCGCATTAAAGCCGGATTTTGTGCGCTTTGTAAATGCAAGATTAAAAATGAAAGTTAGTTTCCATCCGGATGTTCGCTCTGTTCGAAAAATTTGCAACTTCCACACTAAGGCAGGTGAAAACTTACAATTTTCAGACTCAATATCGAATATCCAAAGCGTAGTGGTGAAGTTTTCGATGAAAGCCGGCCAAAGCTGGATTTTTGCGCACTTTCTAAATGCCAGTTTCCATGTGAATGTTTCCTCTGCTTCAAAAATTGGCCAGTTTCACACTAAGGCAATTAGTAATATTAAATTTTTTCGGTTAATAGTCTGCATTTAACACTGGAAATGTTGAAATTGTCGATAAAATTAATGCAGGATTTTTGCGCACGTTGAAAATGAAAGTTAGTCCGCATTGTCTATTCGAAAAACTTGCAACTTCCACACTAAGACAAGCAAAAACTTGCAATTATCAGTTTACAGCCAACGCCTAAAGCTCGTAATTCTGAAATTTTCTGAGAAAGCGGGTTAAAGCCGGGTTTTTGCGCATTTTGTAAGTGCGAGACTGAAAATGAAAGTTTTCACCTAAATGTCTGCTCTGCTTCAAAGGTTCCCTTCTTCCGCACTAAGGCAAGTAGCGACTTGAAATTTGAGCTTGAATGTGCAAAAGTCAGCTTGATCAGAATCGCATTAAAGTCAAAATTTTGCGCACTCCAGCCGGATGTTCCGCTCTGTTTAAAAGTTTTCAACTTTCACACTAAAGCAAGGTGAAACTTCAAAGTGTCCGAATCTGAATTCAGTGCTCAAAGCGTGTAATGCTGACATTTTTTAAAAATTCTCGTTTAACCAGATTTTTCCGCACGTTGCAAATGGAAGTTTGAACACGAAAGCTTCCATCCAGAATATCAGTATGCTTTAAAATTCTTTAACTTTCAAATTAAGATAGTTAACTTCCTCAAAGTTTCCTAACCTACAACTAACACTGGAATCCTAAAATGCTGAAATTGGGGATTAAATCACGCTAAAGGCGGATGTTTGATGCATTTTCTAAATGCAGGCCTGAAAAACAATGTTTTCATCCAGAAGTTCGCTATGTTTCACAAATTTTCCCCTTCCACACTAAACCAAGTAGCAACTTGAAATTTTTACGGTCACTAGTCAATACCCAAAGTATCAAATGTTAAAATTCTCGATAAAATCGCATTAAAGCCGGATTTTGTGCGCTTTGTAAATGCAAGATTAAAAATGAAAGTTAGTTTCCATCCGGATGTTYGCTCTGTTCGAAAAATTTGCAACTTCCACACTAAGGCAGGTGAAAACTTACAATGTTCAGACTCAATATCGAATACCCAAAGCGTAATGCTGAAGTTTTCGATGAAAGCGGGGTAAAGCTGGATTTTTGCGCACTTTCTAAACGCCAGTTTACACGTGAATGTTTCCTCTGCTTCAAAAATTGACCACTTTCACACTAAGGCAATTAGCAATATTAAATTTTCCCGGTCAATAGTCTGCATTTAACGCTGGAAATGTTGAAATTGGCGATAAAGTTTATGCAGGATTTTTGCGCACTTTGAAAATGAAACTTGCAACATCCACACAAAGGCAAGCAAAAACTTGCAATTATCAGTTTACAGCTAACAACTAAAGCTTGCAATTGTGACATTTTTTTAGAAAGCGGGTTAAAGCTGGGTTTTTGCGCATTTTGTAAATGCAAGTTTGAAATTGAAAGTTTTCATCCAGAAGTTCGCTGTGATTCAAATATTTGCCCCTTCCACCCTAAACCAAGTATCAACTTAAAATATCTACGGTCACTAGTCAACACCCAAAGCTTCAAATGTTAAAATTCTCGATAAAATCGCATTAAAACCGAATTGTGTGCGCTTTGCAAATTCAAGATAAAAAATTAAAGTTAGTTTCCATCCCGATGTTCGCTTTGTTCGAAAAATTTGCAACTTCCACACTAAGGCAAGTGAAAACTTACAATTTTCAGGCTCAAAATCGAATACCCAAAGCTTAGTGCTGAAGTTTTCGATCAAAGCCGGCCAAAGCTGGATTTTTGCAGACTTTCTAAATGCCAGTTTCCACGTGAATGTTTCCTCTGCTTGAAAAATTGGCCACTTTCACACTAAGGCAATTAGCAATATTAAAGTTGTCCGATCAGTAGTCTACATTTAACGCTGGAA
>NW_026017213.1:2376064-2378014 GCF_020466585.1 Dendroctonus ponderosae
AATTCTTGTTTGCTCCAAACTAAGACCCACTTTTGCTACGCAAAATCGCAAGGAAATGTTACGGATGCAAAACCGATTTCAGAACGTAGTGAACATATCGGACCCGTATCCCATTACAAAAGTGCCATAATTCAGCCACCAATCACTATTTTTCTCGGTAAATAATCCAAACAATTCATTATGACAATAAATCAGATTTTTTCCTTTTACTCAGCACATTAAACGTGAGGTTGAGCCGAAGCGGCCCAGGCCGGCACCACCGCACCACGCCCGGGCCTGGATATCGGATCCACAATAGTCGATAAATCTATTGTTTATCGGAACGAGTTGCCAGTTCGCTAAACTGTCGATATAAATCAGAAAACCGATCAGATTTACAGCGACTAATCGGACAATAATTGCCTGCTTTATTGTTGGCTCAACAGTGAACGCATTCAATAGATTTTCAACCGGTCAGAAGGAGATTACTGATTTTCAGTGATTTATTTCAAGAATTCAACAGCAAATTTTAGAAGAAAATATTTACGTTAAGAGATATTTTAGGGAATTACCGGCGTCGTCCACCGAATTAAATAAATCAAGAAGTCAAATTCAGCCAGTCCAGAAGCTTTTTAGCTTTTTAATGTTTGCACTTTTTTAATATGCAGCTACAAACCAGGGCAAGTCCCTAGCAACTTGAAAGTTTCACAGGCTCTTGGCAACAGTTTCGATTTAAGATGCTGAAGGTTTTGTTCAAATCCCGATACAGCTTTGTTTCTGTGCATTTTCTAAAAGTCTAAAAGTTTCCAGCCTGATATTTGCTCCGTTCGGATGTACAATTTCTAAACAACAACAAACTCGAAGATTTAACGACTTCGAAAAATTTGCAACTTCCGTACAAAAGCCAGTAGACACCTAAAACTTGCAGAATCTAGAGTCAACACCCAAAGCTTGAAATTCTCATACTTTCGGTGAAACATATTGAGATTTTCATCTTCAAGTTTAAATGTAAACTTGATTTTTGCTCGCTTGGTAAGTGCACGTCTCACAATCGCTTTTATTCAAAAAGTTATTAAACTTCCAAACGAAAGCAAGTCGAAACTTGAAACTTGCAGCGCCTTTTCCTTTGCAAACAACTCGCTGGAGCACGTAGCGACTTGAAATTATCACAGGCCATTGCCCACACGTAGGCTTAAAATGCAAAAAAATGTTCATGAAAATTGCAAAAAACCGACTTATTGAACGCTATTTTATAAAAATAAAAATGTTGTAACTTCAAAAAAGTGGTAACTTCCAAACCAGTGCAAGTAGAAACTTGAAATTTTCATGCGTCAACACAGTCAACGCGTGAGCCTTGAACTTCTGAAATTACAATCGAAATCTCATAAAGCCCTGATTTTTGCTAGCTTTGTGAATGCGAATTTTCAACTGACTCCACTCAGATGTTAGCTTTTTTCAAAGAATTCATAGCTTCCGAACTAGTGCAAGTACAACCTTCAAAATTTCACACTCTATTGCCTACAAAAATCACACAAACTCGTGATTTTTGCGCATTTTGTAAATGCGAGCCTTGAAATATTGCTCTCCAATCGAATGTTCGGTCTCTTCAAAAAATTCCTAATTTCCAAACGAGTTCAAGTAGGAACTTCAAAGTTTCACAGTCAATTGCTAACGCATGAGCCTTGAATTTGTAGAATTATAAACGAAATCTCATGAAGATCTGATGTTTACTCGCTTTGTAAACATGAATTTTGTTCTGAATGATCTGATGATTGATGAAAATCTTCGTCAAAAGTATCGGAACTTTGAAACCAGTTCAAGTAGAACTTAATTTTTTCCAGTCCAATAATCATAGTCGAATTCACATGAAGTGCTGATTTTTGAGCGCTTTGTAAATGCGAGTCTTGTAACGAAACTTTCCACTCGAAATTTGATCTCCTAAAAAAATTCGTAACTTCTAAACCAGTGCAA
>NW_026017213.1:2378114-2392243 GCF_020466585.1 Dendroctonus ponderosae
ACTTTCTAAATGCCAGTTTCCACGTGAATGTTTCCTCTGCTTGAAAAATTGGCCACTTTCACACTAAGGCAATTAGCAATATTAAAGTTGTCCGATCAGTAGTCTACATTTAACGCTGGAARTGTTGAAATTGTCGATAAAATTAATGCAGGATTTTTGCGCACGTTGAAAATGAAAGTTAGTCCGCATTCTCTATTYGAAAAACTTGCAACTTCCACACTAAGACAAGCAAAAACTTRCAATTATCAGAGTTTACAGCCAMCGCMTAAAGCTMGTAATTCTRRAATTTTCTGAGAAAGCAGGTTAAAGCCGGGTTTTTGCGCATTTTGTAAAKRAGAGTCTGAAAATGAAAGTTTTCACCTAAATGTCCGCTCTGTTTCAAAAGTTCCCYACWTCCACACCAARRCWAGTAGCGTCGGGAAATTTGCGTTTTCMAGCTAGTCAACACTCAAACCTTGATCAAAATTGCAACAAAAGAAAAATTTWRRAAGTTGAAATCTTCATAGTCAATTGACCCATAAAATTGCAAWTTTTTTGATGGAAATCCGGTAAAATCCCGATTTTTCRAGCTTATTCTGTWAACAAACAGTCGAKAATTCTTGTTTGCTCCAAACTAAGACCCACTTTTGCTACGCAAAATCGCAAGGAAATGTTACGGATGCAAAACCGATTTCAGAACGTAGTGAACATATCGGACCCGTATCCCATTACAAAAGTGCCATAATTCAGCCACCAATCACTATTTTTCTCGGTAAATAATCCAAACAATTCATTATGACAATAAATCAGATTTTTTCCTTTTACTCAGCACATTAAACGTGAGGTTGAGCCGAAGCGGCCCAGGCCGGCACCACCGCACCACGCCCGGGCCTGGATATCGGATCCACAATAGTCGATAAATCTATTGTTTATCGGAACGAGTTGCCAGTTCGCTAAACTGTCGATATAAATCAGAAAACCGATCAGATTTACAGCGACTAATCGGACAATAATTGCCTGCTTTATTGTTGGCTCAACAGTGAACGCATTCAATAGATTTTCAACCGGTCAGAAGGAGATTACTGATTTTCAGTGATTTATTTCAAGAATTCAACAGCAAATTTTAGAAGAAAATATTTACGTTAAGAGATATTTTAGGGAATTACCGGCGTCGTCCACCGAATTAAATAAATCAAGAAGTCAAATTCAGCCAGTCCAGAAGCTTTTTAGCTTTTTAATGTTTGCACTTTTTTAATATGCAGCTACAAACCAGGGCAAGTCCCTAGCAACTTGAAAGTTTCACAGGCTCTTGGCAACAGTTTCGATTTAAGATGCTGAAGGTTTTGTTCAAATCCCGATACAGCTTTGTTTCTGTGCATTTTCTAAAAGTCTAAAAGTTTCCAGCCTGATATTTGCTCCGTTCGGATGTACAATTTCTAAACAACAACAAACTCGAAGATTTAACGACTTCGAAAAATTTGCAACTTCCGTACAAAAGCCAGTAGACACCTAAAACTTGCAGAATCTAGAGTCAACACCCAAAGCTTGAAATTCTCATACTTTCGGTGAAACATATTGAGATTTTCATCTTCAAGTTTAAATGTAAACTTGATTTTTGCTCGCTTGGTAAGTGCACGTCTCACAATCGCTTTTATTCAAAAAGTTATTAAACTTCCAAACGAAAGCAAGTCGAAACTTGAAACTTGCAGCGCCTTTTCCTTTGCAAACAACTCGCTGGAGCACGTAGCGACTTGAAATTATCACAGGCCATTGCCCACACGTAGGCTTAAAATGCAAAAAAATGTTCATGAAAATTGCAAAAAACCGACTTATTGAACGCTATTTTATAAAAATAAAAATGTTGTAACTTCAAAAAAGTGGTAACTTCCAAACCAGTGCAAGTAGAAACTTGAAATTTTCATGCGTCAACACAGTCAACGCGTGAGCCTTGAACTTCTGAAATTACAATCGAAATCTCATAAAGCCCTGATTTTTGCTAGCTTTGTGAATGCGAATTTTCAACTGACTCCACTCAGATGTTAGCTTTTTTCAAAGAATTCATAGCTTCCGAACTAGTGCAAGTACAACCTTCAAAATTTCACACTCTATTGCCTACAAAAATCACACAAACTCGTGATTTTTGCGCATTTTGTAAATGCGAGCCTTGAAATATTGCTCTCCAATCGAATGTTCGGTCTCTTCAAAAAATTCCTAATTTCCAAACGAGTTCAAGTAGGAACTTCAAAGTTTCACAGTCAATTGCTAACGCATGAGCCTTGAATTTGTAGAATTATAAACGAAATCTCATGAAGATCTGATGTTTACTCGCTTTGTAAACATGAATTTTGTTCTGAATGATCTGATGATTGATGAAAATCTTCGTCAAAAGTATCGGAACTTTGAAACCAGTTCAAGTAGAACTTAATTTTTTCCAGTCCAATAATCATAGTCGAATTCACATGAAGTGCTGATTTTTGAGCGCTTTGTAAATGCGAGTCTTGTAACGAAACTTTCCACTCGAAATTTGATCTCCTAAAAAAATTCGTAACTTCTAAACCAGTGCAAGTAGAAACTTGAACTTTCACGCTATATTGCCAACACGTGAGCTTTGAACTTGTAAAATTGTTACTAAAGCCAAATAAACTCCTGATTTTTCCGTGCTTTGTAAATGTGAGTCTTCAAATAATACCCTTCAATCGAAATTTGCTCTGTTAAAAAAAATCGTTACTTCCAAACGAGTACAAGTAGAAACTTGAAACTTTCACACTCTACTGGTAACACGTGAGTCTTGAACTTGTAAAATTGCCATTGAAATCAAATAAACTTCTGATTTTTCCGCGCTTTGTAAGTGTGAGTCTTCAAATAATACTTTTCAATCAAAATTTGCTCTGTTCAGAAAATTCGTAACTGCCAAACGAGTACAAGTAGAGACTTGAAACTTTCACACTCTACTGGCAACACGTTAGTCTTGAACTTATAAAATCGTCATTTAAATCAAATAAACTCTTGATTTTTTTGTGCTTTATAAATCTGAGTTTTCAAATAATACTCTTCAATCAAAATTTGCTCTGTTCAAAAAAATCGTTACTTCCAAACGAGAACAAGTAGAAACTTGAAACTTTCATACTCTAGTGGCAACACGTGAGCCTTGAACTTGTAAAATCGTCAGTTAAATCAAATAATCTGCTGATTTTTTTGTGCTTTGTAAATCTGAGTTTTTAAATAATACTTTTGAATGGAAATTTGCTCTGTTCAAAAAAATCGTTACTTCCAAACGAGTACAAGTAGAAACTTGAAACTTTCATACTCTAGTGGCAACACGTGAGTCCTGAACTTGTAAAATCGCCATTGAAATCAAATAAACTCCTGACTTTTTATGCTTTGTAAATCTGAGTTTTCAAATAATACTCTTTAATCGAAATTTGCTCTGTTCAAAAAATTGGTTACTTCCAAGCGAGAACAAGTAGAAACTTGAAACTTTCATGTTCTAGTGACAACACGTGAGTCCTGAACTTGTAAAATCGCCATTGAAATCAAATAAACTCCTGACTTTTTGTGCTTTGTAAATCTGAGTTTTCAAATAATACTCTTTAATCGAAATTTGCTCTGTTCAAAAAATTCCAAGCGAGAACAAGTAGAAACTTGAAACTTTCATATTCTAGTGGCAACACCTGAGTCCTGAACTTGTTAAATCGCCATTGAAATCAAATAAACTCCTGACTTTTTGTGCTTTGTAAATCTGAGTTTTCAAATAATACTCTTTAATCGAAATTTGCTCTATTCAAAAAATTCGTTACTTCCAAGCGAGAACAAGTAGAAACTTGAAACTTTCATGTTCTAGTGACAACACGTGAGTCCTGAACTTGTAAAATCGCCATTGAAATCAAATAAACTCCTGACTTTTTGTGCTTTGTAAATCTGAGTTTTCAAATAATACTCTTTAATCGAAATTTGCTCTATTCAAAAAATTCGTTACTTCCAAACGAGAACAAGTAGAAACTTGAAACTTTCATACTCTAGTGGCAACACGTGAGTTGTGAACTTGTAAAATTGCCATTGAAATCAAATAAACTCCTGACTTTTTGTGCTTTGTAAATCTGAGTTTTCAAATAATACTCTTCAATCGAAATTTGCTCTGTTCAAAAAAATCGTTACTTCCAAACGAGTACAAGTAGAAACTTGAAACTTTCACACTCTACTGCCAACACGTGAGTCTTGAACTTGTAAAATCGCCATTGAAATCAAATAAACTCCCGACTTTTTGTGCTTTGTAAATCTGAGTTTTCAAATAATACTCTTCAATCGAAATTTGCTCTGTTAAAAAAAATCGTTACTTCCAAACGAGTACAAGTAGAAACTTGAAACTTTCACACTCTACTGCCAACACGTGAGTCTTGAACTTGTAAAATCGCCATTGAAATCAAATAAACTTCTGATTTTTCCGCGCTTTGTAAATCTGAGTCTTCAAATAATACTTTTCAATCAAAATTTGCTCTGTTCAAAAAAATCGGTACTTCCAAACGAGAACAAGTAGAAACTTGAAACTTTCATACTCTAGTGGCAACACGTGAGCCTTGAACTTGTAAAATTGTCATTGAAATCAAATAAACTCCCGACTTTTTCGTGCTTTGTAAATCTGCGTCTTCAAATGATACTCTTCAATCGAAAGTTGCTCAGTTCAAAAAATTCGTAACTTCTAAACCAGTACAAGTGGAAACTTGAAATTTTCACAGTCCATTGCTAACGCGTGAGCCTTCAACTGTTAAAATTATAATCGAAATAACATAAGGTTCTGATTTTTGCGCGCATTATAAATGCGAATTTTGAAATAATTTTTCCCCTCAGCTGTTGGCTCTCTTCAAAACATTTATTACTTCCAAACTGGTACAAGTAGCAACTGGAAATGTTCACCATCTACAGCTAACACTTGAAGTTAAAAACCCGAAATGTTTTCATTAAAATCCCATTAAGTGTCGATTTTTGCCAACCATGTAAATACGGGTTTCAAAATAAAAGTCTCCAATAAATAATCTGAATTGAAATCCCGTCAGTGAGTTTATTTTTACAGTTTAAATGCAGCGAGGATGTTGAAAACTTCACCTGGCTTTAACGCGATGATTTATGCGATCAAGTGTTTTTTTTTGTGCGGATGAATCCAGAGTGAAATGAGCCTTAATTCATCGGGGCTTAACTTTCAGACTGAATGTTGAATTATGTCGGCTCTATTTCGGTGTGCGATAAGCAGTGGGAAAAACAACCAAACCCACTGTTAATTACCAGCTAGAATCGCTTAAGTGTTCGGTAATTTTCAGGCTTTTTCGATGGAAAAAAAACTGTTGATAAAACGCCTCAATTTGTTGCAGGATTTGCTCAACAGCGATCTGCACAAAATCAAGTCGGAGCCTGATGTGGGGGATTATCCATTACCGTCACTTTCCACCACTCTGTCCCTTCATCCACATGGTAAGTCGCTGCGGATTATTTACCTACTAAAGACACTTAACCTGCGCCTTCAATCGAGTGAACTTTTGTCAGCTAATTAACTCGATTTCGAGGGTGTTTAGTTACAATTGCTGATCGAAATGCACCTGAAATCCATCCGGCAAATGGCTCATTAAAGCGCTACATGCCGGCTCGATTCAGCCCCGGGGGCTCAACAGCGTTACTCAATCCGCCCCAAATTAATGGGGGGCATCGAGCCTACCGAGCGGGCGTGGCTAATTAGGCTAAATGGGGGGCGAATATTACCCTTATTTACGCCGAACGTTGATGAGCAAAGTCTGTTTCTGCGGATTTTTTTCCTGCAATCTTCCTCTAGTCTAGTACGTAGTGTGGCGCCCGATTGACGATAAAACGCTTATCAGTCAGCACTAGAATGCTCCAGAAGGTCAATGCAAATCAATGAATTCGGCTAAACCGAAAATTTGCCCCCGGATTTTTCCTACGCTCCTCGATAAAGGATATTTACGGTCAAAAAGGACGCGATCCTGATTAAAACAGTTCAGGTTTTTACCAGTGTATGTGGACCTCAAACTTGCATTAGTTCACTGACGTGACGCCCATGTAAAACAACTTGCAATTTTTTCGCTTCAATTACTATTTGGATAACGCGCTTTGTGATAGCTTCCGACCTTAGAAGACAAGATAATTCCAGATCGGTTGATTAAACCAGGGCTGGAGCTCGGATTTGCTTGAGAAAAATCGCGTGTTTAATGTTTTCGACCAATTGTTTTGTCAACTAGTGCGAATATTAGCACAACATCCACTAATTGCTGTGTTTGGGCTTGGGGCTTTCGAACATCTATTTTCGAACTATCATCAAAGTTAATGTTAATTTCACTTAGTCATTGTTGTTGATTATTGGACGGTTTGCGTCCCTGAACATTTCAAGTTCCTTCAACGGACAGGGTTTTCTAATAACGCCCCGTATTTTCAATACATTTTTACATTGAAATTTCAGTTTATGAAAAGTTCCTACTGGATTGAAGACGGAGATTTCAATTCGAAATGTTTTTCCTTACGGAAGTCGAATCAAATTCATATGTATATCCAAAGTTAACCAGCTTGGTTAAGCATTGTTTTGCAAAATTGTCGTGAAAAACTGCACTTTAGCTGCGGATTTTTTCCCCGTTGCACTGAAAATGTTCGTGATTTTTTAAAATTTTTCAAAAATTGCGCTCTCCTTTCATGAGTTCCACTTTACAGCAGATAGAAAGCAGGCATAAAACATTCAAGTGCGCTTTTTTTAAATTCTTGACTTTTCAATTAAGGCAAGCAACAGCTTGAAACTTCTGCAGTCAACTGCAGTCGTTTAGAAAAAGTTTTGCTTAAAATCGTTTTACAATTACAAAATCCTAATACAAACAAGTCTCGGATTGAACGCGAACGCTTTCGATCCAGACGCGTGCTCTCTTTAAAAATTCGAAACTTGCAAAATAGGACAAGCAACAACTTGAAAACTTCACAGTCTATGACGAGTACTGCAAGCTTGAAATGCAAAAAAAGTAATCAAAATCGCAAAAATACTGATTTTTTCGAACCGTGTAAATATGAGACTGGATGTGAATGTTTATACCCAGATGTGCGCTCTCTTTCAAAATTTTTTATCTTCCAAACTGAGATCGGAAGAACGTGGAACTTCGTCTAGTTGATAGGAAATACTTAAAACTTCGACTCCTCAAACTTTGAATAGAATCACCGTAAATTTGAAGTTTTTTCACGGTTTCTAAATGTAAGCCTCAAATAAATATGCGATCCTTTTCAAAAAATCGTAAACTTGAAGTTTAAGTTGTGCGGCCTATAGCAAAAACTTTAAGTTTAAAACCGTTGACTGCAATCGCATTAAATCATCAGTTTTGCGCCCGTTGTGAATGCAAGTGTCAAACTAAAGATGTTTATACAGATGTTTTCTCTTTTTCGTACTTTTTGCAAACGTGCAACTTTGAAAGTTTGGCAAGTTGTGACTTGTTCCCATTTAGAAATGTTCCTATTCCATAGCCAACAAGTATCTTCAATTTTCTTAAGAATTAGGCAAAACCCTTTCTTTGCGGTTTCTGAGCGCTTCGTAGTTGCGAGTTTAAAAATAAATTACTTAATCCAGAGTCGCTTTTTTAAAAAAATTGCAACTTTCAAAATAAGACACGGAGCGATTTGAAATTTTCACAGTTTATAGGCAGCGTTTTACTCTTAACTCCCTAAAACGTGCAATCACGTGGCATTAATTCCCGATTTTTGCGCCTATTGTATATGAGAGCCTCAAAATTACCGCTGCAGATTGGCTTTTGCTAAAACTTGCAAACTGCAAAGTTTCTCAAGTTGTGATTTTAAATTAGCACAGTCAGTAGTCAACACTTGGTCCTTAAGTGGCAGCAATTTTCAACAGTTTCGTATAAAATCCTGATTTTTGCGTTCTTTGTAAATGCGGGCCCCAAAATCGATGTTCCCACTCAGATACCGACTCTCTTTTAAAAATTCGTAACTTTTCAACTAGAGCAAGTAGAAACTTCAAACTTTCACATTCTAAAGGTGAAACACATACAGTATGAAACCGTAAGACTTTCAATATCTTTGCAAGAAATCTTAATTTTTGCGTCCTTTGTAAATGCGACTCTTAGGAGGAATGCTCCAACCTAGATGTTCGCTCTCGTTTAAAAGTTGTAATTTTCATAACAGCACAAGCAGCAACGTAAAAGTTCTTCCAATCCATAGGGAACAATTGAAACTTGAAATGCTCAAGTTGAATAAAATCGCATGGAACTTTAACGTTTTGCCTTTTGTAAATCCGAGTCTCCAAAATATTGTTTTGGCCCTTTGTTCCTTAAAAATCCAAACTTGCAAACTAAGGGAAGTAGCGACTTGAAAATATCAAGATCTATAGCAAAAAATTGAAGTTTCAAACTCTGAAAATGTTCATGTAACTGCATTTATTCCTAATTTTTGGGCCGCTTGCAAAAGCGACTGGCGGAATGAAGATTTTCATGCAGGTGTTCGCTCTTGCAACTTGCAAAGTATGACAAGTGGTGACTTGAAATTTTCACGCTGAATAGCCAAATTCAGGCTTAGGTAACTGCAATTTTCCTAAACGTAACTTGAAATGCCGATTTTTGCGTCCTAAGAGTTTGGGGAGTGTGCTTTCTATTAAAATTTAGTTAGTTCCATTACAGGACCAATGGCAACTTGAAACAAGTCCTGCTAATCCATAGCGAACACTTGAAACTTCAAATTCTCAAACTTCCAACGAAAGCTTTGCAAATGCGAATTTTCAACTGACTTCACTCAGATGTTCGCTCTTTTTAGATAATTCATAACTTCCAAACTTGTGCAAGTAGCAACTTGAAAGTTTCACGATCTATCGCAAGGAGTTGAAGTTTCAAAGTTGTAAATTTTCAATGTAGTCGCATCAATTCCTGATTATTTCGTCCTTTGTAAAATTGAGTCTCAAAATTAATGTTTAAACCCAGCTGTAGAGTGTCTCTTCTTGAAAACTCTGAAATTTAAAAAACGAGGCAAGCAGCAACTTGAAACTTTCACCGTCAATTGCGACCACTTTGCGCTTAAAATTCCGATAWTTKCARTAAAATCGCGTTGAATYCTGATTTTTCGCCWTTTGTRAATGTAAMGTCTCGMAATMAATATATATWTTTTAAGTTGCAACTTTCAAAGTRTGACAAATCGTGACTTGAAATGTTCATTTTATAYCCAAACATCTAATACTCARAAAACAAATTTTAGCATAACAWWTTGCGTTYTTTGAAAAATKAATGGTTCAACCCCGATGTTCGATTTCTTTTTAAAATTCGCAACTRCGCAACAAGTACACGCAGCAACTGRAAAGCTTTGCAGTGTGTAACAAACACTTCAAGCTTAAATTTCGAAAATATTCATTAAAATCGCCATTAACATTGATCTTTGAGCTCTGCTGYRAMTGCGAGTATCARWTCAACTGTGTCTATACCCARAGATGCCGCTCTATTTTAAACTTGAGAATTTTTCTAAATTGAACAAATGGAGCATCCTAATCCATAGCAAACTTTAATTTTTCAAACTTTCAATGAAGCCAAACTCATTTTTTTACTGTGTATAAATGCCTTGTAAAATAAGTGTGGCCATCCAGATGTCTGCTCTTTTTTGAAACATAACGTCCAAACTGGGTCARGTMGCAACTTRAAWGTTTCACAATATATAGCAAGAAATTGGGGCTYCAAACAGTGAAATTTTCAATAYAATCKCAARCAAACCTGATTTTTGATTTTWGATCCCTTGCAAATGCRGGTTTCACAAATCATGCTTCATTACRTATGTGCGCTCTCTTTTAAAAATTCGCAACTTTAMAACTAGCACAAGCAGAAACTTGAAATTCTCACWKTCMAAMKYYMATACAAYRACTTTMCAKAAAATMTAATGYGAGTCTCAAAKTGAACGTTTTAAGAGATGGGCGCTTTTTTTAAAATTCGAACATGCAACAAATTGCAACTTCAAACTTTCACACTCAAGAATCGAGCTGTAGAAGCCAAAAATTTTCAGTAAAATCGCATAAAATTCTGATACTTTCGYYCTTTGTAAATGCAWKTTCTAAAATCAATTTCAAACCAGACCAGAGAGTTTTATTCTCTCTCATTGAAAAACTTGTGACTTTCAAAATCGYGCAAGCAGCACTTTTTTGATATTTTCAGTTCAATAGGCAACATTCAAAGCGTAACTCCCTAGAACTTGGTCGGAAAATAAAAATTTCCATCCAGATGTTTGCCCAGTTTAAGAAAATTGCAGGTTTCAATCTGATGCAAGTAGAAACTTGATCTTTTTACAGTCGACCGTGGACATTTGAAGCTGAAGATGCTAAATCGTTGATTGAAAGCGGATTTAGTCCCGATTTTGGCGCTTTTTGAAAATGTGAATCAAAATTTGGTCAATTCAACTCGGGACTTGAAATTTTCACACTAGATGGCCAACAATTGAGGCTTAAGTAACTGCAATTTTCCCAAGCAAAACTTGAAATGCTGATTTTTGCGTCTTTTGTACATAAGAGTTTTGGATTGAATGCCCAGAGCACCTTTTGTCCCCTCTTTTCAAAAAATCGTAACTTCCACAATAAGACAAACAGGAACTTCAAAGTTTCACACTCGATAACGAATACTTGTAGCTGAAACTTTTCAATTAAAATCGCAATAAACCCTGATTTTTTCTCTAAATTCTCAGATTTTGACCTATTTAAAGTGTGCTTTCTTTTAAAATTTAGTTCGTTCCATAACAGGAGCAATAGCAACTTGAACAAATTCCTATTAATCCATAGCGAACACTTAAAGCTTCGAATTCTCATACTTCCAACGAAAGCTTTGTAAATGCGAATTTTCAACCAACTTTCCACTCAGATGTTCGCTCTTTTCAGATAATTCATAACTTCCAAACTTGCGCAAGTAGCAACTTGAAAGTTGCACGATCTATCGCAAGGAGTTGAGGTTTCAAAGTTGTAAATTTTCAAAGTAGTTGCATCAATTCCTGATTATTTCGTCCTTTGTAAAATTGAGTATCAAAATTAATGTTTAAACCCAGCTGTGGAGTTTTTCTTCTTGAGAACTCCGAAATTTAAAAAACGAGGCAAGCAGCAACTTGAAACTTTCACCGTCAATTGCGAACACTTTGCGTTTAAAATTGCGATATTTGCAGTAAAATCGCGTTGAATTCGGATTTTTCGCCTTTTGTAAATGTAACGTCTCGAAATCAATATATATATTTTTAACTTGCAACTTTCGAAGTATGACAAATCGTGACTTGAAATGTTCATTTTATACCCAAACATCTAACATTCAAGTAACAAATGTTAGCATAAAACTTGGCGTTCTTTGAAAAATGAATGTTTCAACACCCCGATGTTCGATTTCTTTTTAAAATTCTCAACTTTGCAACAAGTACACGCAGCAACTGGAAAGTTTGCAGTGTATAACAAACACTTCAAGCTTAAATTTCGAAAATATTCATTAAAAACGCAATAATACCCAGAGATGCCGCTCTATTTTAAACTTGAGAATTTTTCTAAATTGAACAAATGGAGCCTYCTAATCCATAGCAAACTTTCAATGAAACSAAACTCATTTTTTTACTGTGTATAAWTGCGTYGTAAAATGAGTGTTGCYATCYAGATGTCTGCTCTTTTTCGAATCATAACGTCCAAACTGGGTCAAGTAGGAACTTGAAAGTGTCACAATATATAGCAAGAAATTGGGGCYTCAAACAGTGAATTTTTSAAAATAATCGCAAGCAAACCTGATTTTTGAGTCCCYTGCAAATGCGGRTTTCACAAATCATGCTTCATTACAWATWTTTTTTTTTWAATTCGCAACTTTGCAACTAGCACAAGCAGAAACTTGAAATTCTCACAGTCAAAAGCCAAGACAATAACTTTCCATAAAATATAATGTAAGTCTCAAAGTGAACGTTTTTCTTTTTAATTCGAACATGCAACGAATTGCAACTCCAAATTTTCACAGTCAACACTCGAGCTGTAGAAACCAAAAAGTTTCAGTAAAATCGCATAAAATKCTGATTTTTTCGTCCTTTGTAAATGCAAGTGCTAAAATCAATTTCAAATCAGACGTTKATTCTCTCATTGAAAAACTCGTTCTTGTTTCAATCTGCTACAAGTAGAAACTTGRTCTTTTTACAGTCGACCGCCCGCATTTGAAGCTGAAGATGCTAAATCGTGGATTGAAAGCGGATTTAATSCCGATTTTCGAGCTTTTTGAAAACGTAGTCAATTCAAGTCAGGACTTGAAATTTTCATTTCAATAGGAAACCATGTGGGGTTTAAAATCTGAACGATATCAACAAAATGGTGCTAAATCCTAATTTTTACGCCGTTCGTAAATATCAAAGATTCAGACTTTCGCTCTCGTTTAAAAATTCATAACTTTTCAACCAGAACAAGTAGGAACTTGAAATTTTCACCGCATCTAGCCATCAATTGATGCATGCAGATTAAAATCAAATCGCTGAGACAGTGGCAAACGTGAGAAAATTTCCGATATTTCCTTAGCTGGCACCGAAAAGTCCACTCAAGATTTTGAACAATTCCGATTAATTAACTTTATCCGAATCGCTGGAAGAAAAATGACGTTCCATTTACGTCACACACGCTTCGTTTTGTTTGTCCCGGTGACCTCCGACCTCAAAGATAAGCCTCATTATAACGGCGACCTCCGTTTCGGAGGCGAATCGACTGAAGGCAACCAACATACTGTGCCGGAAAAGCATTTCATCGTCAATTCGTGAAGGAAAAATCCATCCAGACGATACACTGTCTGGACTCAAAGTGGAATCATTGATAACAAGATGACGATCAAAAGGAGTTTGATTGGTTTAGTAGTCAAAGGAAGCAATTGATTGCATTCTGTTGGGGGTTTTTGGGCATTGGCAGCTGGCTGGATTGACCTAGAAAACGCATAAGGTGTTGGCGCAGTCAGCCGGATGTCCTCCACGCTGATTTGCTTCGAGCAAAACAAACTCTTCAACTGTTTTGGTTCAAAGTTGTTTGTTTATTTACTTGTCGGAATAATAAGCTTGACGCAAATTATGACTCATTAATGGTTTTTAAAGAAATTGGTGGTTTTTTCGCAGCGAAGAGAGTAAACAAGAAATACGTAAATTATCCTCTAATTACGTTTAATATCGACGAGCGGTGACCCAACCACCGAATTGACTTATCTGGGCATTGATAAATCAGCTAATAGTCGCTGCTTGAACAACTCGAAACATTACAAATTAATACTGTTTTGTTGTTGTTGCCCGCGCGCTTTAAAGCGACGAAAATAGAACCTCAAAGCCCGGCAAAGAACCGGTAAATTGTCTGGGTGTGTTAACACAGTTGATGCTGCAACTAATTAAGGGTGGAAGCCATCGAAATAAAAACAGTAAATTTACCGCTGTGTGTTCCTATATCTTTGAGAGCCCGGCTTGTCACCCACTTAATTCACTTGCCGGGAGTTTTTCAGCTCGTTTTATGCGCTCTAATGCGCGGTTTATAAATACTTCACCACATCAAACGGTAAATGTCTCCGATATTTTGCAAATATCCTTCAAAACACCTAATAAAATACTACATATTATTCTTGTTATGTTGTTTGCTTTTTACACAACACTTTATGAGCTACAAATACACGGTAAATTTTCATCAACGCGAGACTGACTGATTTAGTGTTTGCCAAATTGCACTCTTGCAGTTTCAGTCTTTTCATTTTTTTGATTTTCCAATTTTCTCTGGTTTCTGGGGTTTAATGAAGTGAACACTAGTTGCTTTTACACTACAAACGGTTCCAGATTTGGGCACCTTTCTACTATTGGGGCCACTTGCCCACCTGGGTGTTTGCTCTCTTTTAAAGTGTACCACTTCCAAACTAGGACTAGTAACAAAGGGAAACTTTCACGGTCTTTTGTCAATAGCTGAAGCTTAAAATCCTGAAATTTTGGTTAAAATCGCATTAAAACCTGATTATTTTTTCAGCTTTGTAAATGCAACTCAACAAGCAGCAACCGGTAATTTTCGCAGTCGATAGCCAATAGTTTCTGCTTAAACTTGTGCAATTGTTAAGGAAATTGCGTTGAATCTCGATTTATTCGACCTTAGTAAATGCGAGGCTCGAAACGAGACTCTCAACTCT
>NW_026017213.1:2392343-2393580 GCF_020466585.1 Dendroctonus ponderosae
TAAAGGTTTTTTAAATAATTCGAATTTTATCAAAATCTAATATTATTTTCATGTGTCAAATTCTTTAGAATTATTTAAGTTATGTAAACGTAATTCGTAGTGTAATGTAACTAGAAATCATATTTTATATCCCAATGATAATAAACTTACCATTTTATACAGGGTGTCCACAAATTTTAACTAATCAAATAAGAACTTTAAGTAGCTATTACTTGATTAATTTAAATACAACCCCATATTTTTTAGCTTACCAGGAAATGCAATTTTTAATTACATATCGAATGGTACTAGGATGTTGATAACTAAGTTTTTACCTTTTTACAAAATAAACCAAAAAATGGTTCTGTGCACCATTTGGTGTTTTTTTAAATTAAAAATTTAAATAACATATCAACAATAACATAAACCAAAGGCAAATTATTTATAACAAATGTTCGAAATGTTGACCGTCCATTTTCAGGCACTTTCCTGTAAATTCTTTTTTCAAAACCACTGCTAACTCTGGACAACATTTGCGGAGTTACAGTTTTAAAAGCGTCTCTTATGCGTGTTTTCAGATCGCGTGAAGTGGTCGGAAGCGTATATTAGACAATTCCTTTTATGTACCCCCACAAAAAGAAATCTAGTGGAGTTAAGTCCGGAGATCTGGGGGGCCAATTTTGAAACCCATTCCTGCCAATCCACCTGTTTTGAAAGTTGGCATTTAAAAATTGCCGAACTTCGCAGTGCTAATGAGGCGGAGCTCCATCCAATTGAAACCACATGTTGGTTCTAATATTGAAAGGACTTCTTCTAATAATATTGAGAGTTGGTTTATTAGAAACTGGAGAAACGTCAAACCAATTAGATGTCCTTCAAAAAAATAGGGTCCAATTAAATGTTGGCCCAGTATTCCACCCCACACATTAACTGACCACCTATTTTGATTTTTCATGACCCTGTATGTGCGCGGATTTGTATCAGAATAATAATGAAAGTTACTCTTGTGTCTACTCACGAGACCATTGTTATGAAAAGTACATTCATCACTAAATAACACATTTTTTTTCATTTTCTGCCACTTTATCTAACACCCACATGCAAAACTCAGTTCGGTTTTCAAAATAATTTCCATAAAGTTCTTGGTAAAGCTGAATTTTATAAGGATAAAAGTGGTGCTTTTTGATAATTCTGGAAATACTTGATTGACTAATGTTAGTACTGTTGGATATTAGATTTTGACTAACATTGGGATTTT
>NW_026017213.1:2393680-2396659 GCF_020466585.1 Dendroctonus ponderosae
AAAATAACGACCAACACGTCTACAATTACAAAAAACAATACCACTCTAGCTATCAAAAAGAGACTTTGCAGTCTAAACTGACAAATAAAATAAATGAATTGACATGTGTAAATGGCATAGCCAACTTAGATACATTGGAACCTTAAATTAAACCATCACCAAATGGTGCACAGAACGACTATTTGACGTATTTTGTAAAAAGGCAAAAACTTAACTATTAACATTCTAATACCATTCGATAGGTAATTAAAAATTGCATTTCTTGATAAGTTAAAAAATATGGGGTTGTATTTAAATTAATCAAGTTAGAGCCGCTTAAAGTTCTTATTTGATTAGTTTCAATTTGTGGACACCCTGTATAACATGGTAAGTTTATTATCATTGGGATATAAAATATTATATCTTGTTGCACTTCACTATAGATTACGCTTACATAACTTAAATACTTCTAAAGTATTTGACATGTGAAAATTAGATTAGATTTTGATTAAATTCGCATTATTTAAAAAACCTTAAGAATTAGGTATTATAAACCTTATTAAAACAGACACTTATTTTGTTGCAATAATATACTGGACATTCCATTTAAAAAAACGCAACTTTGATACCTTTGGAGCTTTTGGGACACCCTGTACATTACAAAAATATTTTGAAAATGTGCGCTCGGTAGGCGTCGGACAATTCATAAAATAATACTTTTTAAAAATCAAACGGTTTAGCCGCAACCTTCCGTGCCGTATAGCGTGGATAACCCTGTATATATATTACCATTTTGATACAATGATAACACCCTATTCTAATATGTTGGTGGAAAATGGTGACCATATCAGAATTCCTCCTAAAAATTGATTGCAGTTGTGTGGTGGGAGCGACGGTTGATATATTGAAAAGTAAAAATATAGTTAAACAAACGTTTACAGCATGATACAGGGACTGCTACAGGGATTTACTTTTCCAGCGTGCCATGCGGCTTTGGGGCTTTGGGCGCCGCTCAATGAACGCTCGAAATTGACCGTTCTGATCTACTCAGGTAATCCGCTGACCATTTTCCGGTCTAAAACGCGCTTAACGAAAGAGTTTTCAGGGTGCAATGTCGGAGTCATCCTGGCCATGTTGATAACCGGCTGGATTTCGTCCTCGGTATATGGGTGGCCGCTGGTTTTTTACCTATTCGGAGCCACCACCATCGTATGGTGCATCGCGTGGTTCTTTTTGGGGTACGACAGTCCGGCGAAACATCCTCGAATCGGCGTAGCCGAAAAGCACTACATTATGGAGGCTTTGGAACATTGCGAAGAGGAAATGGTAGGTGGGGTTCGGGCAAGCCTCCCGGAATGGTTACAGTTTCGTTTTTTTCAGAGCGACTCCAACTTGCCGATAAGGCAAATTTTGACTTCGCTTCCGTTTTGGGCGCTCGCCATTTGCAACATCGGCAACACCTGGGGAATCACTCTGTTCGACTTGGAGGTCCCCACCTATCTCCAGAAGGTCCTGGGCTTCGACATTAAGACGGTAGGCTTGGATTCTGCCTTCTCCTTGTGTGAGTTTCACATCAATATTTACGTTGTAGAACGGCATTATTTCATCCTTGCCCCAAATCACCCAGCTGGGACTTTCGCTGGTGTTTGCCCCAGTAACCGACTACATTGTGGAGAAAAAGGTCATCTCTCTGATGAACTGCCGCAGACTATTCCAAGTTTTAGGTGAGTTCTGTTCACAGAATGGCAAATGCGGATCGCTGGATGGTAAGCAGTTTAAGCCCATATTTTTTTAGGTTCCTTGGTGCCGGCAGCCACCCTAGTGTGGCTGGCATTCATCAGCAAATCCCAGGCAACACTGATAATCATCCTACTGAACGTTATAATCGGTTTAACAGTCTTCTTGTACAATGGCTCCTATATAAACCATGTGGATATTTCCCCAAAATACGCCGGACTGATGCTGGGGATGGAAAATAGTATATCGCAAATGGTGGGATTAACTGGGCCCATTTTCGTGCAATACATGGTGCCAGATTTGGTAAGGGGCTGAACTCACTCGCGTTTCTAAGTGAGGAATTGTGTGACTTTTTTTCAGAGCGACATTCTCCTTTGGAGGAACGTGTTTCTTCTAGTGTCTGTGATAACCGCTACTACTGCGACATTCTTTATGATTTTCGGATCGGCCAAGATCCAGTGGTGGAACTCATGGAGTGCTTCGAATGCAGAGGCCGAGCAATGCACTTTGAGCGCACCGATTATAGAAAATAAAGTATGATATATGGACATTTTGGTGTTTTATTTAGTGGATTATGAAATTCGCTGTCCCGTATTTAACACTAGATCTGGTTTTATTCCACCAATGCACATATACATATACTATACAGGGTTATTCACGCTAAACGGCACGGACGTTTGCCGCTAGCCAGAATCCACAGACGCATATCGGGTACACATTTTAAAAATATTTTTATAATGTACAAAGTGTCCCAAAAGCCCTCCTCGCGTTTCAATTCCACATATCCGATATCACCATATTGTTCTCGTGATGATGACGAAACTCTATATGTTATTCACCTAATTTAAACTAATACAGACAGATTAGTATATTAAGGAGAGAGTAACTAATAATGAATTTACGGATTTTTACTTACGCTGCTGCTTTGACATCCTTAAATTCGGCTGAACTAAAGCGTTCGTCGTTTTTTAAAAATTCGGTAACCATAAAAATATGTACACATGGGAAATTGTTTGTTGCCGCTTTAAGGAATCCTTCTGAAGCGATTTTTTAGTTTAACACAAACTATAAATCATTTAAATCCACAAAATGATTAACGAAACACAATGACACAACTAAACACTATGCATAGAACGTAGACAATCCGCCATTTATATGACCAGAGACGTCACAACCAATAGGAGATTCATGATTAGAGATTCATGAATAATTTGAATTTTAGCTGAATTTGTTTATTAAATATGTAACAAAATAGCAATAGAT
>NW_026017213.1:2396759-2397865 GCF_020466585.1 Dendroctonus ponderosae
CCCGAAGGGTTCCACACAACATCGACATAAATTAAAGTTTAATGCATTTGCTGTGCCGAGCCCTTCGGCCACAACACTGATTTTTTATGCAAAAAAGCGTTGCAAACTGTTCGATATGTCAATTGTTGATTTACTACCAGTGTCGTGCCCAAAGAGCTCGGCACAACAAACGCATTAGACTTTAATGGGTGTCAAAGTTGTGCCAAACTCTCAAAACTAGAAATAAGACAGTTTAGGTTTTTTGTCGTAAAATCAGTGTCGTGCCCGAAGGGTTCGGCACAACATCGACATAAATTGAAGTTTAATGCATTTGCTGTGCCGAGCCCTTCTCTGCTGTGCCGAACTCTCAAACTAGAAATAAAACAGTTTAGAAAGATTTTTGTCGTGAAATCAGTGTCGTGCCCGAAGGGTTCCACACAACATCGACATAAATTGAAGTTTAATGCATTTGCTGTGCCGAGCCCTTCGGCCACAACACTGATTTTTTATGCAAAAAAACGTTGCAAACTGTCCGATATGTCAATTGTTGATTTACTACCAGTGTCGTGCCCAAAGGGCTCGGCACAACAAACACATTAGAATTAATGAGTGTCAAAGTTGTGCAAAACTCTCAAAACTAGAAATAAGACAGTTTAGGTTTTTTGTCGTAAAATCAGTGTCGTGCCCGAAGGGTTCGGCATAACATCGACATAAATCATGTTGGCAATAGTTAATGGGTGTCAAAGTTGTGCAGAACTTTTAAATTTGAAATAGGACAGTTTAGAAGGTTTTTTTGTCGTAAAGTTAGTGTCGCGCCCGAAGGGTTCGGCACAACATCGACATAAATTAAAGTTTAATGCGTTTGTTATGCCGAGCACTTCTGGCACGACGCTGATTTTTTATGCCAAAAAACGTTGCAAACTGTCCGATATGTCAGTTGTTGATTTCCTACCAGTGTCGTGCCCGAAGGGCTCGGCACAACAAACGCATTATGCTTTAATCGGTGTCAAAGTTGTGCCGAACTCCCAAACTAGAAATATGACAGTTTAGAATGTTTCTTTGTCGTAAAATCAGTGTCGTGCCCGAAGGGTTCGGCACAACATCGACATAGACTAAAGTTTAATGCG
>NW_026017213.1:2397965-2403017 GCF_020466585.1 Dendroctonus ponderosae
CCAGAAAATGATTGCTAGAAATTAGAAGTGCGCTCTCTTTAAAAATTCGTAACTTCTTTACTAGGCCAAGTAACTACTTGAAATTTTCACAGTCTGTAGCTAACGCCTGCAGCTCAATATACTAACATTCGCATTGAAATCTCATTAAAACCTAATTTTTGCGAACTTTGCAAAGGCCGATCACTGTCTCAAAATGCAAAATTTCATTCTCATTTAAAAGTTTTTAACTGCTCCACTAGAACAGCAGCAACTTGACATTCTCACAATAAATTACTATCAAGCAAAGCTTCAAATGCTACGTTTTTCACGGATATTTCGTTATTCATTTAATCCTCATTTTTGCACAATTCACAATGAGTAAATGCGAGCCTCAAAACGCTGAATGCTTTAAGTAAAATTCCACTTTCTTCTAAAAATTCGTATCTTTCCATCCAGGGCAAGTAGCAACTTCTAATTTTCACTTGCAAGAGCCAACACTTGCAGCTGAACGTGGTGCCATCTCCATCGAAATCCCATCGAAACCAGATTTTTGCAACATTTGTTAAAATAAGCCTCAAAATTAAAGTTCAAAGTCCGCTCTATTTGAAAATTTGTAGTACCTCAACTAGGGCAAGTAGCAACTTGAAAGTTTTTTTATTTAGAAACAAAACTATTTTGTTTAGAGTCACCGCTTGAAGCTTAAAACCTTGAAATTTTCAATGAAATCGCAATTGAAGCTTGATTTTTGCCACCTTTGTTAAACGCTTTGTTTCTATGTCCGCTGTTTTCTAAAAAATCGTAGCTTGCTATCCCGGGCAAGTAGCAACTTGCGCTTTTCACACTCGTTTGCCAAGATTTGCAGCTAAACATTTCCATTGAAATGTCAATGAAACCTGATTTTTCCAAAGAAATTTTACAAAAACAACTTTCAAAAAAGGTTTTGGAAATTTACCCCCAAACGTGATTTTTCAAAATTCGTAGCTACCAAACTAGGACAAGAAGCAACTTGAAAATTTGCCAGTCCAAAGCCAACATCTAAAGCTCAAAGCCATGAAAGTTTGAGTAGAATCCCAAATAAAACTTGAACGTTGCAACCGTTGAAAAGCTAGTCGCAAAATGAAACCTTCAGTGCAGATGTCCGCTCGTTCTTAAAAAATCGCAACTTTTCAACAGGGACAAGTAGCAACTTGAAATTTTGACAGTCTGTAGCCAATACTAGCAGCTAAATATACTGATATTTGCATTGCAATCTCATTAAAACATTATTTCTGCGACCTTTGTAAATGGCAATCATTGTCTTAAAGTGAAAAACCTCTTTAAAAATTCATAATTTCTCAATTAGAACAAGTAGCATCTTGACTTTCGTGCAGTCTATTGGCACTACACGAAGCTTAAAATTCCACAACTTTCATGAATATTGCATTAAATCGTGATTATTGTGGTCTTTTTAAATGCGAGTCACAAAATGATAGATTTAAATTAGAAATCCGCTTCCTTTAAAAAATCGTAACATCCCAACTAGGCCAAGTAGCAACTTGAAATTATCACAGTCTATTGAGAAAAAGTGAAGATTAAATTGGTAAAAAATCTATTGTTATCACAATAAATTCTCATTTGAAATTCTTATTAAAATCATCCTCATTAGACAGTTTACCCCAAAAAATAATTGTTGGAAGTGTGCTCTAAAATCTCGTCATTTTCAAAAGAGGACAAGTAGCAACTTGAAAATTTGACAGTAAAAGCGACAAGATCTAAATCTTAATGGAATTTTCAACAAAATCCTAATTAAAACTTGATATTTGCGACCTTTCTAAGCAACGCAGATGCCCTCTCTCTTTTAAAAAATCGTAACTTCTCTACTAGGACATGTAGCAACTTGCAATTTTAACTATTTATTGCCATAAGGTGATGATTAAAATGATAGAATTCTAGTCTTTAAGCGCTCGATAATGAGAGCAAAGAGCTTCGTTGAAGAACTAAATACTCTTAAAAATTCGGGCACTTAAAAACACTAGAGCAAGTGGCGACTTGACATTTACAAACTATTGCCAACATGTGAAGCTTAAAGCGGAAAACATATGATGAACACTAGAATAAATCTGGATTTTTGCCCGTTTTGTAAATGGGAGGAAAATAATTGTTTCAACCCAGAAGTGCTGTAGCTTCAAAAATTCGTAACTGCTCATGTTGGGCAAGTAGCGACTTGAAACGTTCACACTGCGTTACCAACAGGAATCAAATTAAATTCTAAATTTTACTCGCTTTAAAAATTAGAGTTCCAACTCAGAAGTGCGCTTTTTTTAATTCGTAACTTTTCAACTAGAGCTAATAGAGACTTGGAATTTTCATACTCTATAATCCCCACGGAAATCACTTGAAATCTGAAATTTCTAAGTTATAATTTTGAGACTCATTTGCATGCATTTTTCCACGCTACAAGTTTCACATCACAACTGCGCTCTCTTTTAAAGATTCACAGTTTTTTAACAATTCAAGTAGGAACTTGACATTTTCACAGTCCATTAAAAACACGTTAAACTCCCAATGCTTAGACTGTCATGAAAATCCCATGTGAATCCTGATTTTTGCTCGCTTTGCAAACGTGATTTCCGAGCTTTTATTTCAACTCGAAATCGTGCTTTCTTGTAAAAAATCGGAAATTTGCAGCAGGAGCAAATAGAGCCTTTAAAATTCCACACTCTATTCACAACACGTGAGGCTTAAAGTGCTAAAATTTGTAGTGAAAACGACATAAAATTAAAATGTTTGCGACTTTTCAAAGAAAGAGTGTCGAAATGATCATTTTAGCTGAGGAGTTCGCTCTCTTAAAAATTTCGCCACAACGGAAAGAAGCTGCTTGAAAATTTCAGTCTGTTGCCAACAGGCAAAGCGTTAAATGTTTAGATTGTCTCAAATTTTTCTTCCAATCAAAAGTGTGTTTGAACTTCGCAACCAAGGGAAAAACACATGAAGCTTCCTAAACGTAAATAATTATCATGCAAATCCGATTTTTTCTCATTTTCGGAGAAACTTGTTAAAACTTAGAAACTTAGAATAGTTAGAATTCAAAAATTTGTCACTTCTCAACAATGCCAAGTAAAACCCTGTAATTTTCCCAGTTTATTGCACTCATGTGAAGTTTGAACTTCTAAAAATGTCCCGAAGTGATAATTTCATATCAAAAGTGCGCCCTCTTTTAAACATTTGCAACTTCTAAACCGGAGCAAGCAACAACTTGWWWTTTTCGCAGTATGATCTTTATGGTGAAATCTKGTTTCAATTCTGATATATATTTAATGTTTGCCCTGTTTTAAAAATTCCCAACTTCCCTATGAATGCGAGAAACGACTTGAAATGTTCACAGTCTTTAGCTTAAAATACTGCTATTTTAAATAAAATCGCGTTTWAGCCAGAWTYTTTWCCAGAAAGTTCCCATCCAGATGTTTGGTCARTTTAAAAATTTTYTAACTTCAAATYTCATGCAAGTAGGAACTTGAACTTTTCACAGTCAGCARCCAACACTCAAATCTTGACATGCTAAWTCTTAAAATCGGAGTGATCAAATGGCGTTAAAGCCAGATTTTTTTCCAGAAAGTTCCCATCCAGATGTTTGGTCAATTTAAAAATTGTCTAACTTAAAATCTCATGCAAGTAGGAATTTGTACTTTTCACAGTCAGCAGCCAACACTCAAAGCTTGACATGCTAAATCTTAAAATCGGAGTGATCAAACAACTTGGCAAACAGGCATCGAAAGCGCGTTTGTTCCTCCATAGGCGTGCGTAGTTTACTTTCCACTTTAAACTTCGGCAATCAGTMAGCAAAAYCCGWGATAATTTAATTAATCAACATGCGGAAAGCTGCTTGAATTTTAAGGGGATTTGAACCCTAAAATCGACCAAAAACCAGTYGTSYTTTGWGGGACTGATGTGAAACGTGCCCATTAAGGCCACGTGCAGACTGCGACGCCCATTTCCCCATTGCAAATGGTCCAGCCGGGTCAGTTTACATCCAGGGCAAGGATCCGTTTTTCCGTTAAATCGCCACGTTTAACTACGTTGTTGTTGGGCGCAAACAATGTGTTTGTTCTTTATGGGTTCCAATTTTAGTCGCACCATTACCAATGAAATTCGGACGGGCCCAGCTGATTTACGGCCGAAGGAAACGCGCAAAAGGCGTCAGTTCATTCTTTTCCACACTCAACCAGCATTTAGCTTAGCAGTTTTGTTTCGGGCAAATCGGACAGTTTGGAAAGATTTTTGCATGAAAAATCAAGGCGTCAAGTCAATCAAGTGCCCGTATGTTGTGCCGAGCCCTTCGGGCAAGCCACTGATTTTTTATGCCAAAAAACGTTTCAATCTGTCCGATATGAACTTCTAAACTGTCTTAGTTCTAGTTTCAGAGCTCGGCACAACTTTCACACCTATTAAAGTCTAATGTGTTTGTTGTGCCGAGCCCTTCGGGTACGACACTGGTAGGAAATCACCAACTGACATATTGGATAGTTTGCAACGTTTTTTGGCATAAAAAATCAGTGTCGTGCCCGAAGGGCTCAGCACAACAAACGCATTAAACTTTAATTTATGTCGATGTTCTGTCGAACCCTTCGGGCACGACACTGATTTTACGACAAAAATCCGACAAAAATCCTAAACTGTCATATTTCTAGTTTGGGAGTTCGGAACAATTTTGACACCGATTAAAGCCTAATGTGTTTGTTGTGCCGAGCCCTTCGGGCACGACACTGGTAGTAAATCAACAATTGACATATCGGACAGTTTGCAACGTTTTTTGCATAAAAAATCAGTGTTGTGGCCGAAGGGCTCGGCACAGCAAATGTATTAAACTTCAATTTATGTCGATGTTGTGTGGAACCCTTCGGGCACGACACTGATTTCACGACAAAAATCTTTCTAAACTGTTTTATTTCTAGTTTGAGAGTCGGGCACAACTTTGACACCAATTACAGTCTAAGGTATTTGTTGTGCCGAGCCCTTCGGGCACAACACTGGTAGAAAATCAACAACTGACATATCGGACAGTCTGCGTAGTTTTTTAGCATTAAAAATCAGTGT
>NW_026017213.1:2404016-2411912 GCF_020466585.1 Dendroctonus ponderosae
AATCAAATGAGTTTCTATTGAAATTCTGTCCATTATTCTTCCATCATTCGTGTTTGTCCAATCTAGGTCACAAATGGTTTTAATACCAGCAGGCGTTAATCAGTGTGTTTTGTTTCAGGTCTGCCACCCTCGCCCAACTACAGCCTGAGCAGCGCTCAGGCCAGCGTTCTGAGCAACCACAGCAACGCCTCACATTCCTCGCCAGCCACTCCCGAGGAGGTGGCAAGAGCGCCGAGCGCCAGTTCCAGCCACTCACCGCAGCCGCAGCCCTCTTCGTCCACCACGCCGACCAATAGCAAGCCGCCCTACTCATACGTAGCGCTGATCGCCATGGCGATCCAATCCTCGCACATGAACAGAGCGACGCTCTCAGAAATCTACTCGTACATTATCTCCAAGTTTCCGTACTTTGAGCGGAACCGCAAGGGGTGGCAGAACTCGATCAGGCACAATCTCAGCCTGAACGAGTGCTTTGTGAAGGTGCCTCGGGAGGGTGGCGGCGAGCGCAAAGGCAACTACTGGACGTTGGATCCGCAATACAAGGACATGTTCGAGCACGGCAACTTCAGAAGGAGGAAGAGGATGAAGCGGCACTACCGCACTGCGCCGCCTTATCCGAAGGCGTTCTTTGGGGATGCGCTGGGGCAGCACAGTCTGACGCCTCTCACACGAAACATTTTCTCGTCGCCCTCTGCCTATCCGCCTCCTTATTCCCGGTATGAGCCCACGTGGATGGGGCCCAGTCAGCTCAGTTCTTACACTACGTGCCAGACTGGCGGTTATCCGCAACAAGGGTAGGTTGAAACAATATGACAAAATTTGGGTTTTTCAGAGACAATTTCGGTAGTTTGGCAACGTTGCTAGTGGTTTTAGCGCAAGACATTTGACAAATGACTGATTGTAAACACTGAACCCTGAGATCTTGATCAACATGAGAAGTGTGTCCAGTTTTGGGTCTAGGTTTTTAGAGGTTAGGGATCAAGCCCGTTTTATAAAATTCAAGTCTCAAAACCTTTATCTCTTTTAAGGTTAGAAACCCAAGTTAGTTGCAAAGAGAAGCTGTTGGAATGTTCTTTGGAAAAGGAATAATTCATCATCCAGATCGTTTAAACCGTTCCATAGATGTGAGCTGTTTTTTATACTTTTTGCTTCTTTGTCTTTAGAGGTTAGGAATTTCTGATCAAACAGTTGATGAAAGACAGTTCTTGAGTTGCTCTATTCGAAAGGCCCTAATAGTTCCAACCATGTGTCGGATATAAATCACAATATGCAAAAACTCATAAATGTTTCCGTGGTTTGAGCGCTTTTTCCTATTCTTGCATCCATCTCTTTAGAGATTAAAAATTTGTGGTCAGTGAGTGCAAATTCTTTTAGATGTGCACTTTTATGCATGAAAATGTGGAAAATCTGGAACAATAGACACTTTTGTGATAATTTTGATTGAAACCTTATCAGCAAATGATTGGAAAAGCGCGAAATTCTGCTTAGGACGCCCATTTTATAGTTGGACAAATTAGAAATTGAGTTCAGAAAATTTCCTTTTGAAAATGCTCTCAATGCTTATTCTTTTTTTTTGGCTCTACCTTTTTTGAGGTTAGTAATTTCGGGTAAACCGTACTTGCAAAGAGAAGCTTTTGAAATAGTGTCATTTACCATTCAAATAGTTTGGACCGTTTCCGATTTAATATGAGCCCTGTTTAGTACATTTTCTACTATCCTTTTAGAGGTTAGGAACTTCTGATCCAAGTGAATTGATCAGACAGTTCTTGAGATGCTCTACAGAAAAGGTCCTAATCATTATTCAACTAGTTCTAATCATTTGCGAGATATATGTGAAAATGTACAAGAAATCACCAAATTTGTGCTGTTTTAGAGTATTTCTGTTTCTACCTCTTTGGAGGTTAGGAAAAGGTTAGGTGAAAATGTGCAAGAATTCATAAATTTTTGGCTTAATCATTTTTGAGGTCAGGAATTTGTGGTAAACTGTAGTTGCAAGGAAGATCCCTTCGAAAGGTATCATTCAAGATAGTTTGAATCGTTTCCTAGATATGAGCGTTCTTAGTACTTTTGCTTCTTCCTCTAGAGGTTAGGAATTTCTGATCGAAGTAAGTTGGTAGAAGACAGTTCTTGAGATGATCTGCAGAAAATGTCTTAATCATTATTCAACTAGTTCCAATCATTTGCGAGATATAAATGAAAATGTACAAGAAATCACCAAATTTGTGCTGTTTTAGAGTATTTCTGTTTCTACCTCTTTGGAGGTTAGGAAAAGGTTAGATGAAAATGTGCAAGAATTCATCAATTTTTGGCACAATCATTTTTGAGATCAGCAATTTCTGATAAACTGTAGTTGCAAAGAAGAGCTATTCGAAAGATATCATTCAAGCTTCAGATAGTTTGAACCGTGTTTTTGCTTCTTCCTCTTTAGAGGTTATAAATTTCTGATCGAAATGAGTTGGTGAAAGACAGTTCTTGAGATGCTCTACAGAAAAGGTCTTAAACATTATTCAACTAGTTCCAATCATTTGCGAGATATAAGTGAAAATGGACAAGAAATCACCAAATTTGTGCTGTTTTAGAGTATGTCTGTTTCTACCTCTTTGGAGGTTAGGAAAAGGTTAAATAAAAATGGGCAAGAGTTCATCCATTTTTGACTCAATCATTTTTGAGGTCAGAAATTTCTGATAAACTGTCGTTGCAATGAAGAGCCCTTCGAAAGGTATCATTCAAGACTTTAGATGTTAGGAATTTCTGATCGAAGTGAGTTGGTACAAGACAGTTCTTGAGATGCTCTACAGAAAAGGTCTTAATCATTATTCAACTAGTTCCAATCGTTTGCTAATAATAAGTGAAAACGTACCTAAAACTAAAACTCGACTTTCGAAATGGTTTTTTGACTCGTTGCGATTTTTCAACCGTTTTGAAAATATTAGCGGTTTTTACTTGTATCTCTTTAGAGGTTAGAAATTCGAAGAAAACTGGATGAGCGCAAGACCGTTCTAGACACCTGAGGTGAAACGACTGATTGGTTATTTTAAACAGTTTGGGCGCAAATGGGGCGCGGCCGTTGCTCAGAACGCAATAAAAATAAGAAAATTTCCAGGTACCCGCCACCCACGGCGTTCAACCCTTGCAGCGTGCGCCAAGAGGCAGGGCCCCGCTACCCCCCTTACTGGCCCCCCACAGATCCCGAATACTCAGCTGCAGCGCACAGCAGCCCGCCCACGGATCCCCAGCTGCTTCTGCAGTGGTGACTGCACTGAACCTTGGATCAGATCGAGGTTGCGTGATAAAAGACCGTATGTGGTACTACTGAAGTTTCATTACTGTGTCTCTTTTTGGTATTTTTCTGACCGTCCATAACTTACTTTAGTACCTACCTACCTACTGTGTCCCGTTTAGTTTCATGTTTTTCAGATTGTTTTCCTCCTCAGCTTTTATGTACCAAAGATCGGATGAATATGGAACTAAAGTAAATGATGAACTGTGTAGTTTCGTCGATGTAAAAATAGCATTCATAGAACTTAGATGATAGTTTAGAGCGCGGTGGGACGCTTTGCATGATGCGCAGTCGGTTCTGTCACTGTTCGAGCTTAATGCAGCTGATTTTCCAAAGTTTCCCACCTAAGAAACCAGACTTTACCCGATAGTTTAACTAACATTTTGTTGTTTATATTCCGTCCTTCCTGTTAGCAAAGTACGTAGGACTTTTGTTTTTATTTTATGTATTTATATGTAAATTAGATATTGAAAATAAATTGAAAATTACACAAATTTCAAGTGTTTTTCAAAGTTCCTCGATGCAAAAAATTGCGCTTTCAAGTCCACATTTGGGTTGCTGCCAGTTTTTGACCGCAAAATGCCGGGAAACTGATAAGCAAACTGGAATATTTCAAATCTGAATTCCATTCTCAAATAATCGTAAATGGAACCGGAAAATTCGAAGAAATAACCGCACTTCTGCGTGGCAAGTATGAAAAACTTGACGAATTTCCTGCGTAAAACGTTGCCGATTTTGTATGTCGATGTTGACTGATTTTACGACAAAAAACCTTCTAAATTGTCTTATTTCTAGTTTGAGAGTTCGGCACAACTTTGACGTCGATTGAAGTCTAATGTGTTTGTTGTGCCGAGCCCTTCGCGCACGGCACTGGTAGGAAGGTGACATATCGGACAGTTTCCAACGTTTTTTGGGATAAAAATCACAATAATACATCGACTGGATGAAGCAAGTCGTATGTTGTTTGAATCTACATATTTCTAAAACCAAAACTGATGCAAAAATTCTAAGTTCACCACCGGACAGAAGAAGCAAAAATCGTAAAAAAGATGCGATTCACTTTCTATCTAAAGCGACTAATAAACGACCTTCTTCAATATGAGGCTCAATTTGGGAACTTTTTTTGGCCCCCGTCATTAGATTCGTTTCGAATCTGTTGAAAGTAACTGAAAAACTTTAGTTAAGTTAAATTGAGCCGATTATACGGAGATTTGAAGGACTTTGAAGTTTTCCTTGTTCATCCGAAGGAATTTTTCCGAACTAAACTCAACTCACTTTGGCACGCATTTTGTCCAAATAGGACGATTAGTGAAGGAAAAACTTTTAAAAATAATTTGATTTCTTTGACCGAAAATTCCTTTAGAATTTCTGTATATTTAAAGAACCAAATAGAAGAATTCGCGAGTTTTTCGGATTTTTGCCAGTGCACAAAGTTTGCTTTTTTACCGCCTAGGCCATGGGGAAAAATTTCTGAAACAAACCTACCCACTTTCTCGTCTATTTTCTGCCTATGGAACGATGAGTGTCAGAAAATTTGGCGAATAACTTTTTTCTCGAAAATTACGCTTCCTATCGAGAAAACTTAGTCTTTATAAAATATCCGGTCGCTCAAAAGCTACTCGCTAAGAAGTTTCTTTAAGCCGCATCATTTTGCGATTTGCGAAAAAGCCTAAATAGCTTCAAAATCAAAAATGATGAACCACTTCTGAATGAAGTAAGAAAGCCAATACTCATAAAAAATATAGTATTAACTTTTTCCTTAAAACCAACGGTAAGCGAGCCATTAGCGATTTTTGGACTTTCAGCCGAATTCTAGGGAATTTTGAGGAAATTTGACATCATTCAGCATTAGACAAGGATTGACACAAAAACTCGAAAAATCTGAAATATAATGCAGATCCACAAAGAAATCACCCAGTGTTATCGTGTATACTTATGGCAATAAACAAGTCGGTTTTAAAATTGCATATACAAAGCCGGCAACACGGCTTTTGTAGCCAAACCAGTGCCGTCCCTATTTCTATAACTTAGTAAAGTTTTTCTCCCAGCAACTGCTTAACATTAATCGGATTTCCCCGCAAATAACTGATTCGCATTTAGCCCACATTAGCTACATCATTGTCGCTCTCTTTACCCTTCTTGCAATCAGTCTTTTTTCCAGAGTTTTTCGTCTTAAAAGTTCCCGAATGCATGAAACCATTAGTGACTGCACTTGCGCGGTTTTTGGAAACTTAACTACTTGACTAACTTGAAAATATACTCATTTCTGTTCAACGTGGTCAAGATCAAACTGCCCTTTGGGGAAGAGTCAAGGAGTGAAACTTTAAAAACTCTCAATAACTGATGAAATATTAGAGTAAATTGACCCTGGCAGAATTAATAGACTAAAGTTTTCTCTAATGAGTGCAAGCAGCCCCTTACCTCAAACCCAGTTTGAGTGAAGAATTTTTGATAAAATGATAAACATCTTGCAAACGAAGAGAAAGTCACACTGCATTTTCAGGCCCTGGAACTTAAAAGTCGGTAGTAAATTGAAGAAAACTGAGACTAAAGCGAGACTAGCAGCATAAATGGAGTAAAATTTCTTCTTTCGAATAACAGGCCCTGGCTGATTCTCATTTTGTGTAAAGATTTTTTTAAATAACTTTTCCAAACATGTCGGAAGCTAAGATCAATTTTCAACATCATGAACTTAAAAATATCTAAAAAATTCAAGAACAGCGAGAGCAAAGCAATATTTAGAGAAGAAATAGAACACAAAGCTTGATCTATGCAAAGGTGCTCAAATAATGACTCCACCTATTCCCAATTGTGAAAGAGAAACTGCACTTAGGCGGCTTGGAACTTCGAGAAATCGCCGAATTTCAGAAAGAAGTGAAACTTAAATGAAACTAACAGCACAAATAGAATAAAGTTTCCTCTCTTGAGTGATGCAGAAAGCGGATCGTTCCATRATMTCACTTTTTAGAAACAAATTTTTGGAAAATMGTTTKYGAACYCCTGAAATCCAAATWGCACTTTGAAACTTGACACTTAAGAAACTCCYAAGAACTCAGAAAAGCATGAGACTAAATTGAAACTAGCGGAACTAACAGATCAAAGTTTCCTCGCGTGTGTAAAGCTCTCTCTCTCTCWGYYCCYAGTTTTWAGTAMAAWYTTTTGAAAAATMTYTYGCAAACCAGRTGAAATYCAAACTGCACTTTGMAGCTYGGAACTTGAATTGCCGAAATCAAGAAAGAAGTGAAACTTAAATGAAACTAACAGGACAAATAGACCAAAGTTTCCTCTCTTGAGTGATGCAGAAAGCGGATCGTTCGCTGATCCCAGTTTTTAGTAGGCAAATTTTTGAAAAATCGCAAACTCGTAAAATTCCATATTGCACTTTTACACTTGAAACGTGAGTGGCTTCCAAAAATTTAGAAAAAGGGAAACTAAATTGACACTGGCTCGACAAATAAAACAAATTTTCTTCTATTGAACAATATCAAGACTAAAACCTGACTAATCATGATTTTGAGTATGAAAATCGCTTTCAATCTCACTGCTCGCAATCCAAATTTGCACTTTGAAGCTTTAAAAATTCGCAAAATGAAACTACATTCAAACTAGCGAAACTAATAGAGCAAAGTTTTCTCTCGTGGGTGATGCACAAACAGGTTCTCTCACTTATCCCAGTTTTGTGTAAATTTTTTAAAAAATATGTTGTAATCCCGGTAAAAGCTAAACTCATTTTGGAAACTTGAACCTTAAAAACCTCCGACAAATTCAGGAAAAGTGAGACTAAATCGAAACTAACCTGACTAATAGAGCAAAGCTTCCTCTATTGAGAGATGCCTAAACCGGCCCTCTGGATGATCGCCATTTAGAGTGACAATTTTTTGAAAAAAGTTTTGCAATCGCGGTGAGAGCCAATTTGCACCTTCCAGCTTGAAAATTTAAAGAAATTAAAACATTTGGGAAAAGTGAGACTAAATCGCGCAGCTAATAAAGCAAAGTTTTTCCTATTTAGTGATGCCCAAAGCGACCCCTTCACTGATCACCACTTGGGGCACATTTTGGAAAAATCTCGTGCAAACCCGGTGGAAGCCAAGCTGCCCTTTGAAGATTGAAGCTTAAAAAACTCGTAAAATTTCAGAAAAAAACGTGAAACTAAAATTGAAACTGTCGAACAAAGTTTCCTGTCTTGAATGGTGCACAAAGCGGCCCTCTTATTTTGAGTGCCAAAAATTCCGAGAAAAGTGAGACTAAACTGAAACTGTCGGATTTCGGAAGTGAAAAATCCAATTAGTCAAAAAATTAATTTAAAATTACCTTGACTGGATAGCTATTTTCTGCTATCGTTATGAATAACTTATATTATTATATAGTGACTATATGAGTTATAGAACTCATCTAGTTCCAATTTTGAATGAAACATTTTTGAAAATTCTCCTTCAAATTTGGTGGAAGCGAAACCGCACTGTGAAAGCTTCACACTTGAAAAAATATTTAAAAAATTGTGTAAAAGTCGGAGTAGAGCGACACTTGCTTGAACAACTAGAGCAAAGATTTATAATAATAAATAAAAACTAAAAAACAATAACTAGAGCAAAAATTCCTATTAGTAAAGAAATTAA
>NW_026017213.1:2412563-2421206 GCF_020466585.1 Dendroctonus ponderosae
CATTTTTGAAAAATCTCCTTCAAATTTGGTGGAAGCGAAACTGTACTGTGAAAGCTTCACACTTGAAAAAATCTTTAGAAAATTGTGTAAAAGTCGGACTAGAGCGACACTCCCTTGAATAATTAGAGCAAAGATTAGTCTACAAATTAAATAGTGCTGAAGACAGCCACTTAGCTTAACGCCCGTTTAAGAGACAAACTGTTAAAAATGTTGAAAGCAAATCAGCATTTTTAGCGCCAAACTAGAAAAAACTCGATAATTGAAGGAAAAGTAGAGTTCACTTAAAGATGTCAGAAATCCTTAACCTCTTGCATCGCTATCGCTTATCATTACAGAAAAACAAAAAATAGCGAAAACCTGAAGCCCAAAATACGCAAAAACCCATAAAAACCGAAACATTCTACGTGACTGTTTTATCAAACCGCTATTTTGAAAAACGCATAAACACCAAATCGGTAAAGCAAATTAGCCTGAAATGATGGATACTGTTTTCGGAAAGTATCAAAAACTGGAAGATAACGATGTTTTTACACCAGATCATCGATTCCTTTGCCAGCAGCCAAAAAACACAACTGTACAAGATTGACATCTAACTTTCCAAGCTTGATTGTTACCTACTGTTTAACCCATTCTTAAAATTAATTTTATTGTCTGGTTGTCTATGGATTTAATGTATTTTTAGCGTAAATTTACCGCTCCCTGAATGATCGAAGATAAATTAGAAATGAAGCAAATTTAAGTCTGTTTTATTTAGAACGACAGATGTTTTTACAGGGGAAATAATTCGTGAATTATGGCGATGAAATTGAAACATACGACGGCCGATTAGGAATGCGCGCATCTTCCCAGCAACTTGATTCAGGCATATATCTTTCCACACCGTGGCCAATCGAAACGTTCCAGAGGAAAAACAATGCGATAAATAACATTTGAGGAAAATTCCCGGTTTAATCTCTTAAACAGTGTCGAATGACTGGCGCTGTCTATTTTTATTTTCGGGCTATTTCGGCCAATGAAGCCAACTGGTGAAGAAACGAAGATATTCCCAGTTCTTCTTCACCGCGCATTGTTCAACTAGTAGTCGGAGGCATTTACGGGTGAAGAGATAAACCGAAACGATGGCACGATCTGTTACGTAATTTGGGGTCACTTATCAGGCCTGGAAATTAAACATCGAAAAAAAAATGTGGTATCAGCATGTACGGAACAGTGTCAGTGGTTTTCGGAACAATAAACTAGGGCACGGTCGTTTTATTTGTTAACGATCGACTTTTGTCTGTTTCGAAACCGCCAATCATGCAAACGAACGCTCATATTTGGTGCATTTGAACGAAATAACATCGGATGGATCAGTTAATTTTTCCACAAAATCTCCTTTTAGGCTAAACTAGTACAGCACTGCGTTGTGTGGCACTCTGTGCGTCAATGCGCTATAACACCTCGCGTCTTACGATGCAACACCTTGAATAACACTTAAATTTAACCTCATTTGGATGAGGCAGAGTAAATACTGGTTACACAACGACCTGCAGGAGAGATTATGCGAATTTTTCTGCTGGCAAAACATCATTAACTTCCTAGGCTGCCTTATGGCTTGACTACCCGAGCTGTGAAAATCTAGTCAGATTGTACGTTACGCCCCTGACTAATCCGTTGATTAATGGGGAGTTGGCACATGTTTAAGGCAAATATCTTGTTTAGTAAATAGGGCGTTTAGTTGCTGATACCTTAAGAGGGGCGGTAAAAGAGCCGCCGTAGTGCTAAGTAGGGCTGGAAGTCAGAAGATATTTGTGCATCCGGTTCTGTGATTGACTACGACACGAATCCCCACAAGGGAACGTTTTTTCGGATAACGTCTTTCAATCTGCGTTTTTAAGCTTTTGAGGAAACCTCGGAGAAAAAATCCACCAATAAATTTCGCTTGTTAACGTGTGAGTGAACTTCATGGAATTCAAGGGTGAAACTTAAAAAAATGCTCAAGAATTGAAGAAGTATTTGAGTGAATCCATACCAATCTGCTGGAAGCCAACCTTGAAGCATCAAACCAAAAAAAAATAATGAAAACTGCAAGCGACTCCACAACTAATTTCATACAAAAATTAAGAAAAAATCAAAACTTGCAGCAACGTTTCCTTTATTGACCGGTTTTAAAAACAGCTCTGGAACTCATCCGGATTTCAAAAGACAATTTTTTTAAAGAATGTTGCAAACCTGATGAAATTTATAGTGCATTTTAAAGCGTCAAACTGAAAAAAACCTCAAAAATAATGAAAAATGCGACGAAATCAAAGTTTGCAGAATTTATATAGCAACATCTTCCTATTGCGTGATGCTGAGCCCAGCTTCTAGCACATCCTCATTGCCAGTGAAAATTTTTTGAAAAACCATTAAAATGATGCCAATATGGATTTTGAAGCGTAGAACTGGAAAACTTTCTCAAAATGTGACGAAAATTGCCATGAAATCGAAACTTGCAGACTTAATATAAGAAAGTCTCCTCTATTGAGTGCTGCAATGATCTCTACTTCTTCCTGGTTATGAGTGAACATTTCTAAAAAAACCTCTTGTAAACGAGAAGGAAGCCAAACTGCAGTTTTTCGGGTCAAACTGAATAAATTCTCAAGAATCAACGCAAAAAGAAAGAAAATGTGGTCTCGTAGAATTAATAGAGGAAAGTGTCCTCTATCGATCAGTGTTGGGAGCAGATCTCTAATTCATGCAAATTTTGTGTGAAGGATTCGTGAGAAAGACACCAATAATTGATTCAAAATCCCTTAGAAGTCTATAAAAGTGCTGTTTACAGAAGAACCACACTGATTTTACATTGAGAGTGTAAAGTTCTTACAAAAACCGTCTGCCATTGAAAAACCCTAGTTAATGTATGAAGTGTGACTTTAAATTATTTCTGCAAAAATCAAAGGAAACATTTTGAAAAGCCCTATCCAGAACTCCCTCGTCGTTCTTCGTCGAATAMATATTAAATGYAATAATATCATAAAATACAAGTCAMAAAAAYGGACTTAAAGATCTACATATTAACATGGCAACCARSGGAAAAGTAATGAAAAACTTACCGGAAGCTGCATCGCGCCACCTGGAAAAAAAGAAAAAAACTGTTTAGTACTGCAGCATGTAATRAAGGCATAAAACTTYAGTTCTTTTCGAAAAAYCAAACTCAGTTCAAACAAGAGAATTTATTGATCAGATAAAATCCTTACCAACTTTCTGMAAGCTGGCGCYCCATCCTCCATTTTYTACCCATTCATTCTCAAGCAGTCCACACAACAGTTAAACACRYAATGGAAGTCCACTCYGACTKKAAAACTTTAATACTGCATTTAKCAGACAKGAAAAACTACCGCACTTGCCTTAAAGKCCRCAATWATTCTATACTTTCGATCTAAAAACGCRATTCACACGACTTGWAAAACACGCCCRCTTATTGAGAAGCTGTAGGAAAACTGTAATTAGTAAATAGTCAAACAAAAGAATTTATTGATCAGAAAAAATCYTTACCAACTTTCTGAAAGCTGGCGCCCCATTCTCCATTTTCTAGTCATTCATTCTCAAGCAGTCCACACAACAGTTAAACACATAATGGAAGTCCACTATGACTTGAAAACTTTAATACTGCATTTAGCAGACAGGCAAAACTACCGCACTTGCCTTAAAGGCCGCAATTATTCTATACTTTCGATCTAAAAACGCGATTCACACGACTTGTAAAACACGCCGCTTATTGCGAAGCTGTATGAAAACCGTAATTAGTAAATAGCCAAACAAGAGAATTTATTGATCAGAAAAAACCCTTACCAACTTTCTGAAAGCTGGCGCTCCATCCTCCATTTTCTACTCATTCATTCTCAAGCCGTCCACACAACAGTTAAACACACAATAGAAGTTCACTCCGACTTGAAAACTTTAATACTACATTTAGCAGGCAGGAAAAACTGCCGAACTTGCCATAAAAGCCGCAATAATTCTATATTTTCGATCTAAAAACGCAATGCATACGACTTGAAAAACATGCCGCTTATTACGAAGCTGTAGGAAAACTGTAATTGGTAAATAGATACAATTAAGAGAAAGAGACTGGATGTACCTAAAAAAAATGTTAACGAAGTAATAAATATTCTGAAACATGAACAAAGCTGTAAGAAAGGGCTATTATTATTGAACAGAAACATTTTAAAAAGTTACCTGTTTCACCTGAATAAAATTGTATGCTAGCACATTCTGATTATGTACCTAAATGATAAACTAAAACATCAATAGTTCAAAGCTGCAAGAAAATAATAGATCAACAATTTACCAAGCAGTCCATAAAGTCCGCTACTATTAAAAAAAAAACGCTAATTAAAATCCGCAAAAAGTATAGTGGAAATCTGCTCAATACAGTTCACAAATCTGCACAAGCGAGGAGCATAAATGCTATAAAAGAAAAACTACAACCCTGATTGCCATCTATTTTTACAAAATAAAATGCTGTCCGCATCCAGACCGATAAAATTCCCTAAAAACCAGATTTTTCTTGATAAAACTCGCCATTTAGGGGCTTAAATTTTTAACATCCGGAAGTCTAGTTGTCATTTTGGTCTGGACCACTTGCAGCCTCTAAAAACACCAGCCACGAGACCATCACAAAGTGATAAATAAAATTCACTTACCTTTAGGCACTTTACTCTGGATTTTGAGGTATTATTAACTTTCAATTAAGAAAAAATTTAAATTTTCAGCAAATTAAAGGTGTGTTCGCAGCAGAACACCCCTATTTTACATGACAAAATCCTGCCCAGTTAATGTTGAAAAAAGCTACTGAACTGCCATAATGATTTAATCTTTTGCTTGCTGACCCTTTGGGTGACTCATTGTATTGCTATGCTCTTCAATTTCGGTTTTTTTCTTACTGACGATTTTGTAGACATTTTCAGTCCGCAATCGAACTGGTTTGGATATTTAGCGTAAACAAAGTTGCTTTCTCGGGTAAAGATAAACAAACGCCATTCGTGGGGCGACTTTTGTATGCTAAATTAAAAACAAAAAGACTTAAACTATGATAAAAAAAAATTGTATACATTTTTTACTTTAGAAAAAACAGCCCGAAATCTAAATGGTTTGGCCAGGATCACACGCAACGTTTTAAGGTGCTATCCTCTAATAATACAATAAATAGCAATAAACCCTGAAAATCCCTAACACGAATAGTTTGGTAAAAATAATAAAGTAATCATCGATAAATTTTGCCATTTTATGTTGAAAAAATACGACAAAAAATTCTAATTTGTAAATCTAAGCAATCCCTAATGCAAATTCAAAAAAAAAGACGTTTAATTCAGAATATAATTCATAGCCGAAAAACATCAATAATTCATGCAAAACGCTTTCACGCCGATAAAAATTGGAGTAAAAACTGTAAAACTTCCGTTAAAAACCATAGAACATAGAAAACTTTGAGTTAATGCATATAATCTGACTTTCAGTTAGTTTTTGCACAAATGAAGTAAGTTTGTAAGTGCAGTATGACTAAATCGGCAATCGCAGGAAATATACCAATAATGGTTTACGATGACGAATTATTGAAAAATCTCTTAAGCATCTGGCCAAAAACGACAAAACTGCACTTTGAAGCTTCAAAATTGAGCAAACGTTGAAAAAGTAAGAATAAATAAAAACTAGAAGGGCGAATAGAACAGAATTTCTGGTATTAAATTATGCTGAAACCAACGTTCTTTCTGATCTCCATTAAAAGCCATGCATTTTTGAAAAATCTCCTGCAAACGCGGTGAAAGCCAGACTGCACTCAAAGTTCTAATTCTCAAAAAAACTCAATCGAAACTAGCGGAATTAATAGATCAAAGTTTCCTCTAATGGATGATGCTGAAAGCAGGCCTTGTTCCCATTGTGAGTGTTGAATTTTTAAAAGGTTTCTTGCAAACCTGTTGGAAATCAAACTGTAAGCTCTGACTTAAAAAAAAACGAAAATTGTACTAAAAAATTTTCATACATTGAAACTTTCAGGAAAACTTTCCTCTATTTATAGAGAAAAATTCCTCTATTAAATGCTGCTTAAACCAAAACTGGTTGAACCAAATCGACTCTTGGCAAAAAAGCAAGCAAAAAGGCAGCAAAAGCAATTAACAGCGCAAAACTGCTTCTATGGAATGATGGATGCAAAAAGCAATCTTTTTTCTAGTCCCCATTTAGAACCACGAATTTTGTTAGAAGGAAAACGGCCCTGTAAAGCTTCATGCATAAAAAACTCCTGAAAGTTGATCGAAAGTGGGACAAATCTGTATCTATTAAATGATGCTGACTCGTCCACATTCTGGGAAGCTGATTAAAAAACTCCTGGAAACTCTGCACACACGAAATAGCGCTTTCAGACTTCAAACTGGGAAAAAAATTTAGAGGTGAAAAATTTTACCGACACAAAGTTGCCTCTATTCAGTGATGCTGCAACCAGTATTCTTCCTAGTGCTCGTCTAGAGCCACGAATTTTTTTTAAATCGTTTGCAGATCCGATGGAGACTAATTGAAATTTCAGGCTTGAAACCTAATGAAATCTCATAAATTGAAGAAAAATGAGACTAAAGTGACACTTGCGGGATTAATAGAGCAACCTTTGCTCTATTCAACGGTTCTCAAAACGGCTCTCTGACTAATGACCGAATTGACTGGGAATTTTTTGTAAATAACCGTCATAAATACGCTGGAAGCTCTACTATATTTTCCGCTCTCAAACATGAAAATTCCTAAAAATTGACGAATAATGGGACTAAAGCGCTATTTGCAGGAAAAATAGAGTACAGTTTCTTCCATGCAGCAGTAATCAGACATCGCCTCTGGCAAATCGCAATTTTTGATAAGAAATTTTAAAAAATCTCTTGCAAACCCGATGGAAACCAAACTGCAAGCAGCAATATTTTAAGTCGCGAAAAAATTCCAAAAAAAATCGCACAAACCAAACTTTGCAGAATACTTAGATCAAATATTTCGCTGCATATCCTTCTGCAGCCTCCTTGGTTAGAGTCACGAATTTTTAAAAAATCCCTTGCAAATCTGCTGGATGCAACTCAGCACTTTCAAGTTTCAAACATAAAAAAACCCTGAAAACTGAGTGAGGCTAAATCGAAATTCGCAGGAACTAACAGAACAGATCGACATATATTTAATGCTGATGAATGTAGACTTTCGCTTAATCTACATTTTGGGTGACAACATTTTCAAAAACTCTCTTGCAAAATAGCGTTTTTAGAGCTCAAACTTTAAAAAATCCAAACATTGAGTAAAAGTGAAACTGAATCGGCGAGTCCAGGAAAAATAGACGAATGTTGCCTCTCTGAAAGCATTCTTCGTAATCCCCGTTTATAATCACGAATTAATGAAAAAAATTCTGCAAACCTGGTAAATAGACGATAAAACGACACTTTGAACCTTGAAACTAGCAGGGCTAAATGAACACAAATTTAGCGCTGCGAACTTAAAAAATTCCCAAGCAAGGAGGAAAAGTGAGGCTAAATGGAAACTAGCAGAATTGATAGAGCAAAGTTTCCTTATCTGCTAACAGCAACCTTGTAGCCTATTTTGAGTCCTGAATTTTTCAAAACCCGCCCAAAAACCTTCTAGCTGCACTTAAAGGGGTTTCGTTTCCTACCAAAAACCGGAAACTTTGACCAGCTAATTTCACTGCGAACACCAAAACCCCATTTGGCAACTGGCACCGAACATGTTCCCGATCGCCTCCAGTTGCTCGTTGTATCTCAATCGAATCATTTATTCCCGGTTATTTTCAACGATCAGAATCATCTACTCCCTATACATCATCGAATTGACATTTACTTAAGATTTACATTAGCGTAAATTTTTCTATCAAAGACATTTCTTTTAAGCCTCGACAGGAAGTTGTCTTAAAGTGTCGGCGCGGGTGTGGAAGATATAAGGCGAACAGCTGAGAGATTCCCAACTTATGCGCTTGCTGAGGCCAAAGCTGCCTGCTTGTCACCCGAAAAAATCGTATTTTTAGATCCAGATTAAGCTTTTTTTCGAACGAAAAACACCAAACTAATTTACCATCAGGATTTATTTCACTGCAACATTCACACCCGAACCGGACACACACTCATTGTACGGATTTTTACCCGCCACCTTTTTTGTCTCGCATGTAGGGGATGAAGCTGATTGTTGCTATCAAGGGGCCCACAATCACCACACTCATCAGCACCCCATAAGTGAACTTAGCAGCACCTGACATTCTAACCTGGGGCATTGACGTCACAACGTGACCCTGGTTTCGGCTCGGCATCCTTAAAACAACCCCATCAACTATTAGATTCTATCTAATCACATGAAATTTTGCTCAATTCTACCTTAATTCCTTACTAAAACGCATGCTTGGGCCTTGGAAATTATGCTCTCGCAATTGACGTTTGCTGTCAAATTGATTGTGACAAGTGGCAGTGACAATGACTGGTGCTGGTCAAAGCCAATTTGATATAAATGAGAAGCGGCTAATTGTAGCCTCCTTGGAATACAACGTTGCCAATATCTAATGTTATGTCAGGTATCGTGTCAAGTGTCCAATCTTAAAAAGGTGGGGTTAGAACTGTTAAAAGTGGGAAGTGAAGTGGTTTGGTTTATGTCTGA
>NW_026017213.1:2422205-2439109 GCF_020466585.1 Dendroctonus ponderosae
CCAGTCGGTGCATTGACCTGATATCACGTCATAGTTACGTCAAATTTTTAAATAATAGCCAAAAGGACTTTTTGCGAATAAACCGAAAACTAAAGGTTGTGGAGAAAAGTTGTTTTTACAACAATGCCTTAGTTTTGAATCCTCTACGCATTGATATTAAATTTAAGAATCTTGAACGCAATTTTTCCAACTTTCAAGTCTCAAATCACCGAGAAATACACATTTTTTCATGAACTTTTTGAACGGAATCACCGGCAAATCTTCTTTGTTCAAGCTAATATTAATGAGTAGACCGTTCAAAACTAATAAAATGTTGATAGAAAATATTTTTCCGACCACCCTTAGGTACCGATTTATTTGCAAAAAAACGTTTTTGGTGATCGCCTTTCGGCTCTCGAACTCGACTTGTCATCAAATTCGACAATTTTTGTGCAATTTACCCGAACTTGCAGCTCGTGCGGTTTAGACGCTAACAACAGCCGAACACCCTGTATATTCATACTTTTGAATCACCCTGTAAATTGACAAATGTTCAGCGCTCGTCCGCGTTCAGTGCCACTAATGGCGATAATAAAGCGATGAAACAGTGGCGTGTTTTGGGGAAAAGCGATTAATCGCCAGTTGCAAAATTTAAGCCACAACATTTCCAACAAATAAAAATGTCAACAATACCGAGATTTAGTGGTGGGTGACGGGCTGAACGAAATTAGCTTGGAAGTGTATTAGGCTCGTGACAAATGGCGCTCATTTACCGGCTCAACAATTTGTAGACGTTTAGAGAGAGGCTTTTTTCAACCATAAATCTCGCTTTTAATAGTCTGGAATGCACGCCTGCTACTTGTGTCATTAGCTCTTTCGTGCCGCATACGTGTGGCCATTATTTTGATTTTCTTGATTTTTATTGCACCCCTGTTTGTGAAGAGAGATATAAATAAAGACGTAATTCTGTGCCGAACGCCAACATCTATATTCGCCTCGTATGGACTGCCTGAGGGGCCGATTGTCGGCCAAAAGACCACAAAACTATAACAACATTCTCTCTATTTACTATTTCTACTTTCTTCTACTGTACTACTTTTTTCCTTTTTGCCTTGTCATCTTCATTCACATATAGATAGTGCATCGAATATCGCGACCTAATTAATCATACAACTTTTCTACATTCATAATAATTTTTTGTCCAACGGATTGGAAGCTTTTTAGTCCCGTTATCGTATAACCTCTTCAGATTTTCCCACCTTTCCCTTTTCCTCCCACCCCCAACTTTTCGTTTAGGAGTTTGAAAAGATGACAGTCACAAGGTGACAAGTGTGGACTGTAGGCAGGATGTTCCAACAAACCGTGCAAAACTTAAAAACCTCTTGCAAGCGAGAGGAAAACCACACTACAAGTTCAAGGGTGTAACTGGAAAAATTGTCAAAAAATTGGGAAAAAATGCGATGAATTGAGACGTGCAGGACTAATTAAAGTCTGCTCTATTAAATTGTGCTAAAAGCCGCCTTCTAGATCCCCTCGTATTGAGTGAAATTGTTTAGCAAAACTCTTGCAAACGAGAGAGAAAAATTCCCAGAAACCGATGAAAAAAGCGATGAAACCCAAACTTGCAGAATTGATATAGTGAAGTTTCCTCTATTGAGTGGTGCTGAGAGCCGTCCTCCAGCTGAACCCCTTTGTAAAAAACAAGTCAAAGTGAATACATTCTCAAAAAAATTAAAAAAACCAGAAAAACTTTCAGAATTCCTAAGTATAATAAAATGTCCTCTACCAAGTTCTGTTCCGAGCAGCCCTCTAGCTCAACCTTGTTTTGCCCCTTGCAGTGGTGCAAGCAAAAGTGAAACCATTCGGCATTTTCAAGCGTCAAATTGGAAAAATTCTCAAAAATGTTCACCGCCAACCACCAGACTGTTTTGCCTAAAATTCTGAATGTACGGGTTACCCTAACCTATTTCATTGCATTTAAACCCCACTTTCTGTGCTTATCTGTGGTTACTTGAACTTTTAATATTTAAGAAGCAACAAGCATTTACATTGTTGCCGATCTTCTGATCTGGTTTTTTGCAAATATCTCAGTTTCTGATAAGAACTATTTTTTAAAACTATTTCTCCTGTACTGCCTATAAACCCCACATATTTGAATTATCCTGTAGTTGCTTACATAAGCAACAAAATTAACAAAAAAAAACATTTTCTTGTTTATTTGCGTCCTAATTCCGTTCTTAAACAACTGAAAAACAGTCGCACTCTTCTCTTAATTAATATCACGGATAACCGAGTCAACTCTCCGACTAATTAATAAACAGCCACTTGAGCGAAGGTAAAAATGATATTTACAGCAAAATGATGTGTTTGTAATACACAGATGGGTGTTTGTTGAAATGTTCAGCCCCGTTTACTAAACATAAAGCTCTCGAATGACACTTTTCAAAATATATCTTAAACATTTGGACGCCGTGTTTGTTTTGAGTGAAAACCCGACACCCGATTTAAGTTCACTTAATCCTTAAACCGAATTCATTGAAAATAAAGGACGAATATTTTAAGAGTCCCATTCAGTTCGGACGTTAATGTTCACGTTTCGACAGCTTTATTTTGTCCCATTAATTTTTATGGCTCGACCACAAATTTGATTGCTTCAACCGGGAAGTTCGTATTTTTAACCCTGTCGACTCATATTATTAGTGATTAAGTGGATTAATTAGTTATTTTAATCCCGCCTAAGTTCTCAAATTGGGAATTGTTCGCACAAGGGCGCGATTAGCAGCACAGGGAATTCCTGTTTAATCCCTCAGGACGCATTCCGCTCTAGTTAAACCCTCTAGACAAAAATAAGTCGACAATTTGGACACATTTATCAATGGGATGGTTGCGACCTACCAGCGCATCTTGCACGTGATTATCACTTCCTGCTCGTACATGTGACATTTTCGTTCGCACCAGACGATAATACGACGTGATTTTTGGTGAATTTCCAAACTATTGACAAATAAAAATCTTGATCTAGAGCGAGATTTTCGAGAAACAAATTTATATGCCAAACGATTATATATTTATTTATTACAAACATTAATGGGAAAAGGAAAAATAAAACACAACAAACGATCAAGATATTAGTGGAGAAAAAATACGAGTGCAATTAAAACAGCTAATTGTTTGAAGAATATTCCACTTCCCAAAAACAAAAAAATGGGCTAAATTCAGTAAAATACCCGGCCAACAGCGCCAGCTAGGAGCACGGCGTTGCATCAAACAACGATGACACATAGCACGCTTTACATAGCCGGGCTTCTATCAAACAAACGTCAAAAAGTCCTTAACCTATTTCAATTGTCAGCGTCATTGTAATTCGACAAAAAACACCACAGTGATATTTTCAAAATAGGGGTACCATGGCGTTCAATTTCGCTGCATTCTCATACATAATCGCCCTAATTGGGGACGCATTCCTTATCTTCTTCTCCCTGTTCCACGTGATTGCAATCGACGAGCTAAAAACCGATTACAAGAACCCGATAGATCAATGTAATAGTCTCAACCCGGTGAGAAGTTGATTAATTCCAGTAGATTTTTACGTTGTTTGATTGATTGATTGGATTTCCAGTTGGTTCTGCCTGAGTATATTCTGCACATGGTGTTCAACTTGCTGCTGGCTTGTGCAGGGGAATGGTTCACCTTTATTATCAACCTGCCCTTGATATTGTACCACTTGAACAGGTACCGGACGAGGCCTGTAATGTCCGGTGTGGGCATTTATGACCCCACTAGTATCATGAACGCGGACCAATTGACGCTGAGTCAGCGCGAGGGCTGGATCAAGCTTGCCTTCTATCTGATTTCCTTCTTCTATTACTTATATGGGTATGTAATGGCTTTAGAGCGAATACCTCTAGAGGCTGCGTGATTTGGTTGCCACTGAATGGTTTACATACTAACTAATGAAGTTATTTATTGTATATAACGAGGAAAGTTTCTTTAAACTTCTCCTAAATCCATATAAATCATCGAGAAAACTATTGAGGGCACTTCACTGTTGAACAAACAGTTGCTCCAACACAGAACCGAAATCTCTAACATTTGCCTGTTTGTTGCAGAATGATTTATGTGTTGATCGCGTAGACCAGTGAAGGGAATCAGAAAAGCATCCAGATCAAAGTAATGAGCAAGCAGGAAGTCGAATTTTAGGATTTCGGTTCTAAAATTTCATCGGTGTTGTTTTTTCCACATTCTGCCCAAATTTTAGAACTGAATTGTCAACAAGTAGTTTTACGATGTTATTTATTTTCGCGTTAATTGCGACGGTTGTCTCAGTAATCCTTAGATGTTTAGCTGAAATGTAATTCACTCTTCATGTACATAGATTTATACATACAATAAAAGCGTTTTCCTGTTCTGGATTTGTGTGTATTTTTGTATAAACATCAAATACTGTCTGTCTTTGGGAATGCTTTTTCTCTATACAAAATCACTTAAAATCAAATGGAAGTCTACGAACTTTAGGACACGATACATCAATACGTAACATACACTCAATTGCTGAGTTTGCTGAGCAGCCACTCTTCAGTTAGATCTTCCAGTTCTCGAATCTCGTAGGCTCTGGACACATCGGCCTCCTTTTGGAGGGCCAATTTAGAGCCAGCGTACATCATTTGCAGCTCTACATGACTATCTCTAGGCGTAAAAAAGATGAAGCACAACGGATACGAGACCCGCCCATCTTTATGTTCCTGCTTGTACGATAGCAGGATAAAGCGAGGTTGATGACTGGGCAGGCTCTCTTGCAATGACTCAATGTCGGTGTCCTCCAGCTTTTCATCTAGGATGATTTGCTGCTTTTCTCGCTCAACCTTCACTGAAATGCCACCGTTTATTACTCGTTGGGCTCGAATAAGCGAATTACTTGCAAACTAGGGCGGCAGTGTCCTTTTCCTTCCGGAAACGAAACTCTTTAAGGGCCTGCCTTACATCTTCGGTGATCTTGCAAATGGGCACGTTTCCCGACTAAAACCGCCACAAATCGAGCCAAAACTCCACAAATCGCTTTAAAACCACATTTCACTTACCATATTTTAGCACTTTCCCTACAAACAATCAAACCATATTTGTTGTCATCTAATCCCACTTCGAATGGGTGTTGTTTATCTAATGTCACTGTCACTTTGCATCATAGAGCGGCAACAACGCACTTCGCTTATCATGTTTTATATGGAAATATAAAAAATCTACAGGGTGATTCATTTTGCGTGTTGACGGTTTGAGCGTAATTTTTTAAAAATTTTTTCATGGCATTTCCGGAAATACTTCCGATAAAACTTTGCTCACTTTTTGCCAATAATTTTTTAATCGTTATTTCCTTGTGCCAGTGGCGTATTGGGGGTGGGATTATTTTGCCCATTACATCTGGGGAGATTGTAATGATTCTGAGGAAATTGTAATTAGAAAACCCAAGAAGAAAATTTTGAATCAAAGTCGGCTTGATTATTCCCCAATATTTAATGGAGCGCTTCGCATTTATAATATGTTTTTTCTTAGTTTACTAAAAATATAATAATAAAATAAAATAAGTCAAAACTCTCGGATAAACAAACCCTGAAAATCTTATTCGCCAGTGTTTGTTGACCCCTTTAGTTAAGCTACCGGAATGGCAGCAATTAGGGGGCAACAGTGCGAGAAGCGCTCCACAATGAATTCGAAAATTCCGGCAAATTTTCCATTTTCCTACTAAACAATGTTAATTTACTGAAATAACAACTTTTACTTTCCCGTTTTGTGACATTTTCGGACATAAAAATGAATGATGCATGATTTTTGAAAGTTTTCTGCACATTCTACCGACATCTTTATTTACTAACCCCCTAACTTCTACGCCGTTGGTTGAAATGGCGATTCCAAGTCACCGTTTGAAAGACCGAAGTTTTCCACATAAAAATCTATTTTAATGCGAGTCGTTTTGCAGGAAAAATCACTTTTCTGATGGCAAACATGCGCAAAAAGCCAGCAGTGTCGGTGAAATTTAATCCAATCTCCGCTATTAAATCAAAGTGCACTCTGTTGCATATAAACTATTAATATTTCACAAAACAATACAAAACTACCACTGTAGCTCCTAAACTACTTAAAAATATGTTATAAATAGCAAAGTCTATATATAGTCAAGCGTAGAGATTCTGCTCCTACAGGATTATTTGACGGAACAGGCTGCTTTAAGGGAGTCAAACGAGCCCCCGGCGACCCGAAAAGCATAAACCGCACTCACCGAGAGAAGGAGATAGAGCGGTATTAAAGTGGCCGTATAGATCTGATACCTGTTGAACATGGTTAAGCCGGATGCAAGCAAATGCGTGACTATAACATAGCCAACTTGGATTCTGTTGTTGTTGTCGAAGCCATTGAAGAAGAGCACACTCCAAAAGGTGTGCAGTAGAATAAAGGAAAGAGCCGTCGCCGCACTGGATAGAAAGAACATTTCGTTGCCCGCTTTGAGCCCCATAGTGGCCGGCCCCACCGCATCAGCCAGCACATTAATCAATGAAAAGGCCCCACTGATAATACCGAAACCCAGACCGCTAACATAGGCCAGGATGTGTTTGTTGTCGATCAGTCTGGTACTGTCTTCGGTGATTTTCATCAGGCCATTTTCCGCCTTTCGCAGAATCCGGTAGATTATATAGCGGAAGCCTTCCTGGAACAGCACGGAACATATCATGCCGAACAGCAGGTGCTTTTGTAAGGGCACAACGGCGAACCAAAGCAAAGAGGACAGCAGCAAGGAGACCAGCCAGAAAAAGGCGGCTGCTATCAGGATGATTATTCGCACAGGATCCTGCACTATGGTGAACAGGAACATGGCAACTGGGGGGCCAAATGCCAAAAAGGCACAGCCGAAAAACTCTCTCACAGTCATCGTATTTTATGCTGCAAGTCGCTACTTTTAGGCGAAAGTTTGTAAACTACACTGTTGTGACAGTGCAACTGACTCATAATAACTTTCAAAGTGACTTCTGCCACTTCTACGTTGTGGGAGTTTAATCTGGGCGTGGCCCATGACGGTTCATAATTTTGATTTTGGGAAAAACCCAGTTTTGGTTTGGGTAATTTGTTTTCCATAAAACTGGATTTCATTTCATATATGATATTTTTGCGCTGTCTAATATCAAGCGTCGCTACAGTTAAAAAACAAAAAAATTGAAATTTTTTGGAAAACAGGCACCTGAACTTTAGTGCCATTGTTATCAGTAGCGCAATCAGTTCTTCCTTATAAACAACCCCTGAAACCGCACAAGGGGCGCCAAAGCTGCTTATGGGACCTGAGTAATAAAGAGAAAAAATGACCCAAATATGGCGCTCCATTTTGGCAGGAAACGTCAGAAGACCCTAAAAGTGGCATTCTTTGGCTAAATGCGCCCATAAAACTGCCCAAGATCGGTAGGAAATACGTTCCACTTGGAGGAAATTAGCAAAGATTCTCCCAAAAGTGGAAAAATCCAGCAAATTTCCGTCATTTGATGACGCAAAAGCGCAACAATAATTGAACGAAATTTTATTTAATTTCATGAAAAAATAGGCCTTTCTATAGAGACTCTATTAGCATTAGCAATTAGGCGTGAGTGGCGATACTAGAATGGACGACTCCGTAGAATTGCCCCCGAGAAAATTGGCCCCATAAATAAATTATTGAAATTACGGCAATATGAAAAAGCCCACAGTTGCATGATAAAAAAAAATCATTATCTTACCAATCAGACTGGAAAAGAAGCGTCCAAAGCGCTGAAAACTGGAGTTTTTGGGGTATTTTTCCAATTTTTCGCCACTTTTCACTGCAAACCGTCACTTCACATTTCAAAGAAAACGTTCAAGTCAACCCCTTCTTCTCTCCATTCTTCAGAAAAACTCTTTTTGATTAAATCTCAACACAAAACTGCCCTGGAAAGTTAATTAGAGTTTCCCTTTAAAATATGGAAAATTCTGAGCAGCAACACTCTAATAATATTTAAAAATTGCGAAAAAACTTGCAGAGTAGAAGAAGACTGGTGCTTGTCACTGCTTGTCAGTCGGAATTGAATCAAAAAAAGTTGGGTTAGAGCGTTATTAAGTTATGTTTGAGCGGCTTTTATTTATCTAAACGTTATACACATTCCCCCTTTTGTTGCTTTGTTTTTTTCACCTTTATACGTAGAGTGTTCAAAATGTTAAAATTGTGCCCAGACCCAGTGGATGTCACAGTAAGTAGCTGCCAGCCCTCTTTTACAAGCCCACAAACCCCTTTTGCAGGACTTGCAGTTCAAGCTGCAAAGCAGACTGAAGGTGTTCCACAATGAGGATCTGTCCCAATTCCCGCACGCTTGCAGTCTTTTGGCGTGCGCCAGCCGCTATGGCCTGGTGTTTGTTGGAACAAACTTAGGCCACTTTTTAGGTAGCAGCCCCATAAACTCTACCTAGCCCTCTTTCTAATGTTGCATGTTTCAGTGATCCAAAGTGGGGCCTTTCAGCAGTGCAGCCAATCGGCTGCAGGCAAAGGCACGGACTCTACAGACTATCCAAGGCAAAAAGTGGAGCTGCCTGCGGCAGCCCAACACATCAGTGTGAACTGTGATAGCACTATTCTGGCTGTTGTTATTGAAAAGGATCAGTGCCCCACAGTGATTTTCTATGAAGTTTTGTCGTTTCTTCGCAAGAACCTTAAAGTGCTTAAAGAGCTGAGGCTATCAATGACTCCCGGCGTGTTTGTTAGGGAAGTGAACTGGAACCCCTCAATCCCAGGCGTTTTCACAGCGTGTAAAAGTGATGGTTCGCTCGGTGTGTATGAACTGAACGGCGATTCTGTCAGTATCAACGAGCTTCCAGCGGCAGCAAACGCGTGCTGTTTCTGTTGGAGCCCCAAAGGCAAGCAAATCGCCGTGGGGTCGCCCGACGGCAAAATCACCCAATATAAGCCCGACTTGAAGGCAGTGAAAGTCACAAATGGCCCCAAAATCGAGCGCTTGTCCTCAATGCTCAGCTTACAGTGGGTTTCCACCTATCAGTTTATAGCTGTTTATCTGGCTGGCCAAGATGAAGCTAGTGTTGTGGTGGTTGACGCCCCTAAAACGGGCGAGCCCAGTTTTACGGACTATAGTGATGTGTGCTACAGTCAAGCGCAGCGATCGCCCCAGTTTTTCCTGCTGTTGCAACAGACTTGGTGAGTTTTATCATTCAGTTTTATCAAATTTTATGTGTTTTTAATTTGGAAGAATTCTTGTTGTCTTTTCCAATTGGGTGAGGGCACCAACAATTGATCACACATATTTTTTCTGTATAAAAGTTGTTTTTTTGTCGGCGTTGCCTACTTTTAGAAGAACAATCAAAAGCGCGTTAAAAATTTCCTCTAAAATTGCCTGGCAATGACTCAAAGCCGAAACTTTTTCCTCATGAAGAAGGCACTTTGTTCTATAAAACGCATCCAAATATAAACCGCCAACTTCGCTGGTTTATGAGGAAATAATTTACGAACTTTGGCCTGCTAAAGCAACTTCAAAAATCAAATGAACAATTTAAAAAATGTCTCGATAGGCGGAACTTTGTTCTCTGATGCTCCAGAAAGTGAATCCCCAACTTGACCGATTTCTAAGAAAATAAATATCAAACTGTACAAAATAGCTTGATTTTGACCTCAAAATCGAAATTTTTGCAACTTATTAAACGAAATAAGCTCTGCAAAATTCATACCAAAGTCAATCTCTAAGTTGACTCGTTTCTGCGGAAAAACAGTAAATCTGCGGCCTGCATAACATCGGTAAATTTCTTGACGCTTCTAATACAAAAAAGGGGGAACATTGTTTAAAAATTTATAAAATACAGGGTGTTTTTGTAAAATGGGTGAGGAATATTTAAAAAAAAATGTTTTTAGTGCTTTTTTTCGAAAATTATGGGGAATTCAAAAACCATGTTGTGTATGTCATATTATATAAGCATATTAGCAGAAAATTGACTTTTGAATGCTTAAATACTCGGCTATTTACTACTTCAAAAACATCGGTAAATTTCTTGACTCTTCTAATACAAAAAGGGGAAAATTGTTTTAAATTAATAAAATACAGGGTGTTTTTGTCAAATGAGTGAGGACTATTTAAAAAATGTTTGTTTTTAGTGCTCAAGATCGACACATTTTTCGAAAAACATGGGGAATTCAAAAACCATGTTGTATGTGTTTTATTATATAAAAAACAGAAAATTGAACTTTTCCAAAATTGATTTTTGAACGCCTAAATACTTGGCTATTTACCAATTCAAAAACAACGGTAAATTTCTTGACTCTTCTAATACAAAAAAGGGGGAACATTGTTTAAAAATGTATAAAATACAGGGTGCGTTCGTTAAATGCGCGAGGAATATTTAAAAATTACTGTTTTTAGTGCTTTGACACATTTTTAGAAATTTCAAAAATTAACTTCTATCTGCATATCTCATTGACGCTTTTCCTCGCCTGTGTATATATGTAGATACTTTTACTCTTTACATATAAGGTAGAATTCTTCCTGAAACCCTTGGTATTTTCAATATAGAAAACGTTATTTTTCGTTGATTGACGCTTGAAAATGTGCGTTGTGATCGAGGCACTCCACTAACCTGTGGACTGATTTTTGAATCATCCTGTATGTATCAATATTTGTTCTTTAATCTGGGACTTAAGTAGTTTCGTACAGTGGATTTTGTCGGAAAACCAAAACTCGGTATACAGGGTGTCCACCGAAATCCCCGAAACTTGTACCGAAATTTATACCGAATCGATAAGTATGCAAAAAATAATGCTGCAAAAGTGCTTGAATTTGTTGAGATATTTCGGGTTCTAAAACTGATTCAGGAGCATTTAGGCGGTCGTGGAAATTAATTTCTTCCACCTCAGAAGATGCAAGCTACTTGTGCTTGCGAAATATCAGAAACAACGTATTTTCTTGACCGCCTAAAACTTACCACTAAATCACTAAACTGTTCGAAAGAGATAAAAACACAGCCAAATTTTCTCTAACTTTGGACCGGTATAAATTTTCATTCCTACAATGGATTTTATTTCAGTTTGAAGCTTTATTTAGTCCAAACTTTTTTCTGTTAGTCCCTGTTGTTTCCAAAGTCAACTACTTCAGACAAAGTTTCCACAGGTTGGCAAATGAAACTTTTTAAAATTTCTCAAAATTTGACATGCTCCCAGTTGAACACAGAAAACAAGGTTTTTTTGGTCAAAACTACAACTTGATACCTCGAACAAGCATAAAATACAGACAAAATTCTAAAAATCGCTGAAAATTTCCTGAGGATCAGTCGAAATCGAAACTTTTGCCTTTGCAACTTTTCTAGAAATTGAGAAAATAAATGGCCAGTTTTAGGCTTGCAAACGCAGCTTCGAAGGTGAAAAGTACCCACAAAATTTACTCAAAAATGGCCTGACGTTGCCTCAAAGCTGAAACTTTTTCCAGATAAAGAACGCACTTGATTGTATAAAACGCACCCGAAAATAGCTTCTAACTTAACTGGAATCCAGGGAAAGAAATGCGCAAACTTTGCCATGCATAAATCGCCACAAGTTTCGACCGCAGTTATTAAAATGATGATGATTTCCAGGAATGTTCTTCTGGTGGCTTCAGCCAACAGTGCAGAAATCGGCGTCCTGGGCAAGGACGGGGAAACCTGGACGCAATGGAGCATGGTGGACACTGCGCGGGCCGAGCTCCCTTTGGGGGCTCGCAAAGAAAACACCCTGCCAGTCGGCTTTGCTTTGGACATCAGTTCCACCACTCCTGTTCCCATGGGGGAATCAACCATCCCCCCATGCCCATATTTGTGCATCCTTTCCCATCAGGGCGTGCTATGCTGTTTCAACGCCATCAACTCCAAGCCGGGCGTGCCCCAAGTCTGCACCCCTCCTGATCCCGTAACTGATACCAGCGGCTTGCACAAGTTCATAACACCCCCATCAGCACCAACCACACAAACACCAGTCCAACAAGCAGCAGCCCCACAAGAGCCAGTTCCACAAGCACCAGCCCCTTCAGTACCGGCTCCTCTAGCACCAGCCCCTCCAGTGTCTTTTGGAATCGACCGGATTATTGGGCAGAAAGCGGCGTTTGCGGGAAACCCGCAAGTGCAAAGCACTCCGATAGCAAAAGGAGGGGCGGCTTTACCAGTGTCCGCCCTTTTCGGGGGGCAGACCATTGTGACGCCCATCAAGCCGCCGACCGCCCCCAAGACGCTGTTTGGGGGGCAGACTGCCGTGGTGCCGGTTACTCCAACTGCTCCCCTTCCGGTCAAGGCGAAGCCGATTGTGATCAGCGCTGAGCAAAAAGTGAACAAGATCAAGAGCGCAAATAAGACCAATCAAGTGGTGATCAACCCTGCGCAGGTGTTGACGGAAATGATCAGAGAAGAGTGGAGTATTCTGGAGAACGAGCTGAGGAACGTGAGCGAGATGAGCAGGCGGGTTAAAGTGAGCGTGGGGAGCGACAGTGAAATGGTGCTGATGACCCAACAGATTAAATCCTTAGAGGAATTCATCCAGGATCTGGAGACAGTCAATGGGGGCCAAAGCGGAGAAATCCAGTGCTTGAAGCAGAACACCATCCAAGCATGGGCGTGGTTTGAGGAGGCCAAGTCCTACTACCAGTCCTCAAAAAATGAGGCTATCGCCTTGCTCATCAAGGCCCAGCCGCTCGACTCGCTGTCGCAAAAGCGCCTCAAAGACATCGAGCAACTGGCCTACTACATAGAATCTCAGCTGTCGCAGGCGAACAAAACCCTGGATGAGCAGTGGGGCAATTTCCAAGACTACGCGAGGAAAACGCACCGAGTGAAGATGCCGACAATGGAAACAATCTTCCAGACGATGGTGCGCCAGAACGCGGTGCTTCAAAAGCACGCCTTTGTTCTAAAGGACATTCAGATGCGAACGCGAAGAAAGTCCTCCATTGCCAGCGCGCTTCTGTTGAAGCTGGATAAAGAGAGCAGTTTTGTGGATGACTTTGCGGCGCTCCACTTAACGCCGCAGAGCTTGCTCAAGCTCCAGCATGAGAAGATCCGGAAGCACTCGCAACATTTATCCGCAGGGAAAAGCAGCAAGTTGCGCCAGCTGCTCAATCAACGGGAAATCACGCAAGTCCAAGCGGTCAAGCCGCAAGTGTCTTCGTGGGCGATCAACCAGTCGCCAGCCCGCAAGCTGCGCCAATCCATCTCCAAGCTGAACAGCAGCCAATCGCTAGTCGCCAAGACTTTGGATTTGAGCCAAAGCTCGCAGCTTGACGCCTCAGAAGTCGTGGAGGCGACCGTATCAACTCCCCGAACAGCCTCGTTTCCTTTCACCCTAGCCAGCGGCCCGGCTATAAGCAGCTTCGAAGGAAGCGCCTTCACTCGCATTGGTAGCTTAGCAAGCAAACCCAGCTCGGATACTGCCAGCCCCACTTTCACCACAGCAAAGCCAGCTTTTACGCTGGAGGCCAAGCCCCAAGCAACCTCAACATCAGCCCCCCAAGTCCAAGCTACGAAGTTCTTCGGAAGCCCTGCGGCGTTCGGGGGCTTTCAGCAGTTCGGGGCCAAAAGCGGTCCTTCGTTCGGGGCGCCAGCTCAAACCGCCCCCGCTCACGCTCCAGCTGCTCTAAATTTGGCCAAAACAACAACTTCGCTGTTGGGACGTTCGGATGCGCCAGTATTTGCCGCGTCTTCCACCGCTACTGCAACGATCAGCATCTTCGGAAGGACGGTGACCAGTTCGGCCGCACCTCTTCCAACTCCGCAGCATTTTGGAAGCCCTTCTGCAGCTCTAGCTTCAACCCCAACTGCAAGTGTCTTCGGAAAAAACACTGCGTCAACGTTCAGCCCCTCGGTTTCTTCATCTCCAGCTTCAACTGCAAGTGTGTTTGGCAAAAGCACTGCGTCGACTTTCAGCCCTGCGGTCTCTTCATCTGCAGCTTCAACTGCAAGTGCTTTTGGCAAAAGCAGTGCACCAACCTTCAGTCCCGCGGTTTCTTCCTCTCCTGCTTCAACTGCAAGTGTGTTCGGAAACAGCGCTGGGTCACCTTTCAGCCCCGCGGTTTCTTCATCTGCAGCTTCAACTGGAAGTGTGTTCGGTAAAAACACTGCGTCAATCTTCACCCCTGCGGTGTCTTCAACTGCAAGTGTGTCCGGAAAAAGCACTGCACCGGCCTTCAGCCCCCCAGTTTCTTCATCTGCAAGTGTGTTCGGAAAAAGCGCTGCGCCGGCCTTTAGCGTGGCAGTTTCTTCATCGCCAGCTTCAACTGCAAGTGTGTTCGGAAGCAGCGCTGGGTCGACTTTCAGTCCCGCGGTTTCTTCATCTGCAAGTGTGTTCGGAAAAAGCACTGGGTCAATCTTCAGCCCTGCGGTTTCTTCATCTCCAGCTCCGACTGCAAGTGTCTTTGGTCAAAGCACTGCAGCTGCAACGAGTGCTGCTGGAAGTGGGGTGATCTTCTCTACTCCCACTTCAGCTGTGAAAGTTACATCAGCGACTGCAGCTGCAACCACTGGCAGTGTATTCGGTAAGGATTCGATTTTGGGTGCAGCCAGCGCAGCAGCTAGTCCGAGTGCTCAGACGACTAGCACAACTGCATCGATCTTTGGGGGCGCGCCTGCTTCTACAGCAGCCCCAGCGTTTGGAGGAGCTTCGCTCTTCGCTGCTGTTTCGACCAGTGTGCCGCCAGCAGCTTCAAGCAGCTCCGGATCGCTCTTTGGAAGTCCTGCTACTCCAGCGTTTGGCGCTGCAGCGCCCACCACAACTGCTGGCTCTACATTCGGTGCGGCAGCTTCAAGCTCTGTAGCTGGAGCGTCTAGCGGTTCGCCATCAATCCTAGCAGCTTTAGCTGCTTCTTCACCCTCAACAGTTTTTGGAGCTGCAGCTTCCACCGCAAGTTTAGCCGGAAGCCGCAGCAGCACTGGATCAATTTTCGCCACTCCAACTGCTTCTTCAGCTCCAACAGTTTTCGGAGCTTCAAGTTCGACCACAGCTGGCGCCGGCAGCACTGGAACAGTCTTCGCCACTCCAGCCGCTTCTTCATCTTCAGCAGTTTTCGGAGCTTCAACTACCAGCACAGCTTTAACCTCCGGCTCCAGCAGCACTGGAACAGTCTTCGGCACTCCAGCTGCTTCTTCATCTTCAGCAGTTTTCGGAGCTGCAACTTCTACCACAGCTGGCGCCAGCAGCACTGGAACAGTCTTCGGCACTCCAGCTGCTTCTTCATCTTCAGCAGTTTTCGGAGCCTCAACTTCCACTACAAGTGCCACAACGAATGCAGGCGTTTTTGGAGGTTCATCAACCCATGGGGTGTTTGGAAGTGCCAGCCCGAGTGCGGGTTCCTCAGTGTTTGGGGCCTCCACATCAGCGGCGTCCAGCGGAAGTCTCTTCGGCAAATCGACTTCTTCGAGTGCTGGCTCGATATTTGGGGCCCCGACTACTTCATCGGTGTTCGGGGGGAGCAACAACGCCACTGTTGCAAATCCCATTTTTGGGGCGGCGGCCCCACAGTCGGCCTTCCAGGCGCAGCCGGGGGCGGTGTTTGGGGCCCCCAGCACTACAAGCTCAGTTAACACGTTCGGTAGTCCGACGTTTGCCAGCACTGCTTCTGGTTTTGGGCAGCCGCCCGCCTTTGGAGCGAGCAGTGGCGGCTCGGTGTTCGGGGCGACCACCACTGCGGCCTCCGGAAGCATTTTTGGGGCTCCGCCAGCCACCAGTAGCTCAGGTTTGCATGGATTAGTTGGGTGCTTTTGCGGATTTTTGAGGAAATTGAGTTGCAGGTTTCGGAACGACAGCAACGACGGCCTTTGGGGCCTCAACCACACCGAAGGCTTCTTCGGGGCCGTTCGGCTTTGGCGCATTGAGCGTCGGGAGCCCTGCGTCGTCTTCGTCGAATATTTTCGGAGCTTCTTCCGGTACTATTTTCCATTCGTTTTTGTTTTCGTTTGTTTTATGGCCTTTGAATGATGAATTGCAGGCCCTGGGTTTGGACAAACCGCACCAGCGGCCAAGAATATATTCGGCAGCCCCACAACTACAGCCAGCTCGATATTCGGCAGCCCCACAACTACAGCCAGCTCGATATTCGGAGCCAGTACGGGGGCGACCTTTGGAAGCAATGCCGCTGGTAAGCAAAGGGGCAAATTATGAAAATTTACAGCAAATTGGGGCCCCCTGAAGATTTTTTTAGGGGTACTTACAGTTTTTTTCACTTCCTGCTAAGGTGGCAGCTTTGGCGCTCCACCCGCTTTCGGAGGCGGCTCCAGTTTTGGGGCCAAACCGGCTTTCGGACAAACTGCGGCTTTTGGTGCGAGTCCGTCATTCGGCAGCCCACAGACGGGCGCCTTCAGTGCCGCTGCTGGAAGCCCGGTGGCGCAAAGCGGCTTTGGATCGGCTGCAAGTTTCCAGAAGCCCTCGGGCTTTGGAAGCGCCCCTGTTTTCGGAGCATCGCCCGCGCCAGCTGCCTTTGGTTCGCCACCGTCTTTTGGTAGCTCGCCCAGCTTTGGGGCGGCGCCCAGCTTTGGAACCCCCGAAAAAGTGTTTGGAGGCAGCCAACCACCCGCCACCGGTTAGTATATTAATAATGATCCGATTGCCAGTCGGGATTGGCTAAATTCGCATGGGCTTTAGGCGGTTTTGCGGCGGCGACCCCGGAAAATACCGGATTTGGAAACTTGGCGTCGCAGAATACGATTGGGTTTGGAAATCTGGCTCAACAAGCCACTAGTCCGCCTGCTGCACCATTTTCCGGGTAAGTATTTTGAAAGCCTTCAGTCAATTATTTTAAAAAACCTTCTTTGCTTAATTCACTTCTAAAAACTTCGGCGCTTTATTACAAGATAATAGCGCCCCATACACCGGCAGATTATCCGTACAGTTCAGATACGTAGATATTTGATTCGACAGATCCAGATCGGACGAA
>NW_026017213.1:2439916-2449666 GCF_020466585.1 Dendroctonus ponderosae
ATTTATCAATCTGTAATAGAAGACGGGAGGAAATTCTGTTTTTTTTAAGACTAAAATTTTTGAGGTGAAATACCCAACAAGAAGTTTGTAAAAAAATGAATCCGCCTCAACAATATAGAACTTATCTATATACCGTCTGTAACATATCTATAATTCAAATACGAAGAATCACTTCATACAGTGGCAATTCATTTTCTTCGGCCCAACGTAGACACAAATTAAATTAATTGACCACCTATTTACTGGGTATTTTCTGAATAGCTTCGTCTTCGTGATCGAAGTAGTGATTTTCTCCTGTGACATGAGCTACTATCTCATCATCTTCCAAGATTTTTATACCCAAATTTTCCATCATCACCTCTTGCCCATTGCTTGAATTATAGCATTATACACTATATCTCAAATCTGTACCAATGTCAACCGTTAAATTTTATCTGAATATGTATTTTCTTTAAGCCGCGGAAGTGTGGCAATAGCATGACTGCTTAGGCGGCAATAATATCTGATACTAGTATTCGCCCGTACCCACTAACGGCAAAATTTGGTCCGCAAGTCCAGATCTGCAGATTTATTTTGTACGAAATTCGCATCTAGTCGTATCTGGATCTTGGTTAACCATTAACGCACCGATATTTCTTCAAATTTGGCTCGCCACGTATCAGATATGACAGATATTTCGCTCGTGTATGGGGCGCTAATGCTGCTTTTTACGATTTTTACGATTGTTCTTAATGGTCCAGTTCGATCGACGATGTAAGAACAAGTCTGTTTTTAAAATTGTCGACGTTTTATCATATTCATTGCATTGCAGTGCATTGGCCCTGAGGATGGCTAAGTAAATATTACATACTTTTCTTTTTGCGGAACGGAATGTGGAACAAAGTAGAAACAAAAGTTTGCTTTTAAAATTGCCGGGCATCCTCAGGGCCAATGGAACGCAATGTCCTGAGTATGCCCAAATAATATGACAAACCGTCGGACATTTCCGTTTCTTTTCGATCATCACTCACCTGCACCTTCTAATGAAGTACTTTTGACGAGATTTAGAAAATCATCCGCTAACCAGTGGGTTTGTTTTAGGTTCTCATCCTTTTCAAGCTGGCGCTAGCTGTGGGTTACCTGACAGAGAGACTTTGATATTGTCGTTCACTTTTATTAGTTGGCTATTCAGTAGCCAATCACATTACTTGGGATGTCTATTTTTGAATATATGAACACTGTTATCGGTGCCTCCTGACACCAGGTATTTATCATTCGACCAATCCACTGCCAGTATCTGGCCCTCGTGGCCCTGCAGATTATACAGGGGCGCTTTTGCGCTTCGAGTGTCCCACATTTTGACTGTTGCATCGTAGCTGCCTGAGAGGAACAAGTGTTCATCGTATTTCGACCAGGCCACGCTGCTCACCTGCAAAACCCCCATAAATTAATCGTCTGGCTTTACTAAAATAGGGGCGAATTTACCCAAAGTTGATGCGACGTGAATTTGGACTTGCAGACGGTTCCTTCAGTAGACCGCGGATCGTAGAGGCGAATGAATCTGTCTGCTGAAGTGGCAAGGAGAGTGTTGCTGAGCGGCGACCACGAAGAGCTCAGAAAGGCCTTCTGATCCACTATTTCATTGGAAATTCCATATAGCTGGAAATTATATTCTACTGAAAATCTGCCGCGGTTTAATCAATCAAACATCACTCTTACTTGGCAATCCCAGAACTTAATCGTATGGTCCATTGAAGCTGTGCAAACCGTGTGACTGTCCACCCAATTTATCGACGATATGCTCTCTTTGTGCCCTTTCAGGGTGTGTAAGGGGGTTCGCACGCTGGAGTTTCTGTTGGTTCCTTTGCTTCTTTTGCTGGTTGGCTCCCCTGAGTCGTCCACATCCAATGAAGCCGACCAGATTTTCAAATTAGTGTCCCAGCTAGAAAATGTCCGCATTTTAAGCATTAAGTGTTGACTGCAGAGTGTTACAAATGCGAGCTGTTAGCATGGGAATCTGGTAAACTGCCACAGATACAAAACAAGTTAAATTAGGGGAAAGTTTCGAATTACGATGCTGAAGAAAATGGCGTTTATTAAAAATTACTTTCAGAAATATTCAAAAAAACCCGAAATTTTCTAGTACGGTTCTGATTTAAGCCTGTAAGTAGTCGGAATTTTCGCAATTTTAAAACACCATTTTGTTAAGCCTCAAAATGGGCAACTTCGCAGTAATTTATTTCGTCTTCGTATCCCTTAGGATACTGTAATAAAATCCCATATTCTAGAACTTATCACAATACCACCTCCAATCCAAATTGAAAATATAAATCTAAAATTCTTGCATTGAAGTTTCTTACTTTGTTGTGATTAATTTGCAATTAAAAAGTTTTTTGAATGCTTAAATGAAAGCAACCATGAGGGGGAATCTCATAGTGAGACTCGTCTCAAAAAATTTGCTTATTGCTTACCCTCCCGTGGCTAGTAGATGAGAGTTTTTGCTCACATCCACACTGTCGATGCCTCTTTCGTGGCCTCTCAATGTAATGTTGGGGCATAATTTGTCAGTGCCTTCCTCCCAACTCCAGATAATCGCCGTCTGGTCGTGCGACACTGAAATGAATCCTTTTGAAGGATCAGCTCGGTCCACCCACGTGGCGCCCTTAACAATCTCCGTGTGCTCTTTGACTGAAGCCACAGGCTTCCCGTGATGCGTCCAAATGTTCACTGAATTGTCGTAGCACCCAGTTAAGATCCTGTGGACAACAACACCCATACATTGATATGCCGAAACAGGGCCCAGCTTATAGAATAATTACCATTTATCGGTGCTTTGCACCGAAGCCACCCAATCGTCATGCAAAATGGTATCTTGGGGCTCCGGAGCTGGCGTTCTTTCGATATACTCCACATCCACAGTGCTTTCGTCAGAGCCAGCGTGTTCTTGCAGGTGTGCAGTTAAAGGGAGCCTGATCAGTTGGCCGAAGGCCAGAAAGTCGAACTCTTTGGGTTTCAGGAAGTCTGGATTGGATGCCTTCAGGAGCTGGTTCAACAGCTCGTTCAGTTCTTTGCAGTCAACAGAGGCCTGCACAGTGATCGGGTCATCGGGGACTGCATAGCTAGAAAATGGGGGCTCTTGCCGAAAACTGCTGGATAATTAGGCGGCAGCAACTTACATGTCCTGTTTGGTGATCAGCCTGATTTGTAATTCGTTCTCGATGGATTTATCCATGGCTTTTTCCTGTTTGCACCAGTCACAATGTTTTCATCGGTATATTTGGTTAGGTTCATACATAAAAACAGGTTAGGGTTAGGTTAAGACGCAGACCATTGAGGTTATGGTTTTTAATTTGCAACATGTTTCGTTAATTGGCAGAACAATACGTTTTCTCACCGGTGGTGTTTAGCGGGAGATTTGAATTTACTACTGGGAAAATATGGCGAAATAAAGTTCATGAGTTACTCTACTACATGATTACTGTAATACAGGGTTCACACAGGGACCCGTTTGCAAGTAGAGTTCCGAGAGTCATGAAAGAGTTTGATCTGGCTAAAGCAAGTGGTTCGATAAATGAAAAATATTTCAAAACAATGACATTTCCGATTAAAACGGAAGTAGCCGTTGAATACTTTTAACTTTTAAATGTACCCTTGTCAACATAACGCCACCCAAACTTCAAAGTCTTATAAAAAATGAACATAAAAAAGTTAATCCAAACGTTCGTGTGAAAACCCAGTTTGAATTCCGCCGCTCTTAACGGTATGGGCAAAGTGAAGCATTCGGAAATCATGGTATGATTTGTATGTAAATCTGCCATGTAGGCAGGCCCTACGCAACATCAAGCAGAAAGGGTCAAAGTTTCATAAAAACCTAGTCGGAATCCGTGTTTAGTTTATCTTTGGCTGCAAAAACTGTTTTGTTTACGTCGATCTTCCAAACCAGTTGGAACGTGAAAATTGTTTTTGAAAATATTGCCGTGCGAACAGGCACTTTCTACAACATTGTCCACAATAAAAAAAACTGCAATCGGACAGCAAAGCGATGAGAAATCCTAGAGACGATCAAGCAAACGATTATATCATCATTATAGTTCTGTAGCGCGGTGCGTTCGGACTGGTAAGAATCTCAATATTGTACGAGTTTTTTCCAAATTTTCCCTTTAATAAACATTCAGTGTATTACGGGCGTGGAACCGAGTAGTCTGTCGGTCTTTTGAGCTTCGAGCTTTTGATATACAGAGTGATTTGAGCAGGTCCTCCAGGGCAAGTGCTTTCAATTTGGTGTGGATCTTCATTGAGCGTTCAAGTATAGTGTGGAGTTTTTTAGGATTAATGGGCAGAAAATGGGGGATGGGGCGCCAGCTTGCAGAAAGCTGGTAATAATGATTTCTAATCTATACAGGGGTCTTAGAAATTCTTACCGTAAAATCCAAGGATTTTTTTCATATTTGGGCAAGGCCTATTAAGTATTCCTGCATTTATTGTACTCGTTTCTGAGACACCCTGTATATCTCTTAGTTTGAACAAAGTTTAGTTTTCCGATGAAGTTTTATCTATTTCTTCTTCTTTCTCTTGCTAATTTGAAATAATTGCGATTTGGTTTTTTGATTTTTCGATATTTCCAGGTGGCACGATGCAGCTTTCGGTAAGTTTTTATATTCTTTTTAATCTCAAATAATTTTTATTTTATAATACAGTTGTCCTATGTAATATTTATTCGACGAAGAACTGCGAGCCAGTTTTCATTTATTTCACTTCGGTATTATACGTAAACAAATGCGGTTTTCAAGAAAATTACCCTTTCATTCCGTAAATTACACCCCAAATTAAGCCGTTCTTGCATTTTCAATAGGGCTGGTTGGATTATTTCTAATAGGTATATTACTTATTAAAGGGTGTTTATTGGTACCTAAATTCAAACAACTTTTAATGGAATTCACCAAACAGTTTTCTATTATTGTGTCCCCTTAAGATCAGTCGCTGGCGCACTTCTTCGGTCAGTTGCGAATTTATAAGTTTCATCAAACATGGCATTTGAATGGATGTAGTTTGATAAAAACTCAGCAATCTTGGGAGATTGAACTCGACGCAAAAAAAACCGCTAAAACCGGCTATTTTGTGTTGTTAGTCCAAGGAATAGCAGCAAAAATGTAAATATTTGGTCGCTTTCGAAGATTAAAACACGCTGAGAAACGGTTGATCCTTGAGCACTGTCTTTTGCTTAAAAAAGGAAGAAATAATAAAAATTCCGTTTTTAACCGAGTTCTTGACTTACTCACCTGCGAATTTTTTCGCATAAAAAATTAATTTGGCAACAAAAACCTACTTAACTAAAACAGGCTACTTTGAGTCTTCAGGCCAATAGAATTTAACGGGTTTTGTTTGTTGTTTGTTGCCGCCTTCAATTGTAAACTTCGTCTTGTTTTAAAGCGCTAAAATTGTCGCTCATTTGCTACTTTGAAACTTGAATTGGACCCTTATTTGAAGCTCGATTTCTATAGTAAACACTGTAAAAATAATCTGGTTAACAAGATGAAGAAATTGGAAATATTTCAAAAGTTTAGTTAAAAAATAAATGAGGGGAAGAAATCAAGCGCTGCTGAATTGAACACTTTCCAGACTTAAAAAGCATTTGTTCCCGAACTGAGAACGAGTCTCAATTCGACGCACTCTTAGAAAGAAATTGGATAAGGGGCGAAAATGGAGTCCCGGTAAAAACGTAACTAACGAAAAAAACTAAACTTTTTTTAACCATAGTGTACTTTGCAGTTAATTAAACAAAGACCATACAAAATATATCCCTGATTCACAACATAAATTATAAAAGTCAACAAAAACCATAAACATCACGCATCGTAAGTGGAGGCCGAAACATTGCCGCCTGTGCCTGTCCAGTTGGTGTGGACAAACGTGCCCTCTTGTCCCAACAGCTCGTAAGTGTGGGCCCCAAAATAATCCCGCTGGGCCTGCAAAAGATTAGCTGGCAAACGCTCCGTTCGGTATCCATCGTAGAAAGCCAGTGCCGTACTCAGAGCAGGAGTGGGAACGCCTAAAACACATTCAATTAGAACTTAAAGTTTTGTTTGGGGGCCTTAAGTTTACGTACCTAATGTGGCTGCTGTCGCAACCACGTTCCTCCAGCCGGTTTGGGCTTTTGTGATCGCAGTCAAGAAAAACGGCGCCAGCAGAAGTGATCGCAAGTTCTTGTCTGAGTCGAAGGCGTTCTTGATCTGAGCCAGGAAGACGGATCTGATGATGCAACCGCCGCGCCACATGAGCGCTATCGCTCCGTAATCCAGCTTCCAGTTGTGGACTCCAGCCGCTTCCCGCAGCAACATGAAGCCCTGAGCGTAGGATACAATTTTGCTCGCATAAAGCGCCTGTCTGATTTCTTCCAGGAATTTCTTCGTGTCGCCTGAGAATTTAGCGGTGGGCCCCGGCAGTACTTTGCTGGCCTTTTGCCTCTCGTCCTGAAATTTAGATTTTTTTATTATTCCATCTTCAGTAAGTCTCCTCTACTCATAAACTTTCGAAATTTCGGTCGATTCCGGCAACCTCGATGATTTTTTACAAACTTTCAGCAGCTCAGAAATAAAGCCCAAAAAGAGCGCATCAGGAAATTTTGAACTTGCATGCTTATAGAAGACGCCTTTGGTCAAAGACTTACGAATTTTCGGTTGATTCCGGTGACTCGATGAGTTTGGAGAAACTTTGAAACTTTCGGCAAGTCAGAAATGYAGCMMAAAAAGAGCGYGTCCGCACTTAAAAAAKCGYAGMKTCTGAACWGRTYGCSRCTGAATTTTGAGCTTTYGCATACTTATAGAAGAASCCTTTCKTCAAAGGCTTACGAATTTTCRGTTGATTCCGGTCACTCGATGATTTTCKARAAACTTTGAAACTTTCAGCWAGTCAGARATGTAGCCMAAAAAGAGCGYGTCCGCASTTAAAAAAATCGCAGCGTCTGAACTGGTCGCSACTGAATTTTGAGCTTTYGCATACTTATAGAMWAAGCMTTTSGTCAAARGYTTMCRMATTTTCAGTTGAYKCCGRYSACTYGATGATTTTCKAAAAACTTTGAAACTWTCARCAARTCAGAAATGTAGCYCAAAAAGAGSGYRTCCGCACTTAAAAAATCGCAKCGTCTGAACTRGWCGCSRCTGAATTTTGAGCTTTCGCATACTTATAGAAGAAGCCTTTTGTCAAAGGCTTACGAATTTTCAGTTGATTCCGGTCACTCGATGATTTTCGAGMAACTTTSAAACTTTCAGCTAGTCAGAAATGTAGGCCAAAAACAGCGCGTCCGCACTTAAAAAATCGCAGCGTCTGAACTGGTCGCTACTGAATTTTGAGCTTTTGCATACTTATAGAAGAAMCCTTTCKTCAAAGGCTTACGAWTTTTCAGTTGAYTCCRRTCACTCGATGATTTTCGARAAASTTTGAAACTTTCAGCWAGTCAGAAATGTAGCCCAAAAAAGAGCGCGTYCGCACTTAAAAATMKCAGMGTCTGAACTGGTCGCSRCTGAATTTTGAKCTTTTGCATACTTATAGAAGAAGCCTTTCGTCAAAGAGTTTAMRAATTTTCAGTTGATTCCTGTCACTCGATGATTTTCGAGAAACTTTGAAACTTTCAGCTAGTCAGAAATGTAGCCCAAAAAGAGCGTGTCCGCACTTAAAAATCGCAGCRTCTGAACTGGTCGCGACTGAATTTTGAGCTTTTGCATACTTRTAGAAGAMGMCTTTCGTCAARRGYTTACRAATTTTCAGTTGACTCCGATCACTCGATGATTTTCGAAATACTTTGAAACTTTCAACAAGTCAGAAATGTAGCCCAAAAAAAAGCGCGTTCTCACTTAAAAAATCGCAGCGTCTGAACTGGTCGCCACTGAATTTTGAGCTTTAGCATACTTATAGAAGACGCCTTTGGTCAACGAGTTACGAATTTTCAGTTGATTCCGTTCACTCGATGAGTTCGGAGAAACTTTGAAACTTTCAGCAAGTCAGAAATGCAGCCAAAAAAGAGCTCGTCCGGACTTAAAAAAATCGCAGCTTCTGAGCTGGACGCAACTAAATTTTCAGCTCTTTCATACTTATGGATGAAGCCTTTCGTCAAAAGTTTACAAATTTTCAGTTGACTTCGATCACTAGATGATTTTCGAGAAACTTTGAAACTATCAACAAATCAGAAATGTAGCTCAAAAAGAGCGCGTCCGCACTTAAACAATTGCAGCGTCTGAACTGGTCGCCACTGAATTTTGAGCTTTCGCATACTTATAGAAGAATCGTTTCGTCTACGAATTTTCAGTTCACTCCGATCACTCATTGATTTTCTATAAGCTTGATAACTTTTAGCAAATCAGAAATGAAGTCGAAAAAATGCACGCTTGAACTTAAAAAATCGAAGCTTCCGAACTGGGGACGATGGAATTTTGAGCCTTTGCATACTTATAGAAAAGGTCTTTATTCATAAGTTTACGAAATTTCGGTTGAATCCGACTGCTCTTTCATTTTTTAGAAACTTTGAAATTTTCAGTAAGTCAGAAATGTCACGCTCGTACTTGAAAAATCGCAACTTCTGAACTGAGGACGACGGAATTTTGAGTCTTGGCACAATTATAGAAGAGGGCTTTACGCATAAGTGTACGAAACTGCAGATGATTTCTCGTTAATTTTCATCAAGTCAGAAATGAAGGGCCAAAAAATGTGCGGCGGTAATAAAAAAAAATCGCAGCTTCTGCACTGTAGGCCTCAAAATGTGTGTCTTACCTTAAGGGCGGAAAGACAACGACTAAAAACAGCCTCCCCTATTAGAGTGACGGGCACTCCGTAGTTAAGGGCGGCAATTGCGGTCCATTTTCCGGTTCCCTTTTGCCCGGCAGTGTCCCTGATTTTGGGCAACAAATACTGTCCATCCTTGTCCTTGTACCTGAGGATGTCTTTGGTGATGTCGATCAAGAAACTATCCAATTCTCCACAGTTCCATTCCTGGAACGTTTCGGCCATTTGGTCTTGCGATATACCCAAAGCTTGCATCAGGTGGTAGACTTCACCGATCAGTTGCATGTCGCCGTATTCGATTCCGTTGTGCACCTGAAAGATTTCAGTTTGGGTTCAGTTCAGGGTCTTTGCGACGCCTTGAAGCACGAATTAAATCAGGAATTTGTTCTAAAAAATAAGTTGGTTTGAGTGTGGATCTAAAAACGCACCATTTTGACGAAGTGTCCGGCTCCGTCGTTGCCCACCCAATCACAGCATGGCTCACCGTCGGCTTTGGCGGCTATTTTTTGGAAAATATCCTTTATGTACGGCCAGGCCTCTTTGTTGCCTCCAGGCATCAGACTGGGGCCGTAACGCGCTCCTTCTTCGCCACCTGCAGGTTTAGATTGTTTGAGAAACTTTACAATGTACAATGAGATTATGAGCGTCTGCATAAATATTCGATTAGTCGTTATGCATTTTTGAAAGTGCGGATCAGAGGTTGATGGAGAAACCATTGAGAAAGAGCCAGACTTTTCAGTTGATTCCGGTTGAATCTTTCAGCTAGTCAGAAATGTAGCCCAAAAAGAGCGAATTCGCACTTAAAAATCGCAGCGTCTGAACTGGTCGCGACTGAATTTTGAGCTTTTGCATACTTATAGAAGAAGCCTTTCGTCGAGAGTTTACAAATTTTCAGTTGACTCCGATCACTCGATGATTTTCGAAAAACTTTGAAACTTTCAACAAGTCAAAAATGTAGCCCAAAAAAAAGCGCGTTCTCACTTAAAAAATCGCAGC
>NW_026017213.1:2450665-2456464 GCF_020466585.1 Dendroctonus ponderosae
CTGAATTTTGAGCTTTTGCATACTTATAGAAGAAGCCTTTCGTCAAAGGCTTACGCATTTTCAGTTAATTCCGGTTACTCGATAATTTTCGAGAAACTTTGAAACTTTCAGCTAGTCAGAAATGTAGCCCAAAAAGAGCGCGTCCGCACTTAAAAAATCGCAGCGTCTGAACTGGTCGCGACTGAATTTTGAGCTTTCGCATACTTATAGAAGAAGCCTTTCGTCAAAGACTTACGAATTTTCAGTTGATTCCGATCACTCGATGATTTTCGAGAAACTTTGAAACTTTCAGCTAGTCAGAAATGTAGCCCAGAAAAAAGCGCGTTCTCACTTAAAAAATCGCAGCGTCTGATCTGGTCGCCACTGAATTTTGAGCTTTAGCATACTTATAGAAGAAGCCTTTCGTCAAAGGCTTACGAATTTTCAATTAATGACGGTCACTCGATGAGTTTGGAGATACTTTCAGCAAGTCAGAAATGCAGCCAAACAGAGCGCGTCCGGACTTAAAAAATCGCAGCGTCTGAACTGGTGGCCACTGAATTTTGAGCTTTCGCATACTTATAGAAGAATCTTTTCGTCAAACGCTGACGAATTTTCAGTTCACTCCGATCATTTATTGATTTTCTATAAGCTTGATAACTTTTAGCAAATCAGAAATGAAGCCGAAAAAATGTACGCTTGTACTTAAAAAATCGAAGCTTCCGAACTGGGTCGACGGAATTTTGAGCCTTTGCAAACTTATACAAAAGGCCTTTATTCATAAGTTTGCGAAATTTCAGTTGAATCCGACTGCTCTTTCATTTTTTAGAAACTTTGAAGTTTTCAGAAACCATTGAGAAAGAGCCAGACGGGTTCTTAAAAACGCCATCAAAATCGACTCAAAACTTAGTATTTACACCCAAGCGAACCCAGATTATCCCTAACAGCCCAAGATATAGGATGTAGAAAAAGGGCTTAAATTAGCACATGGTGTTGGGGCTTTTGCAAAAAACAATCAAACTAAGATAATTGTATAGAATTTGCTGGGAAAACTGAGGAAACTTTCAGAAAAATGCTGCAAATAAAGCCAGCACCAAACACAGCTTGAAACAGTTTAGGTCTACTTTCCTCCAAAACTCACGAGAAAAGTGCAAAAAAGCCATCGCTTGGGGTTAAACAGTTGGAAACAATCATGTTTAATTACACGTCGCGACTTTGCTTTGGTGTTAGTCAACCAACCTGTTATGGGGGCTGCTAAACATCAGGCTGGGAACCGCAAGTTGGGTACTAAACATGATTTTAAGAGTGGATAAGTAGACGAAAGCAATGCGCAGAGAAACTCACCTGAAACTCCCGCTCCGACGAATCTGATGCCGTTTTCCTGCAAGGATTTGGTGCGTCTTTGCGTGTCTTGATACTCAGAGTTGCCGCCATCTATAATGATGTCCCCCTGAGGGTTTCAACCGGGTTTAGTTAGAAATTGGCGTTAAACTGGATAACATACCTGATCAAGGTGCGGCAGTAGTTGAGTGATGAAATTATCAACGGCCGATCCGGCTTTTACCAGCATCATGATGCGTCGTGGCGACTTTAGTTTAGATACCAATTCGGGGATGGTCTCAGCGCCTAGGATGCTTTTACCTGGAACAGTTTGCTTCAATGACCCACTCGAAATATAAACGTGCAAAATAAGTGATAAGTCGCACCTTTGGCTTCGTTTGCCAAGAAGTTGCGGAGTTTTTCCACAGTCCTGTTGAATGCGACCACGGTAATTCCATTGTCGGCCATGTTCAGGATCAAGTTTTGGCCCATCACGGCCAGACCGATCAGGCCGATGTCTCCTTTTCTGGAAAACAGAGCAAAATATGTATAAAACTAGATTAATTGTGGAACAAATGCGGTCTCAATTGTACACGATGGTCAATTGACAATCCATAGGTTTCAAGTCAGGGTGCATGAAGGGCTGAAAAATTGAGTTTTTATAGGGAGTAATTACTTGAGTTATTAGGAGAAATTTTAGGAGATTTAATGAGATTTAGGATGGCTTTCACTAAGGAACTTCTTGTTGTTGTTCCTTCTTCAGTTATAGGTTCCTCAGGCCGGTTTCTTTCGGTTTAATTGCGCTTCGGTCCGAATGGGTTCTTTGAAAGTTGTCATGCATTTTGTCTTATTTGAGGATATTTGCGAATTTCGTTGAATTCGTGCACTAATCTTTGCAGGTCATTCTCGTTTTCTGCTATTAATGCGGCATCATCCGCGTAGCAGAGTACCTTACTTTATCTAAAGTGGATAGTCTACGAATCGCTCTATCGAAATGGTTCTTATGACTTATCAAGTATTTTTTACCGTAGATATGGAAATTTTAAACCTTGACGTTTTTGTTGAAGCATTCAAAAATTTGCTTCGATTTAATTCGGAAAATTGGGCTTTGCAAATAAATGTTCTTTTAAAACAGACGCCGCTCTTTCTGCTTGAAACTCACTCGCGCCTCCATCTGTTCTAGCGCTCAAGCAACTGGTTGCTATCACTGTGCTCTACTCGCAGCCCGTTCTAAGTTTCAAAAAACTGTTTATTGAGCCTTATGAGTGGCTTTAACGAACAGTTTTTGGTAGCAACGAAGAAAATGTGCTGTTTTGGACTAGAAAATCTCCACGGCTCTCTTTGAATAGGTTTTGGAGCTGTTCTTGCACATTTTCCTATGAGGTGATTCTGAAGAGTGAATCTTTCGGGTATTTGCGTTTTTCTAGCGCTGAAGCCAGTCCATCTAATTGAGTAAATCTGATGCCTCTATTAGCGCGGAATTTCGAGTAACTGGTTATTTCCACTACGTTTATTCACGTTTTCGGTAGCAWTTTCCATAAAAACCTCGAAATTGGTCCTGAAATGWGGGGTTTTCGAAAAATTMTGTTTAATGYAAGARAATACGCTYTWTCTGGTTAATTAGTCCTCAATCTGCTTGGGTTTTAGAGCAATTGATTGGCTTCAATYCCTTCTCATGTTTCAAGTGCAACATAATCAAAAATACTATCCGAACTGCTCCGTTTTTTTAGCTTCTGTCTCTTTAGATATTAGAAGCTGGTTTGTTTCATTTTTTTTGCAAAAGTCTCAACACTGTGTTCATTTAAGACATTTTTCTGTATCTTAAATCTTTTRTKTWWRTTMGCSAGGCTMWTTYKKRWTMRCTTSSRTSWAAAWWCKAMKYTYTYTTMSCACGATCGTGSKAARARARMKTMGWWTTTWSACCCWRGYGAACCCAAATTAYTMMKAACASASMCWRRMGAWTTAAWATACAGMMAAAGGTCWWAAATGAMCACAKTKTTKWGACTKWTGMAAATGATTTGAACAATGAAACAAACCAGCTATACACACTCTTCTGGTTAAAGTCATCTCAATCTGCAGTTAGTTGTTATGGGCTATTGAGAATACTTAAATCCCGCATATAGTTGGCCTGCACGGTTTCCAGATTTGAACCCTTTAGACTGATTTTTAACGGAAAATTCCCAAGTTTACCACTTCTACTAAACAGTTGCCTTGAAAAACTATGCATTCGAGTGAGTTTCACTAATACGAATTTGTTTCGCACTTAATTTTCGAGTACCTTCATGAGCTTGGACCAACCAGAGCGCATCCTAACACACATTCTCTCACTCTCAAAGATCCCCATTAGCAACCTGATGCTAAACCTTATTAACTGAAAGGTTCCATAAGCTCTTAGCTGGTCACTGAGGCGCAAAATGATGGATAACATCCGTTTTTAAGCATATCTATCGATTGTTTTAGAACATATTGAAAGCCACACGCACATTGTAGTTAAAGTGTTTATAATCATCGGTGGTGTGACCTCAAATCTTAAACTTAAATGTCCTAGATAAGCAAGGACAAGGCCGCACTACTTTTAGCTATGAAAGGGAAAAATGGCAAGCTGGAACTCGAATAATTTTGGGTTTTAAGGTGAAAACCCATTGAATTTTTGCAAAATCATTGCCAGGATCTGTAGATGTACGGAGATAATAATGATAATCACTTCAGCCAATTAGCGTCATCAGGACATGATTGGGCACTTTCGGCTTTATAGTTTTTTGGCCCAGTGCCTAAAGAAAGAGCTGGAAAGTATTAACTAAGAACTTACTTGGAAGGTATAGGGCAAGCCATAGCGACCACTTGTTGAGTATATTGAGGTTAAACTAGATTTGTGCGTGCACCTACTCGGGCAACCACTACTACAGTGAAAAATTGGTGGAATCTGCTAATCATTCCCCTCTAAGTAGCTTTTATCGGTACTGGAAAGTCACATTGAACGAAGGTCAGAACAAGTACCACGTTAGATAGAAATGGGAATTTCATAGAAAGGGATAAAGCAACATGGTGTTTAAAGGCCTTTATAGATAGACGCGTCCTGGAGCCTTGCTTGATTGCTTGGGTTCCTGTTGCCATCAAGGATTAGGGCAAGAAAACTTAATTTTAGTGCTTGCATTTTGATAAAATGGTCGACCTCATTCTGTGCTGGTGGTCAGGCAACCAAACATATAGTTCACAGCTGATTGTCTAAATAGCAAGGCATATTGATTTTTTATGCTAATCAAGTTAGTAGCATAGATGAAGACAAGTGGTTAGTTGAGTCGGTGATAGTTTAGTCGCTTGAAGTTTTTAAAAAATGTTTTTTTTTGGGTAAATTAGTGAAAAAGTAGAAAATCCACCGCTAATGAGCCAAACTTCCGAGCAATTGCCGTTAAAATGGCTACCGGGAAATCCATAAATGTCAAACGAAAATTCACTTTTTTAAATTCATTTTTTATCCAGTTTTAGTACTAGTTTTAGTAGTATAAAAATAAAAGTAATAAAATAAAAAATAATTCTTGTTCTATGTTTAGTACTAATTGAGTAGGCCTGGGCAACACTGTGTTGAGTTGCGCGATTGAGTTGTCGCTCTATGAGTTAACGAGTTATAACTCATGAGTTAATGAGTTATAACTCATGGGTTAATGAGTTATGATTCATTTGTTCAAGCTTTACGAGACCAAAAACTGGAATTTTCACATCTAAAAAAGGGTTATTAACATTCCTTATGAGTAACGTTTTACTACTTTGTTCAAACAACTACAAAAAGTAATCTAGGTTTTCCCAGCAACGGAAGTGAGTCCAAAGAAAGTCGACGAGTTTTCTTGTAAAATCAATCTCTTAATTTTTCTGCATAGAAGATTCAGTTTTTTACAGTAAAACGTTAGGAGAAACGCGGTTTTTTTAGAGACAGTGTTGTTTAGTTCCAGTTCCAAACCCCAGTTTCCAAGAGTTTTACAAATAAATGATTATACACTTTCGCTATTTAATTTTTTTTAAAGTTTTCCAAAGATTTTTGCAAATCGTTTAAGGAGGCGAATGTTCCTATAAAATTGATCTTATAATTGTTCACAGAAAATACCTGAAGATTGCCAGTATTTTAAGTAAAACGGTGTGGAAGCGACTGTGCCATTTGGACCAAAAATCAAACAAATTTTTCACTAAACGGAAATATCAGGTTTTCTCATCTACACTTTTCCGCTCTTAAAATGGTAAAATCTAAATTTGAAAAGTTTGTCTAGAACAGCTACATATAAATGTGTCAAATTAATCAAGTTATAGCCACTTAAAGTTCTTATTTGATTAGTTTAAATTTGTGGATACCCTGTATAAAATGGTAAGTTTATTATCAATGGGATATAAAATATGATTTCTAGTTACATTACAGTACGAATTACGTTTACATAACTTAAATAATTCTAAAGTATTTGACACATGAAAATAATATTAGATTTTGATAAAATTCGAATTATTTAAAAAACC
>NW_026017213.1:2457463-2462349 GCF_020466585.1 Dendroctonus ponderosae
AAAAAAAATTATATCAGTGTAATGTTTGCCATAACTACTTTCTATATATCAACATTTAAAAAAAAGTGGAAACACCCTATTCTTCCTGCTGTCCAGCCAGCACTCTGACGTCAAATCACGGGATAATCAGGTCCTGGCATGTGACAATTTCGTTCATAAGAGCCGCTATAACACGTAGTTTCAACGTTGCCAGCACTATTACGTTCGTAGCAGATTTAGTTCTATTACGCTAATGATAAAAAAACATAAACTGAAAATATGAAATTGATGCTATTCTGTACGATAAAGCGCGTTCTATTAGAGGAAATCGAATTGATGTTATCTTCAGTTAATTGTTAAGAAATTCTTATGGATTCAGGCCGGAGTCTGACACTTTTTGCCTCAGGATTAAGTAAAACAAAACAGTTTTTTCTGTATGATCCAATCAAAGGAGATGAAAACTTGTGTTACAGTGTGTATGATTCGGGTTGAAGTTTAGTTCAGATTTGGCATTTATTTCTTCTACAACTTGCTAAATAAGAAAGTCAATTATATGCGACAAAGTCGCTTCAATAACTGAAGAAAGTTTCGATTTTTAGTCATCATCAATAACTTTTTTTGCAATTTTTCAAAATTGCTTAACCAGTTGGTTTTTGCAAGCCGGGTGATTTATTTGTTCAAGAAATAACAAACTGAGAGAGTTGCTTTGTTTTGAAAGTTTAAATTTTCCGTCATTATCAGGCAATTTTCAAGAATTTATCAAAATAGCGTGTGGTTGTGGTGTTGGTTTTTGCGGAATTTGGCTTTTATTTCCTCTGGAACTTGCGAAATCAGAAAGTCAATTTTCCATGCATTTTGTAGCAAAAAGTCCGTTATAGAAGTAAAGAAAGTTTCCATTTTCAATCATCATCAGATAATTTTTCATAACTTTGTTAAATTGCTTTATATTTTCGGGGTATTATTTATTTATTTATTCAGACATTAACGATCGAAATGAGTTGTTTTTTGATGTATTTCACAGTGTGACGTATGTTCAACAAGGCTAAAATTTTCGATTTTCAGTCATCGTCAGGCAGTTTTCAAAAATTTTTCCAAATTCTGTCGGATGTTTGAAGTGGTTTTTTCAGGTGGGAGTTTCACTTTTATTTCCTCTGTAACTCGCGAAGTTAGAAAGTCAACATGCCATGCATTTTGTTGCGTAATGTGACTTATATAAGCAAAGAAAGTTTCGATTTTTAGTCCCCACGAGAAAATTTGTGACAATTTTTGAAAATTGGGTTTGATTTGGTTGTTTTTCCAAGCCGGAATTTAGCATTTATTTATCCAGAAAGTGACCAACTGAGAGAGTTTGTAGAACAAAGTTTGTTCTACCCAAGTAAAAAGTTTCGACTTTCATTCATCATCAGGCAAATTTCAAGAATTTTTCAAAATTTTGTCTGGTTTTTGTACGTCGGTAGCTTTTCTTTTCTCTGTAACTTGCGAAGCGACAACGTAGGTAGTTTGTAGGGCAAACGTCCTTCAGGTAAGTATAGAAGGTTTCGATTCCCATTCATCATCGGATAATTTTTGGCAATTTTGAAAATTATGTTTGCTTTACGAGGTTGTTTTTGCAGGTCGTACCTTAGCATTTATTGATTCAGGAACTAATGAACTCAGAGCAACAAGATTCGATTTTCATTCATCATCAGGCATATTTCAAGAATTTTTGAAATCGTGTCTGGTTTTCCGGATGGTTTTTGCAAGTTGGAGTTTCACTTCTATTTCAGAGAAAGTCGAGTTTGAATGGAGTTTGTAGGGTACAGCCTCTTCTGTATGTGAACAAAGTTTCGATTTTTAGCCATTATCAGGAAGTTTTTGACAACTTTGCAAACTTGTGTTTCATTTACGAAGTCTGAGTTTGCTAGTTATTGAATCAGGAACCAGTGAAGTCAGAAAGTCGCTTTTGTGTGTATTTTGTAGGGCAAAGTCGGTTCTACAAATCTTTCAACTTTTGGATTTTCAGTCACTGGCAATTTTCAGAAATTTTGAAATTTTTTTGAAATTAACAAAAATATGCATTTAAGCAAGTTTCACGTTTATTTACTCAGGAATTTGTGAAGTTAGAGATTTACTTTTGAATGACATTTATAGAACGCAAAGTAGAAAACGTTTCGATTTTGAATTACCTTCAGGGAATTTTCACAAATTATTTAAAAAATTTGTTTGTGTTCTGCGCTTGTTTATGCAGGCCGATGTTTCAGACTTTCTTTCTCAGAAAGTGATCAAGTTAGGGATTGATTTTCGCAAGACTTTTATTTGGCGTACCTAGTCCTTAAATAAGTGTCAAAAGTTTCGTTTTTGAGGCATCATCAGACTGTTTAGGAGATTTGTTTAAATTTGTAATAATACACAATATTTGATTAAACTAGTTAAACGTTTTATGTGTCGAAGTTGAAAATTTTGAAAAAATTGTWACAAAAGGAAAAGTGCTGCTGRCAACGTTGCGTCATTTCATTGACGTCGATTTGACGGGACCATTTGGTCGTTTTCACGTGATTATCACGTTCGGTGTTGGCTGGTGTAGAACTGCAATGATTTATGAGCGATTAAGCATATGAGGATTCTTCCTGGTTTGTTTTAATTGACTGCTAAAAGTCGTACCGGCATGCGATAACGCCCATAGATCCAAAACTGGCCGCTGCTGATGGGATGAGAGTAAATGCGATGCCGTTGAACAGCATGGTGCCCATCAAGCATTTTCGTAGGCCGAATTGCTTGAAGAAATAGCCGGAAAATGGCTGCAGGATTATGTAGGTCCAGTAGAAGGAGGACAGGATTATATTGGTGTTTTCCCAGTCGTAGTACTAGAACAAGATGTGTCGTTATTAAACGTGAATTTTATTTTTTGTTTGGGTAAATTTACTTACTTAGTAAAGTTGCCCAAAATATATGCAAATTCTTGCAATTATTACCTGGCGTGCAAGTGTGCTTTTACACGTACAGTCTAGTTTTAACGACCCACTTTCCGGGCTTTATTGACTATAGAAATTACCGTTTAATTGCACTGTTGCTTTACAGGCAAATAAAAATCACGCGACAACTCGCTGAGATGAATTGTCGGGCGCATTTTCGACTATTTTTAAAGCACAAATTTATTGACCCTGATTGGCAGCATTAATGATCTGGAATTGGTCTTTGCGTTCTCAACTCAACAATTAAACAAAAAATTCTTCAGACTCCAGTGCTGGACAAAAATTGTTCTAAAAGAGTGACATGGTTGTTTCGGTCTCCGTCTCGCGTATATAACAATTAATTTTTTCTATCGTGATATGGATCAGTGGGTTTCGATGTTGAAACCCAAATACCCACTAGACTTAGACTGACTAAGATGTTGATTTTAATGCAATTACCATTTTTCATTCATCTTGAGAACGTACGATTTCTTAGCCGATAAAACACTTTGTGTTTTGGGACTGTTTTCAAAGCGAAAGTTACTGGAATGCTCTCTAAAACAAGCGCAAGTTTTGTACATGAAAAAGGCATTTTTGGTCCAAATCAGATGCACCAAATAGGTACTTCCTAAGTCAATAGCCAAACACTTGAAGCTCCAAATGCGGTCGCTTTCATGGAAGTTGCATTTAATTCTAATTTTTGCAAACGAAGCGAGTTTCAACATAAAGAAATTTTGCAGATGTTCACACTATAAAAACTGGCATCTTTCGATCCGGATCAAGAAGCAACGTGAATTCTTCGCAGTTTATTGCCAATACTTCAGGCTTGAAATGTTGAACATGAAACTAGTGTTCATAAATATCGAAATCATTTTTGTGAACCTCAGAAGACATCAGCGGGTTTTTGATGAGCCAAAAACATGAATTTTTGTTATGTGACCCAAATGAACAAGTTTTTTTTTCTGAACGACTTTGAAACTCATTTTTTTTAAACTCACAGGTCAACCGCGGTTTTTTTTTGACTAGAAAACATATATTTTCGTGATGAGAACCAAATGAACTAAAAACATGGCTGTTCCTGAACAATATCGAAATCATTTTTGTGAACCTCAGAAGACACCAGCGGGTTTTTCATGAGCCGAAAACATGAATTTTTGTTTTGTGACCCAAATGAACAAGGTTTGTTTCTGAACGCCTTCGAAACTTATTTTTTTAAGCTCACAGGTCAACCGCGATTTTGGTTGACCAGAAAACATATATTTTCGTTTTGTAAACCAAATGAACTAAAAACATGACTTTTTCTGAACCTTATCAAAATCATTTTTGTGAACCTCAGAAGACACCAGCGGGTTTTTCATGAGCCCAAAACATGAATTTTTGTTTTGCGACCCAAATGAACAAGGTTTTTTTTCTGAACGTCTTCGAAACTCATTTTTTTAAGCTCACAGGTCTACCGCGGCATTTTTTGACCAGAAAACATATATTTTCGTTTTGTGAACCAAATGAACTAAAAACATGGCTTTTTCTGAACGATATCGAAATCATTTTTGTGAACCTCAGAAGACACCAGCGGGTTTTTCATGAGCCCAAAACATGAATTTTTGTTTTGTGACCCAAATGAACAAGGTTTGTTTCTGAACGACTTCAAAACTCATTTTTTTAAGCTCAGACGTCAACCACGGTTTTTTTTGACCAGAAAACATATATTTTCGTTATCGGAACCAAATGAACTAAAAACATGGCTTTTCCTGAACGATATCGAAATCATTTTTGTGAACTTCAGAAGACACCAGCGGGTTTTTCATGAGCCCAAAACATGAATTTTTGTTTTGTGACCCAAATGAACAAGGTTTTTTTCTGAACGTCTTCGAAACTCATTTTTTTAAGCTCACAGGTCTACCGCGGCATTTTTTGACCAGAAAACATATATTTTCGTTTTGTGAACCAAATGAACTAAAAACATGGCTTTTTCTGAAC
>NW_026017213.1:2462456-2469082 GCF_020466585.1 Dendroctonus ponderosae
CGGTTTTTTTGACCAAAAAACATATATTTTCGTTTTGTGAACCAAATGAACTAAAAACATGGCTTTTCCTGAACGATATCGAAATCATTTTTGTGAACCTCAGAAGACACCAGCGGGTTTTTGATGAGCCGAAAACATGAATTTTTGTTTTGCGACCGAAATAAACAAGGTTTTTTTCTGAACGACTTTGAAACTCATTTTTTTAAGCTCAGACGTCAACCACGGGTTTTGTTGGACAAAAAAACATATATTTTCGTTTTGTTAACTAAATGAACTAAAAACATGGCTTTCCTGAACAATATCGAAATCATTTTTGTGAACCTCAGAAGACACCAGCGGGTTTTTCATGAGCCGAAAACATGAATTTTCGTTTCCTGACCCAAATGAACAAGGTTTTTTTTCTGAACGACTTCGAAACTAAGTTTTTTTAAGCTCACAGCTCAACCGAGGCATTTTTTGACCAGAAAACATATATTTTTGTTTTGTGAACCAAATGAACTAAAAACATGGCTTTTCCTGACCGATATCGAAATCATTTTTGTGAACTTCAGAAGACACCAGCGGGTTTTTCATGAGCCGAAAACATGAATTTTTGTTTTGTGACCCAAATAAACAAGTTTTTTTTCTGAACGACTTTGAAACTAATTTTTTTTAAGCTCACAGCTCAACCGAGGCATTTTTTGACCAAAAAACATATATTTTTGTTTTGTGAACCAAATGAACTAAAAACATGGCTTTTCCTGACCGACATCGAAATCATTTTGGTGAACCTCAGAAGACACCTGCGGGTTTTTGGTGAGCCAAAAACATTAATTTTTTCATGCACGACAAGAACAATGCACTAAAGCCTTATTGTTGCAAGTCTGAAAATTAAACGTTTCAACCTGATTTGCGTCGGCCTTTAAAAATTCATAAGTCCTAAACCATCGCAAGTCGCAGCCTTCAATTTACACAATCGATTCGCAACGCTTCTGGCTTCAAATGCTGAAATTGTGACGGAAATGGCGCAGAGTTCTGATTTTTTCAAAATTTGTAAATGCGAGTCTCAAAATGAATGTTTGCATCCAGATCTTAGCATTTTTTTGAAAATTTTCGATTTTTCAACTAAGAAAAGTAGAACCTTGATATTTGTCTCGTCTGCATCTAATCATTGAAGGCTCAAATTCCGCAATTTTCTTTAAATCGCGGAAAATCCAGCTTTCCGCGAACTTCGTAAATAAATGCGATTCACAAAATGATCCAGATGTTCGCTCCTTTTTCAACATTCACTATTTTCAAACTGGTGGAAGTGACAATTTGAAATTTCTACCAACTTTAGGTGTTAGTTAGGGTCCAAATGCTGCACTATAATATAAATTTGATAAAATGCTTGAAGCTCATTTGCATTTAAATCGCATATAATTTCGCGAACTTAGTAAATGCGAGTTTCAAAAAATTCGCAACTTCCAATCTGGCGAAAGGAAAACTTGAAATTTGTTCCTTTTATAGCTAGTAGGTAAACCCTTAAATGCTGTGCTTTTCAACGAAGTGGCATTAAATTTTGAATTTTGCGAACTTTGTAAATGCAAGGCGTAAAAAGTGTCCATCTAGACGTGCACAAATACACTTAAACTCTGCAACAGCAAATTAACCGGAGTTTAAGAGTGTTGTGTCCGCTTTGAAAATTTTGAGCAACTTGTCCATGTAGACCTGATATAATCACTCTGTACTTAAACTTAGTGAGTGTTTCGGATATGAAAACAGTTAGGCACCTTTTACTTACTACTATATCATCATTAGTGACTGTTGAATTATCAGTCATTGCAACTACAGCTATAGACATGGTTGATCTGGTCAGCATGGTTACTAACATGTAAAAGAACATCAGTAGGGCCTGGACATGGCGCACTCCAACAGTGGGAACTGTAACAAAAACGCATCATTAGCTGCTTGTCTGGGCTTTGCAATTTCGCCTGTATCTTCATTCTTCAGCTTCAGACAAACAGAGGCATTGTTTCAATGCTTCCATTCGGAATGTCCATGTTGCCGATAGCGACTCAGCATTACTCATTACACTGATTATGGGAAATTTAATTCCGCATCAAAAGCGACTGTTAATCCAGCCAAAAATTCTAAAACGCAGTAGATATTCAATTGTCCCAGTGCATGGATTATTTGCTGCCACGCAAGCTTGACCGCAGCACAATTGAGAAAATGACAAACAAAGTTACAGCGGTTTTACTTAAATTAGTCAACAGCCAACTGCTGGTTGGGGTAATTGCAATTAAGTCCTGCGACTAATTTTCCTATGTTTAATCGCTTTTTCACCGATATTGATGCGGTTTTGCGGCTTATAATTCCTGAAAACCGGCCTACGGTAGAGCATACAAGGTTTCATCATCCTCCGATGTTGCGAGTAATGGATTTTTTTTCTACTCAGCCCAAGGGGATTTCCAGCTTTACAATCCGCTGTTTGCTGATTTGGTTGAGTTTATATCAGTTTTATAGCGTGATTCAGAGGGAAATTGAAATATTTCAGCAGAAAGTCCATATAAGAAAAATCAGCTCATCTGTTCAAATCCGATGTTTGTTTTTTTATTTTCAACAGTTTCGTAGAAAATTTTTGTCGAACTCTCCAAGTGTGCCCTTAAAACCCGTTAAAAGGAATCACCCCAATTTTGAGGCACCCATTTTGCAGTTCTTTTCGGACGTCCTGCATAAGCTTATTGTCGTAATTTTTAAGGCCGAACGCCATTTATTGAGCTGAAAACGCACAGATGAAAAACCTCTACTTTTTGGACCGAAAACTTCCAGAAAATCAACATTTTCATACTTTCAATATAAATTCAACCAGCTGTTTTGAAGAATGTTGGTGGCAGTCAGCTCAAAGCCATGGACATTAATAATAAACACGTCTCATAAACAATTAACATAGATTTAGCACTGCGAAAGCATCAATTATACCAGACAGCAAGAGAATATGATTTCTTTTATATGGAAATATAATGAAACAAAAATTAATAAGTCTATAAATGTGATGTGGACGTAGAATGAATTGCGCTAATCAATGTTCAATGCGTTTAAGTGGTCTCAAATTACAGCCAATAATAATGTGCTAAATTGTGTAGGAAAACCAAGCCAAGAAAACGGTTTGTACATTTGAGCCAAGAAAATTTGGATAAGTCGATTCTACACCCAAAAACCTGTTCAAACTATAATATTTATTTTGTTGGATTTTCATTTCATCTCTGTTATGCAGGATGATCCAAATTAAAAAAAAAAAACAATTTTTTCATAGTTGGTTAATTTCCACTTAATTTAGTTCATATGCGTATTCTTTTATTATAACTTTCACTAGTGTGTTTGCATAGTTATCCAATCATTGTTCTGTCGAAAATTCGAGTTTTGCCCAAAATTTGTGGTAAAAATCCCAAAAGTGCCAGGAGTTTTAAACAAAAAAATTGCTAAAAATATCATATAAACTGCAAGCAAAGTGCGGAGCACGCAGTTAAAGTTGATCGATATAATTGCTTATAATTCTAAAACAAATCCGCGTTTAAGTGAAGATTTCGCTGCATTTAGTGTAGCGCCAGCCGCGTTATTGAGTAGTGGATTAGTATCGGTCGTTTGTCGCCTTTCTATTTCACCGTGCGGCAAATTTCAGTTAAAATCAATAATAATCGATTATTGCTGATAATTATTGACTGTGCACTATGAAAGTGGTCTTCAATTTAATTAATGCGTATCAGTTCAGGGGGTTTCTTACGGGCAGTTTTTCAAGATTGCAGCAAAATTTAATAAACTGTGGTCAATTTGAGAAGACAAGAACAAATAGGGAAGAAATAATATTATAAGCAACTGTTGAAAACAATCTAAAAACCTCAATGCAAAATTTAGTTAAGTATCTCAAGAGTCAAGAATGAACGTTAAGTAAAGTGTGCTTTCAAACCCTATAGGACGAGAAAGGTTGATCACTCAGACCAGGCGATTTTGAAAATTATATGATTTTGTGTAGAGGGTTTTTTGAAAACTGTCCCGATTTTCCGTGGAATTTTATTTGAACTGACGAAACTTATGTAAGTCGTGCTGGAATTTTCAACCGCTAACACTCCCACATGTGGGCACAACCCAAGTCCTCATTCAGCTGTAGAGCGGATAAATCAAGGAAGATTAGAGCTCTCAGAGGCAGGATTATCGGTCCATTAATTTTTTATGGCACGATTACATTTGAAAAGTATTTAAAAAATTGAAGGCAAAATGTAGAACCGATGATAAGCTGTAGAGGATTCTAATGGGACGTAAGATCACATTTTTGCACACACGATGCTGCAATTGTAAAATAGTTTTGGTAACAATTGGATTGATAATCAGAGTACTATTTTGTGACCGGCCAGGTTACCGGACTCAACACTCAAGGACTTTTATCTTTTGGAAAAACTGAAAAACCGCATTTGAACCGAGTTTTAAGCCAAAAAAATGTAAAAAGGTATATAAAAATTCCGTGCAAACTGCAAGCAAAGTGCGGAACACGCAGTTAAAGTTGATCAATATAATGTCTTATTATTTAGTGTGGGCCACACAATCGTGCTCTCTGCGCTCTTTTATGAACCCGCGCAACCCTCCGCTTCCCTCTGGTGATTCTGAAACAAATCCGCGTTTAGTGAAGATTTCGCTGCATTTAGTGTAGCGCCAGCCGCGTTATTGAGTAGTGGATTAGTATCGGTCGTTTGTCGCCTTTCTATTTCACCGCGCGGCAAATATCAGTTAAAAACAATAATAATAATCCATCATTGTTGATAATTATTGACTGTGCACTATGAAAGTGGTCTTTAATTTAATTAATGTGGATAAGTTCAAGAAAATCCATATCAAGAATAGGGAATTAAATGCGAAATGTACCTACATTAGGATGGAAATATGACTGGATGCAACAACGAGCTTTTTGCTGTTTTCCGTGTCTGGCCAAAATATCCTGCTTATTTCTGCGTTTTTGCAGTCATTTTGCAATGAAATTTAAGGGCTATGAAAACCCCGGGAAAATACAGACGGCAATCACTTTTTACTTCAAGTGGTAGCCAGAGAAAATACAATTTAGGGGAAATTTTCCACGATTGCAGCAAGATTGAATAAACTGTGGTCAATTTGAGAAGACAAGACCAAATAGGAAATAAATAACATTATTAGAAACTGTTGAAAATAATGTAAAAATCTCAATGCAAAATCTAGTTATATCAAGAGTCAAGAATGAACGTTAAGTAAAGTGTGCTTTCAAGCTGTATAGGACGAAAAAAGTTTATTACTCAGACCAGGCGATTTTGGTTGAACTCTTAATAAAATAAACCTTACTTTATTGTTTTCTTATCCCATTTTGGGTGGAAAAGTTTCAAAGCTAGTTTAAGTTTGTATTGTTATTAAACAAAAATTGGCTAAGATGGAAGAAAACATTGAAGCTCCCTTTCTGCACCGAAATGACCAGGGAGATGTGGATCACGATTTAATAAGAGGCTTAATTTTACACATCTTTGACCCACCTGTTGTTGCAAACCGAACAGCTATTTTTAATTTAGAAAATATTGAGCCCGGAGATCGCCTTAGCAATTTTAGGTTTCAGAAGGAACATATTTCGAACATATTAAATAAAAATTCAATTCAAAATCAAATAGTTAGGTTATGGGTTAGAAGTTAGAACTTGTGCTTGCGATGTTAGTAGTGTTGCGAAAGTTGAAATTTGCTCAAACAATTTTCACATAAAATCCGTACATACGCAATAATGGCGTAAACTAATCAATGAAAAAGTCTTATATAAATTTACAAAAGTTTCGTACTCTATTATAGCTGCTTATTTTATTAATAATATTAGAAATAAGTCAAATATGTCAACACCGTCGTTCTGCTTTTTAACGTGTAAATAAAGGAACACGTTATCCTCTAATAACGTAAACGGTTATTTCTTTACTAATGCGCATGCTCAGAATAACGGATAACGTAAAATGTGTTGAAATTAAGGGGCCTAAAAACGCCCTATTGTAGCACACACGATGCTGCAATTGTAAAATAGTTTTGGTAACAATTGGATTGGTAACCACAGTACTATTTTGTGGCCAGCCAAGTTACCGGACTCAACACCCAAGGACTTTTATCTTTGAGAAAAATTGAGAAATCGCATTTTTAAATTTCGTACAAACTAGACCCGAGTTAGAAATGTCGGTATAATAATGCGGTTTTAAGGCATAGTTTTTTGCATCAGCCCAACAACTACATTAGACTCTTGCGGATGTGGACATTTACTTGAACATCGATTAAACTCGTAATGTATTGACGCAGGTTTTAGTCGAATATAGAGACGCGTTCATTGAGACTATGGATGAAATGGATGATTCATCAACAAGACAGTCTGTTGTGCAGTCCTAAACTAATGAAATGATCGGATCTCTAGATAAAATTTGGCAGACTTTCTTGTTTCATGTGATGCCTCACGTAGCCGGTTTTTTAATCAGTTGCAACGAGAAAAATTCTGATCCACTCGAGTGCTAGGCGCTAGCGATAATTAACGAACGCTAATATGATTCAAGTTGTAGATAAGTTCTATATTGTTGAGGCGGATTTATTTTTTACAAACTTCTTTTTGGGTATTTCGCCTCAAAAAT